>NW_017731668.1:160966-167537 GCF_001890085.2 Hipposideros armiger | reverse complement strand
TGATGAATAAAGTGGATGTGGGCTTGTTGTTATGATTAATAATAGGTCAGTCGGTTAAGCATTTTGTGCACAAAGAAAATTGCACATCTTGACCATGAGAGAAAATAGTCTTGTAATTTTGGAGGGGGGGGGTAGTCTTAATGTAATTATTACCATCTGGGCCTTCCATTGACTTTTCCCCTCATTTCTAATACTGTTAGCACCAATATCCTTGATTCTGCTATTGAGGATCCCTTGGAATAATAGTGACCTCACAAAAATGATTAATGACTCTTAATCAGAGAAAGGGGAAGAGGCATCCAAGCACCAATTCAAACACTGAATATAATTAGCATATTCACTTTTCAGAAGCCAGTCACTTTTTATTATAGTTTGTGCTGTAGTTCTTTGACCAAAACTTTTAAGTAATTTTTTCACATCCCTTTATTTATTGCCATGACCTCTAATGCTAAGCATGCTTTTAATTTTGGGAGAAGACTGCCTGTTGTGTGACTTCTTAGGGTCTATGCTTTTGATGTTTGATAGTTTGTCCATAGTAATAGTCTAATTATCCCTCTGGAGGAGATGTTTTGTTTTCAAAGGGGATTATTCACGGCTTACATCGGATACCCCAAAGCTGCCAAGCAATAAAAGAGATGGTTAACATTCTAAATTATCTTACCTAACTACTAACTAAAAGCTAGAAGTATTGGTGTTATTTTGGTGACCACACTATTGCATTCTTCTTGCAGAATTGCATAATTGAAGGGGTGCAGTCTGGTTTGCATTCCATCTAAAGGGGCTTTTATAGCCTATAGAAGACTAGGAATCTACTTCACATTTAACATCTCTTTCCACAACAGATTCCGTTCATCCTTTTTTCACTTAAATCATTGCAAAACTTCAATGTTCAGGTTTTTTTCAAGGCTCAAAGTGATATCTTTATGTTGAAATATGTTCTAATACAATCCTTTATTGTTTTTATATTCACTCTTAATGTGCCAAGTAATTTAGTTCCAACTTTATGTTTTAGTAAGCAGTAAATAACATTTCATTGTTGAGCAAATGTACGTCCAACTTCTGCTTTGGCGAGTTGGAAATTTCCCACCTTGTGGGAAGCATTTGAAGCACTTCTGTTCCATATTTTTCACTTAGCATGGAAAAATGTTCTTGATTCCAGCATACCGTATCTGTCCCCATTTCTACCCTTCCCTCACCTAGAGTTAACATTAGATGGGAACAAAGACAAATCAAACAATGAATCCCAATGAAGGGCCAGAAGTATCTGAGCCAAAAACTCAAGTCAGGAAAAGCACTGATAGAGTAGCTGATGGAACAAGGAATTCAAGAGCAACAGCATATGTGACTATGTCCTCTGGGCAGTCTGCCATAGCCCCATGACTGACAGTGCTGCCAGCGTCTCTAATTCTGTTTCCTGAACCATACTGTATGGAGGTCTANTGTGTGTGTGTGTGTGTGTGTGTGTGTGTGTGTGAGAGAGAGAGAGAGAGAGAGAGAGAGAGAGAGAGAGAGAACTGAACATTTATTTATTAATCCTTTATCAGCAGGGCATTATTCCAAGAAATCCAGAGTGAGAGAAAAAGCACAATGTGAGATAGAAAAGAAGGAGGGAGAACAAAAGCAAGGAAGTTCGTTACCAGGCTGACCACAGCATCACAAAAGTCACAGCTGACTGCTTTGTCTGATAGGCATCTGAGAGGCTATGCTGTACTGCACCTCAGAACAGTCCATTATAGGAGTAGAAGGTAAAGCATTTATCTGTTGGTTCTTCCCAGTTTCATAACTCATTGTTTGGCACTGTGGAACATTATCGCCCCTGAACCTTTGCCTTATGTTGTTGTATGGCTCTAGGCAGCTCCTGGGGACAGCTGCCTGTGAGAAGTTTCTCAGTGGGTGGCAGTGAAGAAGGCAGAGGTTTTGTGACGATGGGGGATGATATAAGCCATCTCTAGGGCCACTGTGACCAGGAAGCAGGCAGGGCTCAGCCCACCTGATGTGGTGTGTAAACTGAGGCCACCACACACTTCAGATCATCTCTACTCTTAAATTTTGCACAACCACCAACAATAACATAACATTTATTTGCTGCTTGTTATACTTCAGGTTTGATTCTAAGCATTTTATTTATATTATCTTTTCTAATGTTCAAATAAAGACACATATGAAAGGCACTATCATTATTTCTACTTTATAGATAAGTGAATTGAGGCATAGAAGGTGCAACTGCAGTTGTCTAATACATCTTGATCACAAAACTTCTAAGCCTTACTATACCAAAGTTGTATAGAGCAAATTAAATCCATCGAATGAGGAATATATTTGAATTGTATTACTTTCCAAATAGTTGACTCAAGTAATTTCAGATTTCACAACTTTATGGGTAAGTTAATCTAAAAGAACAACTTCCGTTTGTACAGTTTTTTAGAAATTGTTGCAGTGTCCCTTTGACCAGAGGCTTTTGTATTTATACTTCTGTTCAAATGTTTTCTTTTGATAACTTCACTGCAAGTCAGCATCTCTTTCAGAAGGAGAAAGAATAAAAGAAAAGAAATTCAGTAAGCATTTGTGTATTAGCAGATATCCAAAATGGCTGGATGTAAAAAGTAGTTTAAATAAAACCTTTAGGAAATCTAAAAATCTTTATTTGGCGACCATCTTCCATTGTCACAAATAATTTAATGTTGAGAGTATAAAAGAGTCCTTGAGTAGGGTGAGCCTGGAATTACTCAACTGATAATTACTGTACTCTGATCATTCATCAGTAACTTTTAAAAGAATAAACCACTATGAATAACTTAGCAGCCAACTGAAAAAAACAATGCCATGAGCAGAGCTGATTATTTTATTGTCATTCAATTGATGAATAAAGTGGATGTGGGCTTGTTGTTATGATTAATAATAGGTCAGTCGGTTAAGCATTTTGTGCACAAAGAAAATTGCACATCTTGACCATGAGAGAAAATAGTCTTGTAATTTTGGAGGGGGGGGGTAGTCTTAATGTAATTATTACCATCTGGGCCTTCCATTGACTTTTCCCCTCATTTCTAATACTGTTAGCACCAATATCCTTGATTCTGCTATTGAGGATCCCTTGGAATAATAGTGACCTCACAAAAATGATTAATGACTCTTAATCAGAGAAAGGGGAAGAGGCATCCAAGCACCAATTCAAACACTGAATATAATTAGCATATTCACTTTTCAGAAGCCAGTCACTTTTTATTATAGTTTGTGCTGTAGTTCTTTGACCAAAACTTTTAAGTAATTTTTTCACATCCCTTTATTTATTGCCATGACCTCTAATGCTAAGCATGCTTTTAATTTTGGGAGAAGACTGCCTGTTGTGTGACTTCTTAGGGTCTATNGACAACATGGATGGACCTAGAGAGTATTATGATCAGTGAAATAAGTCAGAGAAAGATAAATACCATATGATTTCACTTTTTTTGTAGAATCTAAACAAAATACATGAACAAATCAAACAGAAACAAACACATTGATAGAGAACATTTTTTTTTACACTTTGTATTTTTTTTTAATTTATTTATTTTTATTATTTGTTTCAGGTGTACAGATTTGCCAGATTAGAGGGAGGTTGAGGAGATGGGTGAAAAAGGGGAAAGGATTAAGATGTATAAATTGCTAGTTATAAAAACAGTCATGGGGATGTAAAGTACAGCATAGGAATATAGTCAATAATATTGTAAAACTGTGTATGGTATCATATGGGTACTAGACTTATTGGGGTGATCGCTTTGTAAATTATAAATCGCTAATCACTATGTTGTACACCTGAAACTAAAATTATATTGTATGTTAACTGTAATTGAAAAATTAAGAAAAAAAATTCTCTATGTCTTAGCAGTGGGAAAACAAACAAACAAACAAACAAACAAACAAACAAACAAACAAACAAACAAAAACGCTCCAGATGAAATGCATCATTTTCTGTCTCCCTTCTGTTTTTCCCTAGCACTTTACACACTTCTAGCTTAATGCTTATCGTCAAGGCCTCCTCCATGCTGCCCAGCTTCAGGGAGACATTCACTCTGTGGCTTTTTAAGTAGCTGTGTGTGTTCAACTCCAGTGGGCATTGTTCACATAGGTTGCAGTGGGAATGTATTCCCGGAGTTGTGCACTGTGGTGGCCTGGCTTATATTGTTAAACTAAAACTATTAACTTAGTTTTCTGTTTGCCCCACTACAGAGAAAGCTACTGAAGGACAAGAATAGTGTCAAGCTCAAATTTGCATTCCTAGCTCTAGAAAACTTCCTGGCATGTTAGTAGTGCTGAAAAAAAGTGTTTATTGTGCAAATGAAAGGGCAAATGCACTTGACTCATGGATAGTTCTCTGGAAAGCAGCCATACTGTGAAGTGTAACATGTGATTCAGATGTTCCAATTATCTTTTGTTTTTAAGCCCAAGACTTAGTTGCCTAAAATAAGAACCATTTTATTATATCATGTGATTTTTGTGAGCTAGGAATTCAGGCAGGGTTTAGCTAGGTGGTTCCTGTGTTCCACGTGGTATCAACTGGCAGCACAGGTAGCTAGTCTGGTCTGGAGGGTCTACGATAACTTCAGTCACACGCCTGGACCCTGCACTGGGCTGGCTGGATCAGCGGGGGTTTGGCCAGCATTGCTTTCTCTGTCCGTAGGGCTAACTTGGACTTCCTCACAGCAGGTCTCAGGGTAGTTAGACTTCTTACATGGCAGCTCAGGGCTTTAAAAGCAAGTGTTCCAGAAAAACCAAAGCAAAGGCTGCAGGGTTCAGTTCCATGGCATTTTGTGGGTCAAGTAAGCAGCTAAGGCTGCCTGAGAGTTAAAGGGAAGATAATTAGATTCTACCTCTCAGTGGGAGGAAAAGCAAAGAATCTTTGGCCATCTTTAACCTACCACAGATATTTGCATCCAACCTGTATTTTTCAAAAAGGGAGCTAAGTTGATAAATAAATTGATATGAGGAATGTTTATAAGTTTTGTGACTTCTACTAGAATCGGCACCTTTTCCACCCAATGTCCCAAGCCATCTACATCTGCATCTATAGCTGTATATTTATAAAGTTTAGAATATAAATAAAGAAAGGAATCTTAGTCATCTTTGAGGTCTTTTAACCATTATGTTTTCTTTACAAGTTTTCTCAAAACCGAAAAGTTTAAAATATGTTTTATGCATTCTGTTGAATAATGCTGGAGACAAGTAGCACATTTCATAAATATTTTCATTAAAATTCAGGGGAAAATATCAAAGATAATCTCCCACTGTCCATACATAGAAATTCTACAGTGTACTCTTGGGAATTTTTACATATTATCCGGCTCAAAGTATTGCGGCAATACCTCATGGAGTAAAGTGGCATTCTTGTTGTTCATCTGTCTCTGATAGAATGGTACAAATATGACTTCCTGAGGGTCATCCTGCCTTGCCTATTTATTTCCCTAACTCACCATAAAGTGGCTCTATGGTGGTCTTCTACTCAGGGGCCTATACTTGTTTGTTTTCTCAGCCTTCAGGAGAGAATATCAATCTTACCCGCAGCTTAGCTGCTGAAGCCTGAACTCAACTGGCAACAGAATGCAGCTGTTTGCCAGCTACTTGCAAAGAACCTTAATCCCTTGCTCCCAACTCTGAAACCTCAGCTGAAAGAAATGATATTTGTGGAGGATGTCCTGGAAAACAACATCCCATCATGTAGAAACTCACAGCTCTCCTGCTTTGTTCAGCCAGGAATCTTGGAATTACATCTTAGAATGGATTGTATTGAATTCTGACAGATCTGCCTATCCTAAGAGATGATCTTAGAAAAGTCCTCGCAACAAAATAAGAATGCTAAGAACACTACGCAGAGTTCTCACCACACATATCAAACAAAAAGTTCCTATTTCCTTTCAGTATCAGGATTAATGGTGTGCCCTGCACTGTCTGGTTTGTTTTTGTACTGTGGACACCGTTAAACATATAATTGATCACATTTCTTTCTTCTGCTGGCTGGTAGCAAGTTTACAGACAGTGGCCCAACTCGAGCAAGTATCAGAGGCATTCGATGACATACACTGAGCTAATTCCTGGTCCCACTAAACTCTTCCAACCTTATTTTTCCTTTACCCACTTTGTATTAAGTTTAAAAATGTGGATTATGTAGCTATGTTTTAAGTGATTCCATCACTTGCTTTAAACTATTTGAGAACAATAATTGGGTATAAATTAAAAAAAAAACACCCTCAAACAAACAGGTGCTGAGGACCTATTGGCCTATTTTTCACCTACCCTGGGATAAGGTAGCTAGCTGCTTCTAGAATGGAATTGAAAACCTTTGGTAAAATAGCTTTATACTTTTGTAAATAGAAAAACATAGCTATACCTAAGGAAAACTCATGGAGAAAGATACCTTCTATTATGCAATTATGCCGCCTCAGAGTTAGCAAGTTTGGGGAGTACAGAGGGTACTACTCCCATTCTCAAACCCAGACTGCACTATGGTATGCTGGGCTTGCTGAAGCAGTGTCTGGTTCTGCTGTATGGGCCTGGGGCAAAGATTCCTGGCACCCCCTCCTGGCACGGGACTTTAGTT
>NW_017731668.1:160043-160731 GCF_001890085.2 Hipposideros armiger | reverse complement strand
GTGTGTGTGTATGACACATATAAAGTACATATAATTCCTTGGCTTACCTGAATATCTAATCATAATTTTCAGCATTGTTTCTATGAAAAATGTAATCCTGGTACCAAATAGCCTTCTTAGCAACTTTTCTGAGCAAAATTTAATTGTGATCTGGGGACTTCCTTTGCCTATATTTGTGCTTATATTGAGTACATTTTTTTGGGATGAGAAAATGAACATAGGCCACAGCTTCATTTAACACAATGAAGGAAGGATAATTACCATTAAAAGAATGCTATTTGCCATTGCTTACTCAGTAAAGGAATTTTCCTGCTTGGTATTTGGCATTTATGTTTCTTGATAAAACATAAACACTAAATCTTTATGTGTAATTTTCTTTGTATAGTATGCCAAAAGAATGTTTAGCAATTGAATTAGGGAGGAGTTGAACAATATTTAAGCTATTACCTATTTAACAAATGTTCAACTTGAAACTGCTTAGTAGTGAAATCAATACTGCGTAAAATTATACTTGGGACTACATTTAAACAAGTGAAAAAAAAGAAAATGGGAATGATTAAAAAATTAAAATTCATGAGCAGAGTGGAACGTTCCAGAGAAATGGCTCTTAGCTATGTCTATTTTGAACAGAGAATAAAGTCAAATTAAGTTCTCTTCTTCATTTGATAACTCTGTTTATATTGTGACA
>NW_017731668.1:125800-155653 GCF_001890085.2 Hipposideros armiger | reverse complement strand
TTTTTTTTATTTCAATTTTCTGGCTTTTAATTTTTTTATGTCTTATTGGGGTCTATAGTCTTTTTCATGCTGCTGTGCAATGACCACACCCTGAATTCTAAAAACAAAATCACTTTCCACTTTTTAATTAGTACTTCATTCAAGTTTTGAAAAACTTTCTTTACCTTTTATTAACAAGTAGATAATTGTGAAATCTTGGCCAAAAAACAAACAAACTAACAAAAATGAGGAAAAAACAAATAGGAAATTTTGCCTACTTAAAAAATGAAAACCTTTTTTCTGTACAATGTAATATTTTGTTTTAGTTTTATAAGTTGTAATGAAATTAACCTAGTCCCATTCAATCAGTTGCTTCATACTGGGAAATGTCACCCATCAGGCATCTGGCTTTAAGGAAGGAGCCATTGTCCAATACCATGGTTAAGAGTAAGGATTTAAAGACAATTGTCAGAGCCTTGGAGGAATGAACAAGAAACACACAACAAATGCCTGTCTCCTGGGAGTTAACTCAAGCTTCCAAGGTCCTTTCACTTACCCATAGTAAGAAGGCACTTCGTGAGGAATAGAAGTCTGTAAATGTAAATTATTTCCTTTTCTTTTTGATAATAGTTATAATGATAATGATAATTGCTTTCATTTTTGGTAACAGTTTGGTGTAATAGAAAAGGTTTTGGAGCCAGACGTTGTGGGTTTGAACTCCGACTGCAACGTTGTGTGGCCTTGGACAAGCAACTTGGACTCTTTAAGTTATCTGGAAAACAGGAGATAACAAAACTTACTTATTGTGAGGATATAATGATAAACTTTAAGTGTTCTACTCTCTGACACATAATACATGCTCAAAAATCCTAGTTTTCCTATTTTCAAATTCTTTTTTAAAATTATAATCAATTCCTCATCTACTTCAAAAAGTGTTTAGTGATATGGAATCAAAGTTTGAGAGCCAGAAGGACCTTGAGAACCATTGATTATGAAAGTTTCCCCAGTTTTATAAGCAACAGGAATTACCTTCTATGTCCTCAGGAGCTTGAAATTACAAGGGAGGCAAGGTGCTTGAGACATTTTTGTAAGCCCAGAAACTGGAGAAGGCAGTTTTTAGGGAAGACTTTGGGTGATCTACAAGATTTGTATTAAGTAGTTGAAAAATCCTACTCATCCTTACTTTAGAGATGAGGAATCGGGATCTTAGAGAGTTTATGACTTGGCTGATTGGTGGTACTGCTGAGAACTAAAAACGTGTTTGCTCCTCAGTTGAATGCGCTTTCCATGTGGAGTTATTTTGAGTCCAATAGAAAATATGCAAGAACATCAAAATAGTGTTCTTTCTCCCTGTGACCTCAGTAATAACTGGTTAAGGATTTAGAATGCTTTGGAGCAAATCCTCAAAGCAGCTGCAGGTCCTCAGTGTTCCAGAATAGATATTTTAAGTTCTACAAGCAAAAATTCTTGATAAAGACCTTCTTTTCATAGTAACTAAAAAAGCTTTCAGCTCTCTTGTATCAAAGTGACTATTCAGACCTCAAATACAAGATGACCTCCTTTGAAGTGGCAGGAAAAAAAATGGATAGCACTCCAGAGTGGACATTAAAAAACACCTTGATCCCAGTTCCAACTCAAATTGACCTTTTATGTAGCTTGAGATAAGCTTTAAATATCTCTGAATTTGAAGTTATTTTTGACTCTTTCTTTTCTCACACACTTCATATCTAGTCCAACAGCAAAACTTGATAATGTTGTCTTCAAAATATATCCCAAATATGACCACTACTTACCATTTTCACTGCTGTCACCTTCATCCAAACCACCATCATCTCTTCTCTGGGTAAATGAAGAAGTCTCCTAACAGGTCTCCCTTCTTCTATCCTTGACTCTTCCACAAATGAGTAAGAGTAATCTCCGAGTTTGTTAGCCAAGCTTCCCTAATGAAACGGTCCCTTGTTTAACAACCTTAATTTGTTCCTAAAAATCCTGCCATTAAGTGAAAAGCCATTATATGAGAAAGTACTTTAATTGATTTTCATGGAAAAAAATGTAATGCATCTCATCCCAACCCAAGATACTCAAATGATTTTTACAGATAGGAAAATATAAAAATGTTGCTCACTTGTCATGACATTATATACATAATTAACATCAAATTAAAAATAAATGAAATATGGGCCGTACAAGTGGTGCATTGGTTAAGAATTGGCTTAGGACACCAGCTCTGAGCAGGAGGGCCCTGGTTCAGATCTCACATTAGGGCCAGTGACGCTGCACCCTCTACTGCTAAGATGGTGAACAACAGCTCGACCTGGAGCTGGGCTGCTGTGAGTAGCCGGCGTATAGGCTGCAGTGGGGATGGCCGGCAGCGGGCATGCACTTTTGTGAGCTGCGGTGAACCATCGTAAGCAGCCGTCCAATGACTGGCGAGCGACTGCCTCACCCGGGAAGAGTGCAATGATAATATCAACATGGGCCAGTGAAGTGATGTCCTCCACAACTAGACTGAAGAACAAAAGGACAGCAACTTGTCTGTTCCCCTTCCCCGATTCCCCAATGCTGTTCCCCTCTCCCAATTCCCCAATTAAAAACTTAAAAAATAAAAATAAAAAAATAAATAAATGAAATAATTTGCACATAAAATGTTATGACATGAGATTTATTTTACTCCCCAAAGGAGGAAGAGAAGAATTGATGGCAGGTGCTGGTTGGTGGAGGAGTGTTGAAGGCCGTTGTCCTTTGTAAGGTACATTCTCCCCTCTGAATGATTTTTT
This sequence comes from Hipposideros armiger, assembly GCF_001890085.2. NCBI lineage: Eukaryota > Metazoa > Chordata > Mammalia > Chiroptera > Hipposideridae > Hipposideros > Hipposideros armiger. The sequence goes on along the minus strand of NW_017731668.1, from coordinate 152,897 downwards.
TTTTATTAATGTTTTCAACTATTTGGAAGATCATGGTCATCTTGCACTCCAAGTGCACTCAAAATTTAAAGTTATAGCATAGAGAGATATCTTTTTAAAAAAATATATAGTTAAAGATGAGTGCATGAGAGCATTTGGAAAAATGAGAAATTTATTTAGTGCATAGAAAATGAAAAGTCACAAAAAAATGTTACCTCTTCATCCTTCTGACTAGGCATACTTAGGCAAACTAAAACGCTTTTTAGTTCATCCAAATATGGCACATATCATTTGTTCCATCTGATAGTTGATAACTAATAACTGTTGACTCACATAATATAACATGCTTTTTCCAAAATATACAATGTGCAAATATAATTTCTGTGGTGTGTGTGTGTGTGTGTGTGTGTGTGTGCGTGCATTTACTGGTCTTTTTGTTAAGGTTCCTAATCTTTGTGTGGCACTGTAGATCATTGCTGGTTTGTATATAACCCAGGAATCAGAATGTAAAAAAGGATGTCCACTAACGTATTTCATGAATAATTAACACAACATGAATTTTTTTAGTACTTATATACCAGGTACCCAGGTAAAACAGGTAAGTCAAAGAAGAAAAGGGTTACCTAATTCTCAAGGAGTCCTCAGACGAGTTGGGGAGAAGACAGGGAAAATGTATAAATTCTATTTTAATATTTTGAGCTCTATAATGCATATGGCTCTGGGAGCAGATAGGAGGGGGCCGCTAATTTTGCCTGAGGAAGGGAGGAAAACACATGCAAAATGCACCTTCAAAGATCAGATGTCTGGAGGTAGATGTGGAGGTGGGGTTTTGGCAGTCATGTGGAAAGATGTAATAGAATTTGCAATGGCAGCGTCATTAAAAAGAACCTTTTTTCAAGAAGTAGCACCTCTCCATTTATAAGCTTTCATCAACATTGTGCTTTGTTTCACATCAAGGCAACAAAATCTCCTGAAACGTTTAATAAGGGAAAAAAAATGATAATCATCTCTATGCATAAGGATGTTATGAAATATTGTTTACCGTTCAAGTTGTCTATTCACTCCAAACTTGAAGGCATAAAACAACCACCATTTTATTATGCTTATGAATTATGCGGACCAGGAGTGTGAACAAAGAATGGTGGAAGATATTTGCTTACTCACCTAGGAAGATTGGAATAGCTGGGGGTGACTCGAATAGCTAGAAGTGACTTAAATAGCTGGGGGTTGAAGACATCTGAAAACTGGGTTCAACCAGAGCACCTATACACCTATACATGAGTTTTATAGGTCACTTGGGCTTCTCCCAAGATACATGCTGGGTTTTGAGAGGGTGTGTCCTAAGAGGAAACATCCCCCAAAAAACGCATTTCAAAGAACTGGTTGGAAACTGTATGGTCTTTATTGAACTAGCCTCAAAAATCACAGAATGTCACTTGCTTTATATTCTATTGGTTGACATAGTCCCAACTGAAGGAAAAAGGTTATAAGCACATTTCTCCATGTCAGGGATGTTAAAGAATTTGTAGCCATTTATTTAAATCTCCACATTGAACACATTACAAAACATTTAACAATTACACTATAGTATTTTCTCTATAGGTTATAGTGGGACAAAAGTCTTTCTGGTGTTAACTGTCAGGTACAATCTGTCTTTTGAGCAACTGGTATATTTTTACTTTATGGCTACTTGAATCAGATAACCGACTGTATTTCTTTCTTAAGTTTGGTGAATTTTGATAATTTTATGTTGTTTAAAATGTTTTTTAAAGAAGGCATGGAGTGAACAACTAAAATATGTTTGTAGTTGACTATAGTCTGGGTTCTATGTGCATGTGGAGTAAGGGCAGGGGATGAAGATGTAAAGATAGGGACCAAATCGCAAAGGCTGTATATGTCCTGCTGAGGACTGAAGTACTTTAGATGATCTGATTTAATCTTTATGTCTATCCTGTGGTGTAGGCATTAACATTTGCATTTTATACATAAAGTATTCAGGATAAATTACAGTATTCCCCATGTATAAGATGTACCCTTTTTCAAAAAATTTGGGGTCTAAAAACTGGGTGCATCTTATGCAGTGGCTGAATAAGCTGTACTTTCATTTCCTGCAAGTGATGAGGAGTTGTATGAATTTTATCATGAAAAAAACTTGAGTTCAATAACTTTATGTAATACATTTCTTTCAAATTTCAGGCCCCAAAATTAAGGTGCATCTTACACATGGGAGCATCTTATACATGGGGAAATATGGTACTTTTTGAGTTTAAAGTACAAGAGCAGATAAGAGTAAATCAATTCAGAGAAAAATCAAGGAAAATACAACGAGGAAAAAAATTGTTATGAAGTTAATATTCTCTTTAGAGAAAGTCATATTCGATATTTCCATGGTATTAAAAAAATTTTCCAGAAAAATTTTTGTTTTAATTTTAATAGATTATGTGGTACAGTAACAAAATTAACTTCAATGTCATTAGAAATATATATTTTTGATTTTGTATTTTCCAAACCATGTTCCCATCTTAACATATTTTTCCCAAAAAATAGAGAAATTTATTCAGATTTTGAGCGATAACCTCATCTTTAAGGGTATTTTTGAAGAATCCTTTCAAAACTATCATTCATTGTACCAAACCATATTTAGTTTAAGGAACACATATTTCCTTAAGAATGTTCTATAATAAGTTTCTCAGGTTCACTGTTCAAAAAGTTACAGGCAACATTATTTAGTGATTTGTTAATAACAGTGGGTCCAAATACCGCCTTAATTTCTTTTCCTAGCAATGGACTCATTCACTTAAAACTAGACAAGATTTCAATTTTTTACACACAGTCACCACAAAACTGCATAGTTTAGGTTTACCACAAAACAGACTGCAGTAATATTTTAAAAGCAGAGATGTACAATGATGAATACACAGGCCTCAACATGGCTCTCACAGAAGATGCCTGTCAGTGTGGCCAACTAAGTTCACCAGATTCTTGGCTTTCTGTCACAAACACATAAAAAAAAAAATGAATAGAAGAAAAGAAAAAAAGATTTAAATGAAAAGGATTTTAATTACATAGGCTAACTCAAAAGAAAGTTATCAAGTAAAAAATCTAAACCAAAGAGTGAGCACATTTACATTTTAGCTGTTTCCGGGTGAGTCAGGACCTACCATAGGTCTTGGACACTAGAGTTCTAATATCCCCAAGGGCTTAGGAAATGATTCATCTAAAACATGGAGGCAGAAGCCGAAAAAGTCCCTTCCATGAAACCTAGAGCCTTAGAGAGCTATCCTGGCCCTCATAGGAGAGTAGGAAAAATGTCACGTCAAAATCTGGGAAAGCAGCAAAACAGCTCATCTTGGTCAAGCAGTTTTTCTAAAAGCGAAAAAAATAAGACTCCGAGTTGAAATAAAAATTCCAGTTAAGATGTGAGCCCACGGTTGTCATATTCAAAAACTCTTCTTGGTTTGTGCTGGCTTTCTTTTCTCTGAATTGTCTAAATACATATGTAGGGTAATAGAGAGTTTATCTCTTGAACCCAGAACCAAAGGTTAGGCTTCTCTATGCACAAACTATTCCTACAACATTTTTATGCATATCACCCTAACATCCTTTTTAAACTCTTTTTTTTGTAAGGATATGTTATTTCTCCTTTTTTTTCCCCCCTGCAATTATTTTGTAGCATAAATCTCAAAGTTCTACAAACTAGTGATGTCACACTAAAGAAGGAAACTCCTGTCCCCTGCCTCCAAGCTTAAATGAGACACCGAGTCCCATTATACCATGGTGTATGCTCCAGAGCAGAATTTCACTGATTTGTCGCCCCCCACCCCCCAAATGCATTTGAGCTAAAAGGCACCATTGCAACCACAAAGCCTCCCATCCTGGAGAAAGCTACATTTTGAGAAAAGATACAGGTAGATATGAATATTGGATTTACGTATTGAAGTTACCTTAAGAACAATATTGATGTTGTATTTGTGTTTTTAAAAACGGGCAGTTGGAGACCAACTTGTTGCTCACAGAATTCTTTTTTTTTATTATTATTAAAGTTTATTGGGGTGACAATTGTTAGCAAAGTTACATAGCTTTCAGGTGTATAATACTGTAATACATATTTTTTGTTTGACCAACACTGTACCACATAAGCAGGGTCATCTGTAAAACTGTACATTCAAGCATCAAACTTGTATTAAAAGTAAAGAGATTATTCATTCTTTTATTGTGCACACATTTTTATGAGCTTCAAAGATGCGAATGTGATAAATGGCATAATACAGTCATCAAATCTGTGGTTGTAGGGGTAAAGTTCATTGATGGAGGTAGGCACTGGAACTGATTCTAGACAAGACTTTGTAAGTACGTGTAAGCACTGTTGAGATAAAAATAATGAGATCCTCTTATTTTTTTCTCTACTAGTTGGTACCCTTCCCACCAGGTTTTATCATGAAGTTGATAACCAAAATATTTATTCCAAAATATAATGTAATAGTTCAATAAATCCATCTGATAAACTGATTGAGATGTGATAGCACAGTACACAGGAATTAACACTAGAGGAATTTACAAGCTAGGTAAGCTTAAAGCAGGGCCCCTGATCAGAAAGAAGTATGGGATAGAATAGTGTTTTCTAAATTGTAGTCATTACAGTCACATTTATATGATTTTCCATATTTATATCACTCTTAAACTATTATTGTTATTACTATTATTACTATATTATTATTACTAATAGTTTTCTCTAAATTTGCTCACTGTTTTTTTTTATTTACTAAATCAATACATTTTTCTTTTTTTCTGTCAAATTTTTAAATGTAAAAACAAAGGAAAAAAAATTATTGGAAACATAATGGTTCAAGTGGGGAGAAAGGAACATGGAGCTGAGGTTCTAAGTTTCTCTAGTAAAATCCTCATCCTGGAAATGCTCTCCTTGATGGGGAGAGCAGAGCCAGGGACAGTCCCCCACCACCAAAGCCCAGCCTCAACCTGGAGAAGAGGGCAGAGTTGCAGTGATCTGAGTGCCAGAGGGGCCGGAAGGGGACAGAGGCCAAAAGGGAGATAGGAAATGGACAGCCATGGGCTTCTTGGAAAGGATGCCCCTTTTCTCTTGAGTAGCCTCCAAGAGGATGAAATCTTTCTGGAGATGCTCATACAGCTCCGAGATGGCTGCCACATTCCCACAGCGGTAGCAGTATTTGGGTGACAACAGCACAATGAGCAGTTTCATTGAGATGCCGTTTTTATCCTTCCATCAGCAGTTGATGGGCATGGCAGATCATATCAATGTCGTTGCTGGCATGGAAGTGGGCTGCTACGTGGCTGCCAAATAGGTAGCCAGCCCCACAAAGGCTCATACCACAGCCTCCTATGTATTCAGGTTTGGACCAGAGCTGGCCACACGTGCGCTCATTGTGAGGCACCTCTTGCTTTTGGTCAAGCATCTGGATCTGGTGCAGGGCCTGGATGGAGCAGGGGAGGCCCAGGTCATGCAAAAGATCTTGCCATTGATGATGGCTGACAGGCTGAGGTCGTCAAAGAACTCAGGGCAGTAGTGTCACACAGTCACCATGCATATTTGTGCAGGCACGCATGTTAGGAGCGGTAGAGCTAAGTGACCTGGCAGCTATCCTGATTGCTCAGGATCAGGGTGAAAGGGAACCTTAGGCGCTAGCAGCAGAAGGAACATTTCAACACCATAGAAACCACGACCCACAGTCTCCCACAAAGAAGTAGTTGGTCTGAGGGATGTCACCATCCACTCTGAACAACTCTTTGAGGTCATAGAATTGTCCATGGATGTTGTCACATACTGTGTGACTGGCGAGTCCACTCTCTGCACGTAGCTCTCCTCCACCAAGATCTCTCGGACCTTAGAGCACAGGGCCTTCACTTCCCTCTCCCTGATGGGCTTGCACCACAGCAGCTGCTGAATCTGCCGGTCCAGGTCGGTGATCTTCGCCATGATCCATCCCTCACCACTGTGTGGGTCGGAACCGGGGCACTGGCCTCTGCGCACTGCACATGGGTCCCCACCGCTGTGACTCTGACCCCAGCTCTCAGGCTCCCTGCCTTCCACCCTCCCTTCTCTTTGGTCCCTTGCCATGCTACTTAATCTTCCATCCTGTATCTTTTTGTAGCTTTTCTTCCTTCTTACCTCAAGTCTTTCCCACCCCACTTCTATTGATTTCTGTTCATTTCTTCTTCAGGATGTGTTTACCTGTTTCTTAGTTTTTCCATTTTTAAAATACTGTTACTAGTTCACATTCAATGTCCTACATTCCATCTCTTGTTCATCAAGATATTTCCCCAAATAAAAACAGTTAACCCTCTAAAAGCTGTTTATGAATGTCTACCTATATCAGATTACTATATTTTTAAAAAGGCAATAGTAATATAAATAATAAAAATATAACATTTATTGAGAACTTACTATATGCTAAATACTTTCTTTTCTATTTGCTCTGTATGAATGAACTCGTTTAATCCTCCTAAATGCCTTGATCTAGATATTATTTTATTCAGTTTATAAATTAGGAAATTTAAGCCCAGACACATTAAATATATTTCCTGAAACTATATAGTTGATAAATATTGGTGCCAAGATTCAAACCCTGGCATTTTTACTCCAGAATTCATATTCTTAACATTGTACTATAATGCTCACAAAACATGTGAAAACTCCTCCTATTAAACGTCAGGAACACACGTTATGCATTCTCTCAAAGCAAATACTGTGGAGAATTATATTCCATGCAAAATGGCTTTATGTAAGTAACAAGAAAACAAAAAGTGCATAGATGATCCTACGTAGGTAATAAAGCAATAAATTATAGTAAGAAATATAAATATAATGGATGAAACTTCATTTTATATTATTGTCTTTTGAATTTAAATGGAGGTTTTGAATTCTTTTGAAAGTAAACAATGGCATGGAAAATTTCCTTTCATTTAAATTAATGAGCTTGGCCATGTTTTTCAATGAATGTTAAAAATAGAAAGTATGACATGTTGTATATACATTCTTCTTTTTCTTAATTACTAGTTTGCAAAGGAAGAGTGTTTAATAATAGGTAATTTAAAATGCCAGAGAATTGAAATTGATTCTGGAATGTAATTTTGTACAATTATGATTAGCTTTTACAACAGGGTGTATGAGTGCATATATGTATGTCTATCATGTGTAATCCCCTGGACCAGATGGGAGCACCTACCATTTGTCTAGTGTAGTCTACATACAATGTCAATAAATGTTGACAAAATTTATGGTAGTCAAATATAGACAAAACAATCCTGTAAATTCCAAAAGTAGCACATGTTTTATGCACTTTAACTTACAAATTGGATAGACAGATTTCTGAGTGTTTTTAAAACGACAAAATCATCTAGGCAGACCCTAGAAACAGTGTTACAAAGCTGTAAGGGAGGGAAAAGGTGAGAACAATTAACTATCTTTAGAGCACAACAAATAATCATGATGTAAATTAGGTTCTTTAGATAGTGAATAAATTAGCACTCAACTTTACATAATAGCTTAAACACAAACTACCCTCATAACATCAGAAGTAAGAGAAGATGAACAAATCCCTTTGCTTGGCCGTCTTGGCCAGATCTGAGTACACAATGGTAAAAAAAATTGACAATGGTTAGATCCTAAATTTGTTTTTCTGCCTTGTTTTCTCATACTGTCTTCATAGAAGAGCGTCAATATGTATTGATCTTTCTTCACTAGCGTGTTTTCCTTCTTACTGCTCTGCCTTGACCGGCCTTAATTCTTTGATATGTTATCACACTCCAACAAAAGAACAACCTATCCAAAGTCTAATCATTCTGCAATATGTGGGAAAGTATGTTTGCTTTAAAAAAAAATTCTTCCTAGTCTACCAGAAAATATTTCTTACAAAAGAGAAAGTTGTTTCTACCAGGGTGAGTGTGTGTTTTTATCTTGTTTTTCTAGACAATGTGAATGTAGGGAATTTTCTGAAATTTGGTATTTCCTGAATTATGTGTGATTCAGGCAAATAAGGTTCAAATGTGAAGATGCAATTAATTTCAGAGGACTCTTGACATTTTCAATGTGCAGATTAAGGATTAGGGGATATATAAGGTAGGAAGCAAATGCCAAAGAGAGAACAATTGTGGTTTGCTAAACACTGCATAAAACATAGGTTTTTATGCTGTTCATATATCTGTAACTGCTAGGATCTGAAGCTCATATAAAACCATGAAATGTCCTGAGCTGAATTAATAAGTGTCATATGTGGATATAAGGAAGTTATTTTTAAAGCATCATTTTGAAAGAAGTTTAGTTTTTAATTATCAGTGATGAGGAAGTTTAGTGACAAAATTACCTCATCCCTTCCTAGGTAAACTTTCATTTTAACAAATTTGAAATGCTCGTACAGCATTGAACATCTAAAGCCAGACTAGATGGCGGGCATCTATATAGGGTGATTAGATTCAAAGGCAGAGACATCTATATTTTCAGCTCTGGAATTACAGTACCCAAATTTAAGCTGATTTTATAATATTGAATATGTATTACATGCCTGGCAGTGAACACGCTTGTAATTTAATAAAGTGTCTTTCCATTATAGAAACCTATTACTAGGGAGTTAAATTTCCCATTGAATTCTGCACAAACACCCTTTTTTAGTGTTACTTTTTGCCCTTTTTTAGAGGATTAAATATATTGTAATATGTAATCTGATTCTGCCAGAGTATATGAGCCTGCTCTCACTTGTTTCAAACTTTGATAAAATAGTTTCTCCTTTTAAGCTTTTTTATACTGTAATATGATGCTTAAAAAAAAAATCACAGCTGAATTTCTATGTAGCAAGAAAAATTCCATTATTATTTGACTCTAGTTTCCTGCTTACTGTTCTACTGATAACCCATGTTTTATTTTTTTATAGTTCATTCTTTTTAATGACTGTATAATCTGCCATCATATGAATATATTACATATTATTTGTCTAACTATTTGTATTTAGGTTTTTCTAATATTTTTACAGCTTCCTGAGATATAATTGATATATAACATTGTGTAAGATAAAGGTATACAATGTTATATATATTATATATATTATTATATGTTTACATATATTATAAAATGATTACCACCATAGTGTTAGCTAACAACTCCATCATGTCTCATGTTAGCATTTCTTTCTTTTTTGTGTGTTTGTGTGGTGAGAACATTTAGGATCTACTCTTCAGTATATAGTATTGTATTGTTAATTATAGTCACCATAATATATATTAGGTCCTCAGAACTTATTCATCTTATATCTGGAAGTTTATACCCTTTGACCAACATCTCCCAATTCCCCCTAACCCCCAGGTCCTGGTAACCACCTTTCTATTCTCTGTTTCTGTGAGTTTACCTTTTTAGATTTCACATATAAGTGACATCATAAAGTATTTGTCTTTCTGTGTATGACTCATTTCATTTGGCATGATGCCCTTAAGGTTCATCCATGTTGTTGTATATGGCAGAGTTTTCTTTTTTCTTATGGCTGAATAATATTTCATTGTCTGTATCAATACAATCGAATATTTCTATACTCATATATGCCACATATAAATATATGCCATATATATGTATATATATATTTCAAGTCTTTATTATATATATATATATATACACACACACACATATATATATATATATATGTATGTATTTCACACCTTTATCATTTCATTCATTCATGGAAGGTGAATGGTAGGGAAAGGAGAGAATGCAGTAGGAATTACATACAACTAGGCCCTCCATGTCTGAACATTTAAGAGTATGCTAGAAATTTAAGAGGGTTAACTATTTCCATTTTCTTATTAAAAAATCTTCATTTAGATTTAGGGTTTATGAGCTCTTTTCCTCGTTGTATATTTTACAGAGTTTAAATGGCTACAGATAAATTTCTTCAGGAATTTAGAATTTTCTTGAGCACTTCTTGTATAATTAGTGGGCTGCCTATTAAATGAAAGACTAAATTGAGAGACGTGTAGTAGCTCCAGAATTTTATAAGAAATGGGTATAAAAGTATACGTTTGAGAACAAATGATATAATTAAATATATGGGCAGTCTAGGGATACTGCCATCTTGGTTGGAGGATTTACAGAACTTTTAAAAATGTGTTTGAAATGATACTTATTATCTAATTTTACCACCCAATAATTAATTAATGTTGACTCTTTTTGTTATTGTTAAAGGGGAGGAGGTTGGTAAAAAGGTTGTGTTGGAGGAATGTAGCAGGCATAGAGTTTTAGGTAAGATGGATTTGGGCCTGAAAAACTAAGAATGCCTGGCACCTTGCTGCTTCATTCTCCACAGTGCATTTTATAAATATGAATAATTATCTTCCATAAGGAGACAAACCAGTTAAATCCCTCCCTTCCTTCCTTCTACCCCTTTTTATCTCTATTCCCCATTATCTTTTTCTTTCCCCACTATAGACAGGAAGTTTTAAATGTTTAATATATGTCATTTTGTTTGGGGGCTTTTAAATAAAATGTGTGTTACTTTTTTGTAATGCAGATATTTTGTATTTTAATTTAAACGAATAATAGTGTGTAAGTATTCACTTAACATTTATATATGCATTTACATTTATACATATATCATGTTTCTTACTTTTTGCACAAAGCAATATTCTTTGAAATTGTATCAAACTATAATATATATGCAGAAAAGCATAAAAATGTACAACTTGATGAATGTTTACAAAATAAATAGCCATGCATTAGCGGCATCCAGATCAAGAAATATAAAATTATCAGCACCCCAACTGCCCCTTCATGCCCCCTCTCAGTCACTTGCTCCCACAAAAGGAACCACCATCATAACTTCTAACACCTCAATTCATTTTGCCTATTTTGAACTTTATGTAGTTCACTGAGTCGGGAAGTTTACTGGAGCCCTTCCTGGTATCTCCTCAGTCACAGCACGATCATACCATCTCCTTTGCTGCTGCTGGGATGGATTGGTCCTATTACAGAAAAGTAAAGACACGCTTTTCCTATGACACATGCTTGCCTGGAATGGGCCCTATAGATATCATTAAAAAAAAAAAATCTCTGGAGATCATTCACCAAGAAACATCATAAAATAAATGCACCAGTCTTCTTTTTTATTAAAAAACATCTCTTTGATGATTAATATTTATTCAGAGATGAAAATGCCTATAAGAATATTTTCCTAGAAATATGAATCACCTAGTGCTTTGGCTTTTCAATAAAAAAAAAAAGAAAGAAAATGAATCTTTCTGCTTAAATGCATCTGAATGAGAACTTGTTATATCAAGTGTTTGTGTTTCAAAGGGAAAAGGGTTAATTAAGTAGCTCCAATTTAATCACTGTAAATTAGGTAATTTCCAAGTCTTTGTCCAAATAATTTCCAAATATTCATTATCCCAAAATCATAATGATTGGGGAATTGATCTCCGTGTTTTCCCTACCTTCCATTCCAGATAACATGAAGTCATTCCTCTTTTCAGATATAATTGCTTACTATGATACAAGACAAACTAAACTAGACACGAACTCTCCCCGGAAGGAGTTTATAACCTAAATGGAAGAGATGTGAATAAATAGGTGACAGAGACCAGTACAGCCATTCAACCCCAGGTGCCAGCCATCTACCTTGTTAGAGACTGACGCTTAGAGAAAGAGACATCCAAGTTGACTTTCCTGTAAGACTTCAAAATGTTATATCTTAGCACATAATAAAGTCAGTGGAGTCTCTCTAAGCCAAGACATGGTTGTCTTTTCCAAATAAATGCATATTGCATATCTTGAAGTAGGATTATGTCTGATATATGTGTAAGGGGGATGGAGGAGGGGAAGGAGTAGGAGGAAGGAGGAAATCTGTACAGAAGCAACAAGATCCTTTTAAAGCAAACAGTATAAAACAGAGGAGTATATTATCATTAGTCATTATCATCATCATCATCATCATCAAAACTACCAGCTAGTGAGCTTCACCTCTGCCTGGGTGACCTACATGCAGTGAAGCCTAGTGTTTGCAATGACACTGTTTAAGGTCTTGCTGCTAGTAACTCGCAGAGCAAGGACTGGATTCGAAGTCTAAAAGGCCTGCTGTTTCTGCTTCACTAGGGTTTCTCAGCAATCAGCCTGTGTTGTACGTTCTAATCCAGTAAACTGGGAGGAACTTGAGGGCACCGGAACATCAGAGACATGTATGAGGCTCAGACAAGTGGAGTCTTTTTCTATCGAGAAACGAAAAGAGCTGCTAATAATATTAGATAACTTAACAAAGACGGGTGAAGCTGTAATGTAGAAACTTAAAGGGGCAGGACCTAGACAGAGCACCCAGAGATTAAACAGAGGTTAAACAGGCGGCTGGTGAATTGGCCTGGAGAGATGCCTTCAGTAAATTAGCTAAGTAATGTAAAACCCAGTTGTTATATATCCTTACTCTCCATAGTTTGAAGGAGGGGCAGGATACGCCACCCCAAATATGTTATTTTGGAATAAGGATTATTCGAGCTGAAGGCAACTAAGAATCAACAGATGCAGGAAGAGTTCTCCGCCCTCCCCTTCTCTGTGTAAAATCAGGGCAAATATGTTCCTTTGAGGAAGGTGCCCAGGAAGAGGAGAACCACTCTTGTCACTGGAGACTGGGATCACAATGAGATGAATCTGCATTAAAGAATCTTACTAACATAGCCCTTAGCTCCCATTATATTTATCCCCCATATAGTTCCTAGTCATTTTCCCACAGTCAGTTGCCACCAGAAGCCCAAACTCCCTTTTTCTAGTCACTTCTCCACAATTTATTGCCCTTTGTTAAAATGGTATGTAATCCCCAAAGTCTAACCACTTCTTTAAGTTTTCACTTCTCTTCTGTGAAGCTCCTGTGCCCATAAAAATATTCACATCAATAAAAATTGCACCTTTTCTCCTGTTAATCTTTGGTCAGTCTAATTTGCAAGCTGCAGCTATTTAACATAAGAGAGTAGAGGAAAATTCATTTTCCTCCCCATTATTCTGTACCCTAGACTTTTTTCACTCAGGAGGTAATATAACATGGTGGGAAAAATATCTGGCTAGGAGTTGAGATACTTATCAGCCTTGGACTGGGCGTTGGTTATGTCTATGACTAAGTTAAAGGACTCTACTATAAGTCTTTGTGCCTTAATTTCCTTATCAGTATAATAAAAAGGTTAGACTAGAAGAGGGTTGCAAATAGGACTTACTTTGTGATTGAAGAGTTTGTCAAGAAGATTGAGAAGCGATGGGTAACATGATCAATTACTAATGTCTACAATAGGCACTGGAGCAGAGTAATTCCAGTGTATGTGCAGAAATATGTCATTTCTAGAATAACAGAGGGATAAAACTTCTTCCACTTCTAGCATTCAGTGAATTAGTTTGTACCCTTTAATGGGTTGTTGATAGAGGCTGGGGAAATTCAGCATGTTCCAAATTCCAACACAGGCAAAGCTGGGCAGATATCTGAAGCAATCGTACAATGTTTAGGGGAGAAATAAAATCCCTTTTGAGTCTTGGGTGGTAAGAGCAGAAGCAATCCAAGATGTACCAGGAACGCAATATTGTATTTTATCCCATGTTGTCCAAAAATTGTGTTTGGGTGTTCCAGATGTCTGTAATAATACACAATTAATATATACAGATAGACACACACATACACACACACACACACACACACACTCCAATTCTAATGTTCAGGTTAATTGGCTATCCTAGAAAGATAACTAATACATCTAGGAGGAATGTGTTTAATATTATCAAGAACTTCATTTTAACAAACTGATAACAAACATTAAAATCTTTCAGTGTGAAACAAGTTGAATTTTTAAAAATATGACTATCTTTGTAACATGTTGCATTCAAAGTTTCAGAAACTTGTTCCCACATAATTTAAGTCTACTCCCACCTTTTTCTCCCAGATGCAGATGTAATTTATGTAGAAGCAGACATTAAAATAAGTCACTCAGGGCAGACTTGCCTTCATTTACATAGTGTTCTTTGGAGGGAAAGTATTAAATCAGTTTTAACCTGTTTGGGCCTGCATCCAAATAATGTGCAGGCCTGTTTGAAGAGAATCAGTTTTGAAATTTGTAAAAGAGGTCATATGAAATGCATTACTCAATTAAGTAAAGGAATTTATACTTTATTATAGAATACTGTACCATCTGCCGGATGAATATAACTAATTGAATTTGACTTGGTATGTGATTTTAACAAACAGTTGAAAAATGAAAATTCTACAATGAATTCTTCAAGCAGCACCTGAAATGATAGATACCCACTGGGAAAGATTGCATCCAGCCCTGCTCAGGTTGCAAACAGACTTTCCATTGTCTGGCTGCAGTCTGCATAATGTTTGCATTAAAACGCAGGTCAGTTTCAGTAAGGACTCACAAGCAACACAGAAAACCCCAATGCAGTGTTTGTCTGCTATTGTCAAAGAGCTAACAAGCGGACATGAATCAAAATGGTTGCAAAGTTTCCCTGGCCACAGAACAGAAATGACAACTTTGCTCTGAAGTTTATTGCCAAACTCTGTTTTAAAAAGAGGCAACTACAATAACCCTGTAAAAAATATCCATTGTTTGTAATACTGCAACGGAGTTAAATGCTACAGTGACAGATCAGGCTCAAGACACTCAAACCTAGCTGGCTCTGTAGGTCAGTCGCATCTGTCAAACGGAAATAGTATTATGTCGCTTTGTCGGGGGAGCTGTTAGGGGAACCAAAGGATTTAGAATATGCTTTATATCAAATGTTATATACAATCTCAATATGGATGCTAGGCTAGGATAGCCATATAATTAGTTAGAAGAGAAGCATTTCTATCTGACACGTGACTACTCAGTATCAACGACTGAAACATCATGATCTTTGGCTTTTTCACGTTTGACCCGGGCGTTCTTATTCTGTGTAGACACAGCTTTGGTCCTTTGTATCAAACACACAAATGCATCCCTGACTCAGTGCCAACAAGGGTGCTAAGCTTTCTATCTTTTATGAAAACTAAGTCTTTGAAAGGTAAGTCGTTATTTCTCCAGGGAACTTCGGTAAAATTAATATATTTTCACATTTAAATGATGCTGTGTCTTTTTTCAAAAGTAAATAGCAGCATATTATGGTCTTAAAGAAAGGAGCATATCAAAGCATTCCTTCATCTGTTCAAACAGTTGAACAGTAGCCCTTAATAGGAAGAAGGAGGCGAATCAGCGCAGCTGGCTCTGGGATCCCTACACATAAGAGAATAGTGTCGAGAAGCTGATCTATAAAATTCTGTGATAAAGGCTTCTGAGTAGCACATGCTTCCACTTTGGGCTGGTGGTGTTTATGAAACACTCAGCATCATCACTCTTCTGAAGAGAGTTGAACAGAAAAGAAAACAGATTTGTCTGAGAAACAGGAGTTGATACCATTAGGGTCTAGATGAGGAGGGGGGAGGCTTCTCAAGTTTCATTTGTGCAGGAATTAAGAATCCATAGGAAATGAGCATTATGGAATTAAATAGCTCCTTCAAACACTGAGGTTATTTTCCTGTAACTCTTTTTTTTTCCTGGTAGGAAAATCCTGGTTATCTTGGGGGTCTACATAAGACAGCTAAATTCAAAGTAACCTGTTGACATATGGGAATGATAGGAACAAATGCCAAAATGAAATAAGCAGAAGGAACATATGAAATAAATCACTGCAGAGCTGAACACATGTAGGTAGAGCTGGCCAAATTGAACTTTGGGAAAACCAAGAAAAACAGAATGAGATAAATGCTTGGGGTTGCCATTGGGGAATACCGTAATTCTCCTGAGATCAGAAGAAGCTCTGAGCTCTAGGATCTGCAGGTAGCTACATCAAAAAGTCCATCTAGAAAAGCCATCAAGCCTTATTCTTTAATTGTGTATGTATCGAAGACATTTTGCAGGATATCCCTGTTAAGCTGACCTGCCTGTTTACAATATGTGTTCACTTAAGAATGGATTTATAAACATATATTATTTGCCAAGTTTGAAAATCTCGAACATCTTTTACAAATACATTATCCAGGCCTTATGAAAAAAAACTGGAATTATAGCCCTGGTGAGGTGATTTCTGGCAGGTCTCTGTGGGGTTTCCTGTTCTAATGTCGTCTGAGTAGGTGATGACCACACGTCAGTCAGGAAGAATGGTGACTTGCACCTGTGCTCATTGGGAAAAAAAGCATCCTATCAAATCGAGGCACTGGGCCTTTCTTTCAGTAGCCTGTCTGAGGTGGCGCTGGCCTGAGAAGAATCTTGTCTTACTTTTGAAGTTTCCTTTTAAAATTGTTTTGAGCCAATCTGTCAACAGGTGTATGCTTTTTCTGCCAGATAGCAGCAATTAAGATATCAACTGCTATTTCCTTGATTGCGGAGGGGGAGCAGAGGGCTAAGACATACTCAGCGCAGTTTAGGTTAGAGGCAGCATCTGGGTTTCTGTAAGGAATGGTTTTATCCAGTTTGGCAGTTGACTTGATTGAGAAAATGGCATCAAGTGACGTTTTTCAGGTCACAAAAAGGTAATGTGAAACAGAACCTTAGAAAAGACTATCATTAAGACCCACTATTCCCACAGTGACTGGATACAGCCACTCCTCTCTGCTTAAGAAGAGGTTTTGAATTTAAATAATGGAGATGT
Source organism: Hipposideros armiger (assembly GCF_001890085.2). Lineage (NCBI taxonomy): Eukaryota > Metazoa > Chordata > Mammalia > Chiroptera > Hipposideridae > Hipposideros > Hipposideros armiger. Next base: position 136,273 of record NW_017731668.1, on the reverse strand, counting down.
TTTAAACGAGTTTCTTGGAGACAGTACTTTGGTGTACATATTTAATTTTAGAAAAATATACAATTTTTTTGAGTTGACACAATTCTGCTTTTCTTCTCTTAATTTGATTTGTCTCACCCAGTGCCATTCAGGAAGCGCTATCAGCTCTTATACCTCCCTGACATACACTGCTTGGTTCCTTAAAAGCAGGAATTGAGATGATAATATTATTATCAATAATAATAATTATAGCTATTATATATGAAGCGCTTACTATGTATCTGGCACTGTTTCAAGCATTTTACCTCTGTTATTACCTCACAAAACCCACTGTGAGATTAGGTACTATAATCATTTTCATTGTACAGATAAGGAAACTGAGGCATAGAATGTATATTTGATATCAGAGTATTCCTATTCATCTTTCTAACTTCAGCAAATACATTTCCTAGCACAGAGTATATATGGTAGGATTGTGTTGTAACCTGCCTCTGTTATTCTGCTTTCAGGCTCTGCCTTGGGTCATAACCTACTGATTTCAAAACTTGTTATGAAGTAATTGCTTTAAGACTCAATACTGCCTTTAACCCCTGGCAAAAGTAACTCCTATTACTCAAATCTAATAAAGATGTATGATATTAGCATATTTCTTAACGTTCACCCTCAACATTAATCAAGCATATCACACTTCTAAGCAACACTGATTGATTGATTGATCACTTCACTTATTCTTTCATAAGCTCAACAATTATTTATTGAGTGGTGAGAACCCAAATGTAGGAGTCTAGACCTTACTTTAAATCTGGTTTCTGCCATTTATTTACATGACCCAAGGCAGGATCGTCTAGCCAAAAGAGTTGTGTTTGGCATCAGGCAGACCTCGGTTCTTAATTAATTGCATGGTCTTGGATAAATTCCCTGGGCCTCAGTTTCTTCATCAGTAAAAATCACAGGATTATTGTGAGGAGAAATAACACAAGCAGAGTACCTAGCATTGGGCTGAGCCCAGAGAATGTACGCACAAAATTGCTCCTATTGTTAGTATAACTTGTCAGGGAGAAAATATCTGTTGTGTCAGGGTAGATGCAAGTTGATTCCCAGAGAAAAGCAGGTGCGGTGTGGCCAGGATTCCAGGGTTCATCGCCTCTCTGCCCACCCTGCATTCTCTCCTAGGGAGCCACTCCATCTCGAAGGTCTAGAGCCAGAAGCGAACAAACACTGGGGAAGGTCTGAATTAGAAGGAAACTGCTCAGCACTCCTCTCGCCTGGCTTATTTTCCCCTCCTCTTTCAACTTCAAAATGGATAGCACGTATTTCTTCCCACAAAGCAGTTGTGTGGGGCATTTATGGATGGTGTAATCCAACTCCAAGTGTAAAGTAGGTCCTGCAGTCCTCAAAGATCATTCGCATGGATTTGACTGATTATGAAGATGATCGTTGACAAGCACAGATGTAGGATTATTGGTGCTTCTTACTTGAAGAGAGCCAGGTGTCTGAAAAGCCAACTGCCAATAGCCATGTGTATAAAGGTAGAAGGAGAAGTTTTAAGGAAAAAAAAAAAAAGAAATGTGATACTGCTCTTTTTTTCCCTTTCTTAATGGTCTCTGCTTTGGAAGACATTTAATTGTTCAAAAAGAAAGCTTCATTTTTCTCTCACTTTAGAAATACTGTATTGCTCTGTATATGTACATTACACAATAATGTCTCCTAATTATTCAAAGCTGTAAGTATTTGGGGAATGGAAGAGGGGACTAGACTAGAAGCATCAATGAGATGCTAAAAGCACATCTACCCTAGCTCTAGGTTCAGCTGTAAGAGGGGGTTTGAGAGAGAAAAGAATCACTGTTTGATAAGACGCTGCGGAAACAACGTCCTCAGGACAGACCCTGGCTTTAGTTAGAGCCTGAAAGAGAGAGGAAAGTATAGCAAAAAAGTCAAGGATGTGAGCAATTTGCTGACAACTGATTGTGACATCTGGAGGAGCCAGTAGAAAGGTTACAGGACTTAGGAAAGGGTAGAAGGTGATGGGTCAGGGGTGGGGGGATAAAGAAATGTAACCTGTACGAGCAGATATGGAATGACCAATATAAACAAGACAAAAGGCGTAACGAGATTCGCCTCCATGTTCTTAAGGTAGATGGGGCTGACATGAATGGTGAGGGAAGGCGTAGAAAAAGGAGGGAGACTTTATAAAGGTGGGAGATTCTACAAAAAGCCTACAGGATCCAAGGCCTCCTTCAGATTACTGATGTCCTTGATGTGCTTGTTTACTAGACCTATTTAAAATTTTTGTTTTCTTTGTTTCAATATACTGCCTCAAGGCTCACATGTTGTTTAATTGTTGCTGTTTAAATAAGAGTTAGGCTCATCAGAGAAGAGACAAATTTCAGGTCTGTCTTGGTGAATTTCAGGGAGGACCCAGGCAGTGAGTCCCCAGGCACAGGGCAACTCTACTTGCTCACTCCCAGCAGAAATGTCCTTGTCCTGGATTCAGCCTTAAGCCCTTGGATAGTAGCATCAGGATTGGCATAGCACTCTCCTTTGGCTGTAATCCATCAGCCCTGGGGGCTTGGATGAGAGGAAGGAGAGGAGTGGTTTAGCGCTTCCTCTGGCCAAATGGCCTTTAATGCGCTAGCTGGTTCCCCTGCCTGGAATGTTCTCCCTCCCTCCTCCCTTCACGTTTCCCAGTTAACTACAGCTCAAGGGTCACTTTACCAGGGACGCTCTCCCTCCCTTCCCCAGTCTAGATCTCCTTGTTTTATGCTCTCCTACAACCTCATTCCTTTCCTTTAGAGCATTTATCTCAATTTGTAATTAAATACTCATTATCATGATTATTTGATTTATGATTGTGTTCCCACAAGCCAGTAAATTTCATGAGAGCGGAAATGTTGTCTCTTTATATTTATCATATTATCTCCAACATTCTGTGCAGTGCCTGTCTTGAACACAATTAATACATGAATGAATGAATGAATGGATGAATGAATGAATGATTTAAAAGAAGAGCTGGTGATGCTGAGAACAGTTTCGAATGAAGACAAGCAGTTAATCTTTTTTTTTTTTAAAGGTGGGGGATGGTCTTGAGAATAGCTTGTTAGAATTAGTACTGTCTATGTTGGGTAGCATTCCAAGGCAAAGCATTCATAAATTTGTTTCAATTTCTATCTATACTTTTTACTTTTGAATCAAAGTTCTAACCTGATACTTGGGGGAGGAAAAGTGCAAACCAATAAAAATTTAAAAGCTGTTCTAGCTAGGTGATAGATAGAGACATATAGATAGAAATTGTGTGTGTGTGTGTGTGTGTGTGTGTGTGTGTGTGTGTGTGTGTGTATAATTTAAAACTTTCATATGGAAAAATCACAGCGTTTTAACTCAGCAAAATGTTTGGAAACTGCTGAATTAACTTTATTGATATGATTGATTACAGATGGTGACATGGACAAATACAAGACATAGTATTTCAAGGTTAAGTACTACTGTGTTTCAATTAAATTGTGGATCAAAAGAGAACATCCTCCTTTGAATTCTCTGAAGTATCAAGTTTCATGTACCCTAAACATCTTTCTCTGTGAGACAGTCTTGCTGAGAGAATGCTTTGCAAGGGTAAAGGTGAATCGTTTATGATTAGGTAGTAGTGAAAACACTGATTAGTCTATAGAATTGAACGACTGTTTTTACTAAACTGATTTCTCGTCTCTGTCAGTGCTATAGTTTGCTTGCCAAACCCACTTTGGTTTTACACCCCCCCCCATCTCCTTCCATCCTCCTGATCCGATGTTCTGTAATGTCATCTTTATTAGCTTGTTGACAATGTTGCACTGCTAACTAAATGGCACTTCTGCCCAGTTCTGTCAGGGTCCAATCAACACGATTAGGTTGATATTTAGGGATCATAATGATACATTAGCAATGCGTAGTTTTAACATATTAATTGTTTATTTCTCTGGTGTGAGGCCTTGAAGAAACTAATGATATTGCCTTCAGTAATTTTATATTTCTCTTAGTTGAGATCATTAGTACTGTACTTGTGTTGAAATGTCACTTCTGACATTTTCTTTACAATTAAAGTCAGTTTATCTCATATGTATGATTTTATTCAAAGTAAAATAATTAGTAAGTGAGTACTTTTGTTCACTCAGTCTCCCCATTATGAAACATTCATTATTATGTTCAAAATACTCTTAATTATTGTAGGAACAGTTTCATCAAAATCAATTGGCATATCAAATCGATATATAATATATATTAACATAAACTCTTGATGTTATAAATTCTATCTGCTTTTATTGCTTGTGCTTTTGGTGTCATTGACAAGAAATCATTACCAACTCACACATTTGTGTTTTCCAAAAGGTCAAATGTTGAGGAGCTAAACGTTCAACATAAGAAACTAGAAAAACAGAGTAAACCCAAAGAAAATAGTACAAAGAAAATTACAAAGATAAGAGAAAGAATTAAACAAAAAAACAAATATAATGCACAAGATTAAAACGTATGAAAATTGGTTATCTGAAAAGACTAATAAAATGTACAAGTCTCTAGCAAATGTAATAAAGAAACAAAGGGAGGGCACAAAAATGAACATTATCGATAATGTAAAAGGAACATATCAAATACAACAGAATCTAGATTTAAATAGTTTAAAGCAAAAGGAGTGTTGCACGCTGTAACTCTACCCGACCTGAGAATCACATCCCTCTTGGCTGTTTAAAAGTAAAATGGTCTACAGTTAAGAGCAAATCTATCTTTGTGTATATTATTTAACTTCTCTGTGCCTCGATTTTCTCATCTCTACGTGGAGGTAATGGTAGTACCTTCCCCATAGGGTTGTTAAGTTAATTAAATTAATGAATATGTTTTACCTGTCCTTCACATAGGCTGTCCTAAATAGGTGTTTGCTGCTACTACTACTAGAGGATTAATTTGGGATAACTCCAGAGGAGCAATATTTTTGTGACTCCTCTTTCTGCTGTTGCACTTTTCTGAGCTTTCCAATGCTTATTAGTATGTCCAAGTAAAGTATAATGAAAGGGAGAGAAAATGAAATAAAAATCAGAAGTTGCTTTATAGCAGTGCTTAGTAGAGTGCTCTAAGGAGAAAGAGGTGGAACTTAATAAGTAAAGTGAAGTAGTTTAGAAATTAATATCTCTGTATTGCATACCTCATTAAGATTTGACTGTAGTGGGGCTAAATTTATACAACTAAATGTAAGCAGTTTCTCAGTTTAAATCATGCAGTTTACATCGCTTCAGTTTCAAAAAAATCACATAATTTAATAAATTGTGTTGAGCTCTTTTGATGCAACTCAACATATTTTATTTCAATAACTGCCTTAATAGTTTGTGTCCTTGCCAGAAAGTAAAGTCCTTGAGGGTGTGACTGTGTTTTGTTCAATATTACATTTCTATTTCTAGCATACAGCATGTCATTTACTAGTGCATCATAAATATTTGGTCAATTAATAAAATAAGCATTAATCAATAATAGAGTTCTATAAAGCATCTTAGCAAATGCCCCGTAACTTCCTTCCTTATATTTCCTCTTTTATGCACTTATTCTAATCATGTTTCTGTTTTACTTCTACCTTTTATCTACATCTCCCTCTTACTATTTTATCCTTGCTTATAGGACTTGGACTGGGAGGCAATATATCAGAGAGTTTAAAAGCCCTGGGTTTGAATTCTGGCTTTGGTACTTACCTCCTGCATCAATTTGGGCAAGTCAGTTAACTCTGAGGTTCCTTTTCTTCATCTATAGAATTCGCAAGGAACTTTAGGAATAGGAATAATAGTGCACTTGCTTCCAATCCTGACTATATCACTTTGTAGTTTAGGTGAGGTCAATAGTGTAATTTTCAATTAACATTAGGTTCTTCAAGTGTATATTGGTTTTGTATTTATACTGTAAGACTTGTACAACCCTATGAGATGGGTATTACCATTATTCCCACTTAACAGATAAAGAAACTAAAGCCAAGAGATCTCAGTCTGCTACCCAGATATCTATTCTGTCCTGCTTCATCTCCTTAAAGGTTTTGATTTAAACATTGTCTCATAAATTCTTGGTTTGGCTTCATGAACACATCTTGTTGCATCAACATTGACAAGTAGACAGTGGTATTCCATCTTTGTACCTAGAAAATAGGTAGTGGAGAGAGGAGAATTCTGACCCCTGTGGGTTGGTCCACACTTCATGGATGTGTCAGTTGACTGGCTGTCTTTAGATGGCAGTCTCAGTGAATTTTTTACTTTAACTTCTGGAATTTCCCAGTTTCCCCACACAAATTTCGGTGGAAACCATAGGACTGTATTATGAAGTCGCCTGAAAATGGTGAACTTTTGGGGGTAGTTTAGTGATTCAAGTAGTAAAATAATATATAGTCTCTCATAAACAACTTGGAAACTTCTTCAGGCAATTGCTTTAGATTTCCACCTGTATTTTGCGTCATTTCTCATAGACCAGCCTTAAGCTCAGGCTATTAAGTTTCATTTCCGGTTAGGTTATAGAAACTCACAAGACTGTTGCTCCCACACTAACAACAACCAAAGTCAGATAAGCTCCACTACCATAGTTTTGTAAAACTCATCAGAGAGCTAAGAAAGGGATGAATTCGTTGTAGTAAAGAGACCTCCCTATGTGCATGGCGGGAGAAGAAGCAAAATTGGCTTCTTCTTCAGTTGGGGGAGAAAGAAAAACCAGGCAAATTTTAAACTTTTCATGTCCACATGCATATTGGCGGGATGAATTTTAATCCAATGGAGCAAGAGGCACAGAGTGAATCTGTACCCATCTATCAATTCTTTCCCATGGTGCCTTCACCCAGTGCTCGATGGCAGCCTGTCAAAGGCTACAGCCAGTGTAGGGGGGCTGAGAAAATACCTCCACATTGCATGGAACCTTTACCGAGCAACAGACAGTATTCTGATAAAGTCAAAGGCAGAGCATTAGAGCTTAGAGGAATTCCTTAAAATGCACACAGCTATTACTGGTTGCTTGGCACCAGACCCATAAAAAAATAAAGGCAGGGCAGGAAAGCTAAGAGAAATTCCCTCCAGAGGTACATAGGGCCTTCACTCAGCACATGGCAGGGGTCCACCACTTGCTAGAGCAGGCAGGAGAAATGTGATAAACCCCACCTTCATCCCTGACATCCACCAGGCCTTTACTGAGTGGGACATGGCAAACCATAGAGGGGTGTAGAGACATCTCCTGAAAGTAAGTGGCAAGGGTTGTGGAGGAGGGCGAAGGTGCAAAGAAAGCTCCCGAGAAACACCAAAGCTATCTGCTGGATTATAAAGCAAAAAGAGATCTCTCACAGATCAGAAAGATAATAAATAGGCTGTAAAATGTAGGAAGGTCTCCAGAGTCCTCCTGGTGCATAGATCTCAAGCCATGCAGATCTCATCCTTAAAACCTCTAAACCCAGAGATAAACTGAATCTAAGTAAAGCCTTAACAAAACAAGGACCAACATAACTAATGATTAGATTGCCTGAACGCCCCACAATAACACCTGACAGAGGAAGGACATGCCATTTTATTTTTTATTTTTTTTAAGATTTTTATTGGGGAATTGGGGGGATGGGAACAGTGCTGGGTAATTGGGGGAAGGGGAACAGACAAGTTGCTGTCGTTTTGTTCTTCAGTCTAGTTGTGGAGGATGTTGCTTCACTGGCCCAAGTTGGCACCATCATTGCGCTCTTCCCGGGCGAGGTAGATCAGTCGCCGGCTTCTGGATGGCCGCTCACTGCAGCTGCTGGCTGCTCATACTGGCTGCTGGCTACACACGGTAGCCCATGGCAACCCACTGCCACAGGGGCTGCAGCCTACGCCGTCGCCTGTGACTCACAGCAGCCCAGCTCCAGGTTGAGCTGTTGTTCAGCATCTTAGCTGTAGAGGGCAGTGTCACTGGCCCTCATATGTGGGATCCAAACTGGGGCCCTCTGGCGTCCCAAGCCAGCTCTTAACCATCGCGCCACTCGGCCGGCCCAGGACATGCCATTTTATAAAGGTACATATTATGTATCTACTTTAGTCTCCAGTGTTCATTTACATGCAAAGTCTGGAATACAATGAAAAATTCATAAGACACCAAAATTAGCAAGAAAATGTGACTCAATAGAAAAAAAAATGAATAGAAGCAAACCATAGATGACCCAGATGTTGCAATTAACAGCCAGAAGCTTTAGTGTAACTGCAATGAATATGTGCAAAGGTCTAATGGAAAACAGAGGCAATATATGTGAAAAAATTGGGAATGTCAGCAAAGAAATGGAATCGACAAAAAAGAAAACAGAATAGAACTTCTAGCACTGAAGAAGTGTAAAACCAGAATTGACTAGTTCACTGAATATGCTTAACAGAAAACTGGATACAGTGGAGGAGTAGCTTAGTGAATTTAAAAGCAAATCAATGGAAATTATCTACACTGAAACTAAAAGAGAAGAAAAATAATGAGAAAATATTTAAAAGACCCTCTAAGTCCTCTGAGGCCACATCAAACAGTTGAACAATGTATAATTGGAAACCAAGAAAGAAAGAGAAAGTGAATGGTGTAGAATAAACATTTGAAGAGAAAACACCTAAAATTTTTCAAAATTAATGAAACTTATCAACCTAGGGCCCCGTATAGCTCAGCCCAATCCCCAAATATATAAACAGAAACAAAATCACAACTAGAGGTTTCTAGTCAAAATTCTGATAATGATAGGTAGAAAATCTTAAAAGCATCCAGGGAAAAACAATACATTACATTTCAGGGAACAACAGTAAGAGTCATGGTTACTTTGTCATAAAAAATAATGAAGACTAGACAACAATGGAATGAAATCTTTAAAGTACTGAACAAATATCTGTTAACTCAGAATATCCAGTGAAAATCCTTCAAAACAAAAGACATTTCTGGCATACAAAGGCTGAGTATGTCTCTAGCAGCTCTGTATTGAAAGAAAGGCTTTAGGCAGAAGGAAAATGGTAACAGATGAAAGATTGGATCTGCAAGAAGGAATGAAGAACAACGAAAAATGTAAATATGTTGGTAAATTTAGAAGATCGTTTTCATTATCTTTATTATGTGTGTTTGTATACATAATTGCTTTAAAAACTATTGACTCTTTAGAGAAAAATTGATAATCATATATTATTGGTTTTATAACATATGCAGATATAAAATATAATATAACAAAAAGCACTAAGGGACAGAAAAGGAGGTAAATGAATTATATGACTAGCAGGTTATTACATTGTTCACAAAGCAGGGTATTATTAGAAAGTAAACTGATATACATGAGTATTGTAATCTCTAAAATATTAGTTAAAAATACAAAGAGGTATAGCTAAAAAGTTAATAGAGAAGATAAAATGGAAAAAATATTTAACTGATCAAAAAGAAAACAGAAAAGAGGAACAGATAAGCAAATAACAGACGGGACAAACAGAAAGCAAATTACATTTGTAAGACCTAAACTCAACCATAAAAAAAATTTCATTAAATAAAATGACCTCAACTGTCCATTTAATAGGCAGAGATTGTTAAAATGCATACAAAAAGTAAGACAGAACTATAAACTGGCTACAAGAAATGCATTTTAATTATACAGACACAGACATGATGAAAGTAAAATTGTGGGAAAGATATACTATGCAAACAATAAACATAGGAAAACATATTGGACAAAATAGAATTCAGGGCAAGATGTATTTTATTACTGCTTAAATGGGAGTACCCCATAATTACAGAAACTTAATTCCTTAAAAGTGTTCTCTAGAATTTCTCTCTAACAATTTTAACTATGTGTGTACCTAAAAACAGTTCAAACTGTGATGAAGAAGAAAGTCAAGGAAGATATACGCAAATCCACAATAATGGTTGGGGTTTTCGATGCTCTCTCAATAATTGATAGAACAAGTGGACAAAAATGAGTAAGGATATAGAATACTTGAACATTATAAACCAACATGACCTAGTTGACATTTATAGGCTAATACATTCAAGAATCACAGAATACACCTCTTTTCAAGTGCACATGAAACATTCACCAAGATAGACAGTAAGATAGTCACAAAAAGATTTCAAAAGATTGTGAAATCATACAGGGTATGTTTCTCAATGGAATTTAACTAGAAACCAGTAACAACAAGACATCTAGAAAATACTCAAATTTCGAAAATTAAGTAATACACTTCTAAAGAACCATGAATTAGGAAAAAAAAATTGCAAGGAAATTAGAATGTATTTTGAATTGAATGATATTTCAGAATTTGTGAAGTGTACCTAGTTAGCGTTTAGAGGAAAATTTTCTCTCTAAGCTTCCATTTTAAGAAACTTTGTGAACATTGTAATAACCTTTAAGAAACGAAAAGAGAAAAGCAAATTAATCTCAACTACATAGAGAAAATGAAATAAACATCAGAATGGAAATCAATGAAATAGAAAATAGACAAAAAATACCAACAAAGCTCAAATTTGCTTTTTGGAAATATTAATACA
>NW_017731668.1:118672-123545 GCF_001890085.2 Hipposideros armiger | reverse complement strand
AAGGTCTGAGGTTAATTTCTTCTCTGTGCTTCCACAGAGAATGTCAGTACCTGCTAATCCAGATTGAACTAGGCCATGTGAACATGAGACTAAAAAGAGGAGTCGCCATAATTGTAAACAAATCTGTTTTGCCTAGTCCTACCCTAAACCAACTAATTTAGAAGAAGTTACAATGAAGTATCTCATAGCTTGGTAAAACAAAACAAATTCATAAAACAGCTCTCAGCACTTCCTGGGAGAGGACCCCCTCTTACTCCCTTTTTTTTTTTTTTCTTTAAAGGTTTTTATTGAGGAATTGAGGAAGGGACACAGTGCTGGAGAATTGGGGAAGGGGAACAGCCAAGTTGTTGTCCTTCTATCTTAGTTGTGGAGGGTGCAGCTAGCTCAGCTCCAAGTCCAGTTGCCATCTGGCTGCCTGTCGGTGGCTCGCAGCTGCTCAGCTCAAGGTGTTGTGTTCAGTCTTAGTTGTGGGTGGGCACAGCCCACCATCTCATGCGGGAGTCGAACCAGAAACCTTGTTGTTATGAGCATGGACTCTCACCAGCTGAGCCATCCTGCCACCCATTGGCAGCTCAGCGGCATCTCAGCTCGGGCACAGCACCACTGGCCCATGTGGGAATCAAACCGGCGACCCCATTATTCAGAGCTCACGCTCTTAACCAGCTGAGCCACTCAGCCTCTTACTCTTTACTTGCAGGTATTCGGATCTTGTGACACCTCTTTCTCAGCATAAGCTCTGGTTTTGTTCACATACTGCATCTCCATCTGGGCTCTAACAGCCATGGGACCAAAATGGGGAAAACCATGACCAAGGAGATTCTTGCACTAACAAGGTCACAGGCAAGCTCCTTGATGACACCACTTGGACTCATCCAAAGAGTCTTGTACAAGTGAGTCAAAATGTTCTTTCCTTGTCACATTCTTTCCTTTATGTTAAGTATTTGATAATGTGATTGATTTTTCATCCAATTTTTTGAATAGTTAATGCATACACATGGTTCAATAGTAAAAACATACTAAAAAATCTATAGTATTCTATTTAAAAAATCTATAAAAGTTCTCACTCCTGTCTGAGGCTCACAGTTCTTCCTAGTTCATTCCCCTCTGTTAGCCTCACCAAAGTAAGTTTGTTACTTAATTGCTTCAGTGTTCATACAGAGCTTCACTACACAGTAAATATAAATATTTATTATTATGTATCTAAATTATAGTATACTTTAAAGAGTATTTACAGCTTGCTTTTTTAATGGAAGTATGTAAGTTAGATATTTTTCAAATCAAAATACAGAGAATTTCTGCATTCTTTTTTATAGCTCCATTGGACTTTTATTACAATGGGTACTATCTCACTAGTCACCTAGATATGAACTTTTATATGGATTCCAGTCTTAACTGTTATTGCAATGAATAACCTTGCATATGCATTATTTTGCAGTGATTTAGATACATTAATAGCCCAAACATATAAAATAGAATTTTTGGACTAAAGAGTAAATGTATTTGTAATGTCTATTAATATTGTCAAATTGTTCATCATTGGAGTTAAACTAAGTTACACTCTCATTAGATGTATAACAAAATACCTATTTCTCCACAATCTCACCATCAGAATGTGTGGTCAACTTTCAGATTTTTTTAAGTCTGAAANATATAATTAGAAGATATGAAAAACTTATGGCAATAAACTCAACAATCTACGAGTGTGCCTACCAGGATGTCTCCTTCCTCCTTGCCTTTGGTCATGCTCTCCTCTCCGGTTGATGGAATACCCACCCTCTCTCCATCAACAGACATTCTTCTGATAAACTTTTACTTTTTTTAGGCATCCCTTCTACCAGAAAAATCTTCCCTGATCCTTTGGGCCCAGCACTGTAAACTGCTCCTCCCCTGGGTGTCTGTAATATCGCACACCCTTTTCTGAAACTGTTCTATCGTGTTATCTTCATCTGTGCCACATTACGTATCTGTCTCTTTCATTAGACTATGAGCCATATTAAGCACGAAGAATCATTGACCTCTATATCTCCAAAATACATGGCAGGTGCTTAATTCACATGATTTGAGAGAACAAACTCCATCAAATGCTGATTTCACACACAAAGTGCCTACAGCATTTCACACATTGCCAGCCCAGTCATTTTAGGAAGGACATGAGATCATATCTTCTTTGGGGTGGTTACTAACTAATTTTTTAAGTAATAAACTCTAGAACTTTGGGAGTGGGATCGACATTAAAATCACCAAACTCTATGAGTCTTTCTGCTTTTGTGGGGAATCCAGTCCTCTGGAATCTCTCCCATTCTCTACATGAAGCAACAAAAGCTTGAACTAAGATTGGTAACTGTGAGCATGGAAAGAAGGGGATAGCAATGAACAAGACTCAAGTGAGCAGCAGCACTGCTTATGCAAGAGGATGAAGATGAGGCAAGGAGACACACATGGTTGCAAACCAGGGAGCCTGACAGGTTTCCGGGATGAGGAGGCTGACCAACAAGTGCACTGAGGATCGTTTTGGCCCATGGAGACACAGGGATGTTATTTCAAGCGGAGGCCAGAGAATCAGCATGAACATCACATGGTGACTTAGCTCTGAAAGAACTAGCCAGGAAACACCAAGGCCTGCGAGCTGAGGCTGATCACTTCCCTCTCTTTCATGTGCTGCCCAGACTCCTGTCTTCTTCCCTGAAGCTTTCATCTAGCTGACTGCTACTCACCCTTGAAGGGTCAACCAAATATTTGTATAGAGCTTTGCAGTTCATGAAGCCCTTTCACATACCTTGTCTCATCAATCCCCTGCAAAAGGTATGCATTTCCATTTCATAGTCAAGGAATCTAAATGGCAGTAAGGGGCAGAATTGGGGGCCGAACAGAGTTACTGGAATTCTACATTTATTCAATTTCTTCTGTGCAACAGTATATCAGGGTCTCTAAGAGACAGATGTATAAGACATGGCCTTTTGACCATCTTATTGGGGAAACAAACATAAAATACATCAAATGATTAGAGGTTCTGTTAAGTGTGTGTGTCAAATAATCATATATCAGTAAGAATGTCACAATATGTTAATATGGAAAGTTATGTGGCAGCCTGCCTTATCAAATCCAGTATTTCATTTGGGAGAAGAACATTTAAAATATTTATTCAGGCTTGGTGGCCCAAGACACAGAACAATACAGAATTAGAACATTTATAGAGATTTTATAGGACCTCTAGGTTCTGTTTATTTGATTATATAGGACCTGTATCCTGAGAAACTGAATTTCTTCACTTTTAAAATTGTAAGTAATAATTTCTTGACTATTGCCAAGTAAAATAAAGCACACACCTAAAAGAAAAGCTGCATAAAGTCAGCATAGTTGTAAAAGAAAAAGAAAAATGTAAGCATATTTTTAAAATAATATATTTTACACAGTTTAGACTACACGGGAAGATGGAGCTCCTGGTATGCATGGTGGCGTTATTACTTTCATGTATGAGCTTCACATTCATTGGCTTTTGTAGTAAAAATTCACTCTTCAATAACTGAAGAGAATAAAAAATTGATTTCAAAAGGCAGTAATTTAGTTCTCCTAGAGGAAATCATGTTGACCCTGATTTAAAATAACTTACAGAACATGGGTCCCTTAAAGATCATGTTTTCCTTTCTGAGCAGGAGGTAATTACAATTTTTAAAGAACGATATTTGTGGTCCCACAAAGGTGCAGTTGGGGTTCTTCTCACATCAGTGCTGCGTTTCCACCCCAGTACCTCAGTCCTCAACAAGAATGCATAAAAACAGTTTTCAGTCTTAAAGAAATGTTACCAAACTCCATTTTTTTAACAAGCAAAATAAGTTTTTTTTCTTATTTTGTCCTCAAAAAAAAAAAAAAAAGAAAAAGAAAAACAGCTTTGAATCTCTCTTTCTAGGTTATTCATACATTTTCCTTTAGCTTTTTGTCACCCAGGAGATGAGCTCTCTCTTTCAGTTGAATAGCAGACTCCAAAGTAGAGGAGCTCCACTACAAAGAAGAACAAATAAGGGAAAGAACACTCTTTTTTTAAAAAAGTCTCAAGTTAGAGAGGGAGCAGATAATTCACTCGATTTCATGTGTTAAATTAAGCTCGAGTGTAGGAAACGCACAAATGTCTGGAGGCCTATCTCTAAGAGGAGAAGAGTGAGTCATCAAAGACACCCAGTTGCGTGTGGGAGTCATCACTGGGGGTTAAATTATCAGGCCAAAAACAACTGGGCATGGCTCAGTTTCTGGAGCTGTTTCATGTCAGGGTTAACTCTCACTTCAAAGAGACCCGGCAGACGGGAAATGAAAGTTCAGGACATCTTCCTTTGAATCTGTTTTCAAAATGGCTCATGCAGTTCGCCGCCCGGTATCTTCGAAAGGCGTATTTCAGGGTTTATCATTACTATTTGCCTTTTATCGAGAGCCAATAATATGCACTGAAGATGTGCGTGTGCATATAAATTATTATTCTTCATTTATGAGGTTGGCGATGATTACATTGCTATTCTTTTGGGAGAGTATAGCTAGAAATCTTGAAGAGTGACTCCCACACATCTTCAATAAGAAGACCAGTTCCAAATCAAGCAGTTGGAAAATGATTATTAAGAGATGAGAAGACTTTCAAGGAAAGATGTAACACCAGGACCTGGATACAAGTTTCACAGAGCAAATTATCATTCGAAAGAAAAAGAGAATAACAAGAACCATCCTCCCCTTCCCGCTCTTGTTTAGTCCAATAGAAATAAGCAGATTGTCCCAATTAAATCATCTGTGCTTTCTTGGTAAATAGATCTTCATCTTGTAAAGAAAACAAAAATCTCTCTGAGCAGTGTCAGACTCTGATCTTTGGACTTTGTCTGATCCCCAGACCTAT
>NW_017731668.1:84823-116877 GCF_001890085.2 Hipposideros armiger | reverse complement strand
TTTGGATTTTCAGAGTGCTTTAAGTGTAATGGAAATTAGTTTTTTGATTAGTAATATGGGTTGCAAGTATTATTTCTCAGGTTATCATTTGCTTCTGGTATGTTTTTCCTCATGCATCTTTATTTTTATTTTGTTTTCATGTTTTTGAATTTGTCATTCTTTTCTCTTACCTGGATTTTGGTTCAGAGGTTGGAAGGCTATTTCTATTACAGGGTTATAAAGGAATTTTCAGATTTTTTTTTATAATACTCTATTGTACATTTATTTAGACTTTTTCCTAGTGTGTAATATAAGATATGGATCTAATTTTATTTTGTTCCATTTATTTCTTCATTTTGAAATGCTAAATTCTCATACAAATGTCAGTTTATTTTTAGACTTTCTATTTTTTTCCATTGTCTGCCTAGTCATGTCTTAGATTTTAATATCTGGTAAAGCTAGTCCTCATTCATTGCTGCTTTTTTAAAAGTGTGTTTTTCTGGCTAATTGTTTATCTTTCCATATAATCTTTGGAGTCAGATTATATCATTCCAAACAAAAAAACCCAAACAAACAACAAACAAAAAGAATTAAGAAATCAATAAGTTTTTTGCATGTGGATATCAAGTTATCCAGGTATGGTACCATTTATTAGAAACTAATATTTCCCTATTATGTGTTCTTGGTGTCTTCACAAAGATTAGTTGACTGTATGTATGAGTACATTTATTTCTGGGCTCTCAGTTCCGTCCATTGGTCTATGTGCCTGTTTTTCTGCCAGTACCATACTGTTTCGATTACTATAACTTTTTAATATAGTCTAAAATCAGGAAGCTTGTTGCCACTAGCTTTGTTCTTTCTTCACAAGACTGCTTTGGCTATTCAGAGTCTTTTGTTGTTCCATAGATATTTTAGGATTGTTTTTCTATTTTTATAACAATGCCATTGGAGTTTTGATAGGGATTTCATTGACTCTGTGCATTTCTTTGGGTTGTATAGACATTTTGACAATATTAATTCTTCCAATCCATGAGTACAGGATATTTTTCCATTTATTTGTATCATCTTCAATTTCTTTCATCAACATTTTACACTTTTCAGCATAATGGTCTTTCACTTCCTTGGTTAAATTTATTCCTAAGAATTTTATTATTTTTATTACTATTGTAAATGAGATTGTTTTCTCAATTTCTCTTTCTGATAGTTCATTGTTAGTGCATAGAAATGCAACTAATTTTTGTATGTTGATTTTATATCCTGCAACTTTACTGAATTTATTTATTAGTTTTAACAGTTTTTGGTAGCTGTTACTTTTTTCTATATATTATACAAAATCATGTCATCTGCAGAGACAATTTTACTTCTTCCCTTTCGATTTTGATGCATTTTATTTCATTTTTCATACTTAATTGCTCTAATTAGAACTTCTAGTACTATGTTAAACAGAAGCAGATAAGAATGGGAATTCTTGTCATCTTCTTGATCTTAGAGAAAAATGTTTAGCTTTTCACCACTGAGTATGATGTTAGCTGTGGGTTTGTAATATGTAACCATTATTC
Source organism: Hipposideros armiger (assembly GCF_001890085.2). Lineage (NCBI taxonomy): Eukaryota > Metazoa > Chordata > Mammalia > Chiroptera > Hipposideridae > Hipposideros > Hipposideros armiger. The sequence goes on along the minus strand of NW_017731668.1, from coordinate 115,339 downwards.
TGTTGAAATACATTCTTTCTATACCTAATTTGTTGAGACTTTTTATGGAAGGATATTGATTTTTGCCAAATGATTTTACTGCATCTATTAAGATGATCAAGTGACTTTTATTCTTCATTCTGTTAATGTGGTATATCACATTGATTGATTTCATATGTTAAACCATCTTAAATCCCAGGAATGAGTCCCACTTGATCATGGTGTATGATTCTTTTAATGTGCTGTTCAAAAGAATGAAGTTGGATTCCCCATTTAAACCACTCACAAATTAGCTCAAAATGAATGAAAGACTTAAATATAAGACCTGAAAGCGAAAAACTCCTAGCATAAAACAGGATAAAAGCTCTTTGACATTGGTCTTAGCAATACTTTTTTGTGATGTGGCATGAAATGCACAGACAACAAAAATAAAGATTAATAAATCAGACTACATCAAACTAAAAAGCTTCTGCACAGCAAAGCAATCAACAAAATAAAAGGACAACCTATAGAATGGGAGAAAATATTTCCAAACCATATATCTCATAAGGGTTAATATCTAAAATATGTATATAAGGCACTCATACAACTCAATAGCAAAATAAAACCAAAGCAAAAAACCCAAAAACCAAATAGTTTGTTTTAAAAAATGGGCAAATGGCCTGACTAGACATTTTAGGAGAACAACAAGTGGCAGCTAACAGGCACATGAAAAGGTGCTCCACATCATTAATCATCAGGAAAATGCAAATCAAAACCACAATGAAATATCACTTTTCACCTGTTAGGATGGCTATTATCAAAGAGACAAGAGATAACAAGTGTTGGTGAGGATGTGGCGTAGAGAGAACATTTCTATGCTGTTGATAGGAGTGTAAATTGGTACAGTCTTTAAGTAAAACAATATGAAGGCCCTCAAAAATTTAAAATAGAACTACCATATGATCCAGCAATTTCACTTTTGGCTTTAAATTCAAAAGAGATTAAATTAGTGTCTCAAAAAGATAATGTTTCTTGCAGCGTTATCAGAATAGCCAAGATATGGAAATAACCTGTGTCTGTAGACAGATGAATGGGTGAAGAAAATGTGGGTGTATATCTATATATGTGATGGAATACTGTTCAGTCATAAAAAAGAAGGAAATCCTGCCAATGAATTAATCTGGAGAATATTATGCTAGGTGAAATAAGTCAGAGAAAGACAAATATGTGGAATCTAAAAAAAGGTAGAACTCATAGAAACACAGAGTAGAATGGCGGTTGCCAGGGGCTGGGTGGTGGGGAAAATGGAGAGACGTTGGCCAAAGGGCATAAACTTGCAATTATAAGAGGAATAAGTATTGGGATTCTAATATGCACCATGGTAATACTATGTTGTATACTTGAAATTTGTGAAGAGAGTAGACTTTTAGTGCTCTCACCACATAAAAAGTGGTAATGATGTAAGGTAATGGATGAGTGAATTAACTCAGTTGTAATAAGAATTTTATAATTTATGTCAAATCATTGCACTGTACATTTTTAATATATACAATTTTGTCAATTATACCTCAAGAAACCTGGAAAAAATCAATAATTACAGTGATCATATACATGTATAAAATAATATATGGAGAAATGACAGCTATAGGATATCCAAGAGTGATTGTTTTCATTTTTCTGTCTTCTCTGTCCTTTAAAGTTATTTTCATATATAGATACAATATTTTTCCAAGGCCGTCTTTTTAACATATTTGGTGCTTTCGTAAACAGGGTATTAACTTCTTTTCCATATATTTATCTTACATTGGTAGGCAATAGAGCTGAACATTTTCATGTTTCTAAGCTGAAATGCAATACCCATTATCTTCCATAATATTATAAATTTTATATTGTTTGTGTATGTGAACAATTATTTTGTTTTATTTTCTGTTTCACTAGCTTTCTGAATTCTTTTATTGTTTTTAACATTTTTAAATTGATTGTCTTTGGCTTTCTATATATGTCATATCTGCAAATAGTGAGAGTTTTATCTCCTCCATTAAAATTTGTTTCCCTCAGATTGTTTTCTCTTCTCTTTGCTATTGCTGTTATTTGCAGTAAAATGTTAAATAATAGCAGCGATGGTGAACATCCTTATCTCGTTGCTGATTTTAGTGAAAAGTTCATTAAGTAAATATGTATTTTATTATGTTTACTATATTTAGTTTAGTCTTATTTTATTGAGGGTTTTAAAAAGTTTTGTAACTAAGAAAGATAAGTAGTTTTCAGTGTCATAAGTTATTTCTTCTAAATATAATGATAGATTATGTTAATAAGTTTCTTAATATTAAACCATCCTTACTTTCTCATAATAAATTCTTCATGGTCCCAATGTAGTATTCTTTTAATGTGCTTATGGATTCTGTGGCTATTTTGGATATTTGTGTCTATATTCAAAAATGAAATTGACTTGCAACTTTCTATTTTATTCAGTCTTTATTAAACTTGAGAGCATTTTCCTTAATTGCTATATTTTGGAACAGTTAAAATAGCACTGAAATATCTACCCTTTAAAGGTTTGGTTGAATTACCCTATAAAATCTATAAAGTCATCTGAACCTGATGCTTTAGGTACGTTTCTCAATGAAAACTTTATCTTTATTTTTCTTGTTAAAATTAGTCTGTTTTAATTTTTTTCTTTATCTTAGAGTCAGTTTTATTAATTTATTGTCTTAGAAAATTACCTACTTCAGATAGGTTTTATTTCCATGTTTCAGATGAAGAAATAGAAGTTAAATGACATGCATTGATTGATACAGTGAGGATTTCAGACCAGATTTCTCTTCCTCCAAAGCATTGGTTGTATTGTTGATGTTTTGAAATGCACCACACTGTTTCCATTGTAATGGTGCATGGGAGAGATGATTGGGGATGGCAGCAGTTTAGAAGAATGGTGAGAAAAAAGGACATTCTAGGTAAAGATGTGAGCAGGAGCACATGCAATACTCATAGTGATTAGAAAAGGACACAAAATTAACTTTGGTATAAATATAATAAAATAATAGAAATATGAACAGCTACAAACAGATCCCTAAAGTCAAAAAAGCATGGGCATATTTGGAAATAGAATTACATGTTAGAAAAGGAAATAATTAAAATTAATTTTGGTTTAAATGTATTCATTCATAATAAGATGAATAAAAAGCTGGAAACTTTGTCTTTTCTCCCCGTAATTTCAATAATTTCTTTTCTCTTTCAAAAGCTAAAATAATTTTCAAAAATATAATTTAATTAACAAGTTTCTTCAGTCACTTATATTTCTAATGAACAAAGATAAATAACTATGCCCAATAAACCTCAGGAAGTCCTTATAGGAAAATATCCTTATGTTAGGCTATATACTAAATTCTTCACCAGTCATGTGTTTTGTTGTTTCATTTTTGGAGGGAATTTAAATTTTTCACATGGCAAAACCCTCAGAATTGAAGAAAAGTTCTCAAACCTACAGAATGACTCAGCAAATACAGGAAGAGACATGATTTCCTTTAAAAAAAAAAAAAGAAAGCTGCTAAACACCAAAATCAAAACAGCCGCAATAGAAAGACAGATCTGCTCCCAGTTGAAAGAGCTAAGGGATTCTGCAATATAAATCATATAATGGAAAAGTAACTATCTACAAGAATGAGGAAATCTAATCCATATAAAACCAGAATAATTAAAATCTACCTGATTGAGACTGTCAGAAGAGAAGAAATAGTAAGTTCGATAAGTTGTACAATTTTCAAGTCCTACTCTCTTTTTTAATATTTTGGTGTATTTATAGGGAGAGGTCTATTTTCCTTTGCTATACTCCTTTCCTCTACTCCATCACACTTGTTTCCTTAGAGAGCACATGACATTCTTTACCTTATAAGATTTAAACTGAAAGAGAATCCAAGAACAAGTTCCCTTTTCAGCTAGAGTTCAAAATCATTTTTAAAGAACAATTTTCTAGAACTATGAATGCTTGGAAGAAGCCTCTAGAAAGAAGCTCAAGCACTACGTAGCCAATTCAAATAGTTAAGCATAAAGAATGATGTGAAATATATAAAATAATGAGTTAATCTTCTACAAAGGAGGAAAACACAGCATAAAGGATACAGAATAAAACCAGGTAGAGACAAGGAACCTAAACTGAAGTCAGATTAGAAGTTACTGTTTTATTTTTATCCATTTATCAAATCAAGTCAATTCTACATCTCTGATTCCAGGAAATTAATAAAATTCAGGACAAGTTAGAATAATTTCTTTTGGGAGGGAAAATTGTCTTGCAAGAACATAGTTAGCGAAGGCCATATTTTTAAGTTCCAAGATCTGGCATTTACAACTATTCACAGTTCTAATCACATACATGCTAATAACAAGGAAGGGGCTCAATCACTCTATTTCTTAATAATGGTAATATAAGCTATTTATTGATTCCTGATGAAATAGCCTACAATATTTTCCTTTCGCTCCATTGGAAAGGATTGTAATTATATGGAAATTCATGCTAATGTATTAAAGATCTCATGTTGCTACTCTACAGAGCACTTAGAATGGAGTAACATTACTCCATACATAGCAATTAGAGTGCAACTAATTAGTGTCACTTACTGTGAGAAGCAACTGATTAATTATGTTTAGACACTGCTGCTGAGAGAAAATTCAGAGCCTACAGCTTCTAAATTGCGTGCTCTGCCATTCAGCTAATAGAACACCTCTGCTAGCTCATAGTTACTTTGTGTTTAATTCAGCCTCACACTGTCACTAATACAGGCACCCCTGAAGTTCTGCACCAATGCTATGCTCATGAAACTACTGTACATCAAAACTACAGTGTACTTTTCCCTTGATCACATTAGGAGAGTAATTAGTGAGGCAGCTGTGCAGCTACCGATGTCTAGGCTCAACTCAGTGGGCACTAATATATTTCATCGGCATAGAAACAATATCCTAGCACCTCCAGCACTTCAACAACCTTCTTCAATTTGGAATATGAGAATTGCTCAAAATAGTTAAAGGAAGAGATGAATGCCTTTGTCACTCGGTGAAGCTGTTGTGTCAAGAAGGCAATTTTAAGAGGGCCCAACCCTCACGCCCAAATTTTCCCAAATTTTCATTTATGCTCAAATGTCCAGTCCTGTTTTCCTAAATTCAATCTGATAATCATCCTTCCTCTGTCATCTCCATGTTTATGGTACAGCAGGGTGAGAAGTGAGGCCAGATGGTTATTTGAAAGTGTCTCAGCCTGCTTTACAGCTGTTCTAAAATTTGTTCCTAAGGCTGGTAGGGAAACTATTTAACTCCATGTCTGCTCTGTGCAGGGCCAGCCGAGGAGACTCCAAGGTGAGCATATATTCCTTCTTACAAACCCGCTTAGTTCTGCCTAAAAAGCATGGGGTGAATTCCTGGCTGTGCTGTGAAAAATGACCTCTGTTATAAACAAAGGCTGACCCACTGGAGTTATCCTGACCCACAGAGGGACTCACTAGCCTTAGTTTTTAGGTTGACAATTTATAAAGTCAACTAGTATGACCCCTCTCTTTTAACTCTTCCTTTTTCCCCCCCTCTGCCTCTGCCCAATTCCATGGCTTTCATCTGCACTATCAGTTATTATAGGTCAGTTGCCTCATATTTCAATGTGTAGGGGATTACCTGTGAATCTTATTAAAATGCAATGTGACTATAGTTAACATTATTGTATTGTACACTTGAAATTTGCTTAGAGAGTATATCTTAAGTGTTCTTACCACACACACACACACACACACACACACACACACACACACACACATGAAAAAAAATCCCAAAAAACAAAAATAAACCCCCAAAAAATGGAGAAGAGGAAGGAGGAGGAGGAGGAAGTAACTATGGGAAGTAATGGCTAGGTGGACATGTTAATTACCTTAATTATAATGATTATTTTGCAATGTATATTAAACATCAAGTTGTATACCATAAACAGGTACAATTTTTACTCAATTATACCTCAGTAAAGCTGAAAAAAGATAGATAGATTCTGACTTGGTAGGTTTTGTGTTTGGCCCAAGGTTCTGTATTTTGACCAAGTGCCCAGGTCATCTTGGAGCTGCTGGCCGGCCACCCGTGCTTTGAGTAGCAAGCTTCCAAGTGACCCCTTGTTTCCAGTTTGTCCCATTCGAAAACACCCTGAATATTGCATTCAGATTCATTTCTCTGAAGCCACATTTCATTAAATGTGACACCAGGACTTTCTGTAACAGAACCAGTTGGGTCCCATATGAGACCTGATTGGTCATAACTTCTCAGAGCGAGGTCCCTAAACCTGCGTTTTTAACAATCACCCCCAGTGTTCTCATGCACCCTAAAATTTGAGAACTACTATTGTAAAGAAGAGTCTAAATCCGGTTAATTTTTCTTCCCAAAGCATTTTTAATGGTCTCTTACTTACTATTGAATAAAATTGCAAATTTCTTACCCTGGCATTTCACTTTTTGCATTTTCTATTTCCCATGCCTTTTCTTGCTGGTTCCATGTACTTAGAAGGAGAGAAACTCATATAATAAAAATGATAATGAGAACTGTCATTACTGAGGACCTGCTTATATATCTTTAAACCTATTAAAATCTCACCATTCATGTATGGAAATTCACTATTTTTTAACCTCCGTGAGGTAGGTGATATTTCCTGCTCTTTACAGATGACAAATCTGAACATTAGAGGTGGAGGCGGGCTTGTTAGTGTGATAGATTCAAAAGCTTATGTTATTTTTAGTCTCCCATGTATCTAAACCTGGACATGCACTTGACTTTGCTTTATTAATGTTTCACTTTCAAACAATTGTTTGTGTAGTAAACAATCATCAAAATATATGGCATTTTCTAGTGCATGCAATGAGTGTTGGACATATATGCTATACAAGAGGAATAGAGTTTTGCTGTATTGATGAAACAAAGTGTTTCTACTTCTCCCTCTTACTTTCTAAAGTTCTATTAAATTTTATAAATATTCTATGTCTCAGAATAACTCTCCAGACTAGTTGCAATAAATAATCCTTACAAAATATACAGGCCATAAATCCACTGTAAAAATTTAAACCATCTGTGCATTATTCACCTAACACAGAACATATTTATTTGTACATTTCATGTACATTCTGCTGTCATAGAAGATCAACTAATCATAAAGAGCTGTTGATGAAATTGAAGTAATATTTAGTATTATTTATAAAAGACGTTATTGGAAAAATGTAAAAACTATTTTAATTTGAGACATAAGGCTGAATTTTTACATTAACACCTTGTAAATGGAGTGTATAAATCAATCATCAAATAGCATGTATTAAGAATCCACAAACATATGGTGCTATCTGAGGCACTGCATGAATAAAGCAGACACATCTCCATGATCTCCAGTCCTAAAATAGAAACTGATATAGCAGAGAGTGCACAAGAATAATTTTGTGTCTTCTAGTGTAATTGTCCCATTTGTCATAGGATTAAGGAGAAGAGTGATGACAATTTAGCACATTACTTTCTGTGGGGTACAGGGATTGGGAGAGTCAAAGAAATTTTTTTCTACTGGTGACGTATATCTCCATTAATTTTGGAAAATATGAATGACCTAATATTAATTGGGTAACATCAGTATCAAGCTAAGGATTTTGAATGGTCAGTTAGCGTTCTGTCTGATTTTCAGAAGAAATTAAGGAAAGCAAATCAGCCAGTAAGATCTTCAATGACTTCTCTAACATTGCACAAGTAAAACCAAATATTGGGTTGTAGGAAAAGTCATGACGCATTTTTGCAACAAAAAACATAGAAAAATACGTCATGACTTTTCCGACAACCCAATAATTTCGTGTAAGCCAAGAGGAAATTATCCTCTTGAGTATTTTGATGCCAAGTCTGATCAAATAAGTCAGAGTCCAATTCTGAATGTCTGTACATGAAAAATTACAAGTTATATGTAATATCGTAGATACATGGGGCACAGATGCAAATTAAAAGGAACAACAATGACAAAACCCAGAGGAGCAGTTACTATACTAATGGTATGACTTCTGGTTTAAATTTATTTTCCATCTTTTTATTAGCTACATTGCATAGCACAATGAGTGCTGAGAGACAATATGCTTATTTCTTAAAATATTATGCTTCTTCTTGCAGTTCCAGTATCACATACTTCAATTTTCCATAGGATCTTCTCTTATGAGTCTTTCACCTTAGTGATAAAAAGCAAGAGTTTAAGCTGCTGCTTTCATGGCTGCATCACAGTTCATTATTTTAAAACTGCAGAGTAAAACTTTCTAGGTAAAAAAAAAAATGTAGGCATTTCACAGATACCTTAGACTCATGGTTTTCTTATTCAGAAACACATGACATATCCCTATGTGGCTATGCCCTCTAAAATAGGGCATCTCTCCTCTAGAAATTGTCCTCTAGAAATATATGCCTTCTAGAAATTGAGAAATTTGTTAGCTTCCAAATTTTCAGGTACTAAACTCAAATGTTCAAATATGTGAGTTAAAAAGGCATTGAATATTATAGGTTCAAGCTTATTAAGATCCCTGTTACCCAAGAATTGGCTATAGGAATAGGTTACCTGAGCATGAATAGTAACCTTCCTTGGAGGATACCCACGCCCTCTCCTTCTGTTCCAGAGCTAGCTATTTTTGTAACTCGTTCCTGATAATTAGGAATATGTCTGTCAAGTCACTGACTGAGATGATCCAGCCCCGACATTCCTTCTCTGGATACAGATATTAAATTTTAAAATCCAATAAAAATGTAAGTATATTCAGAATAATACCTTCAATATCTGTTTTTATAACTGTATGTGCCCTACTAAAGCCAGGTACTCCCTTTGTCCCCCAACCCCAATCCTTAGATGGATGTCCATCAATTGCTCTTGAAATCTTCAATCTTTCTCCCTTCCTCCCCTCTCCCCCCACTTCCTTTCCTCCCTTCCTTTTCTCACTCCTTCCTCTCTCCCTTATATCAATTCATATTTCCTTTATATTTGACATTCTTTATGACATCTTTGTGTGGAAACTATTCACCACTAATAATTTCATAGCTGGTTGTAGCAGTCTCCTGATTGTACACGGACTTTTAAGAAATCCTATATTAAAGAACAGATTTTTAATAAATTGACTTTTCACCCTGAAGTTTATGGGCCATCAAAATTTATTTTTGGTTCAAGGCATCATTCTTAAGAGGGAGATCATTTAGGAATTTGTCATTTAAAGAAAAAACAGGATTAGGAAGTCACGTTAACACATGAAAGGAAACAAGAAAACTTTTCTCTTTGCAATTCTTTCCACTTTACCATTGATGTATGTGCATATATCCATGAATATAATGACATATAGGGTGGCCTGCATGACAGTAGTCATGAAATTAACAATCAACCTAAGATATTAGAAACTTGGTGTCCATTTAATGGAATCTAACAGGAAGAATAATGGTATCCACACATTTACTCAGTTCTTACTCAGCTTGGACCGATTTGGAAGTTATTCTTTCCATACAAAATAAATAAAATATTATGTTATCAGCTTGTAAGTAGCAGGAGAGGCCAGTTTTGTTGCTCATGAGTAATTTGCAGCAGTGATTTTGTACTACAAACATCCTTAGAACGGGAACTGAGAAAGTCTAAAATGTTTTGCAACTATAAGAAATAAAATGTTTGATAAAGGTAAATGACGTCCCTGCTCTACAACAGAGGGGGACACAAAGAAATATATAAGTAATTCAGAAAATAAAAGATGAAAAAAATTCACTGGACCAGCCTAGAGAATGCAAATTCACACCAAAACCCTACTGTATATTACTTACAGGTTGTCTTATTTATTTATGGTTCCATGGTTCCTACAATCAGATGGCCTTGATTTAAATCATTTCTCCATCACTCACAGCTCTGTGACGTTGGGCAAATTACTTAACTTCTCTGAGCCACCATTTCCTCCTCTTTAAAATGGGGATAATAATACACTGTAGCTATAAAATCCAGAAGCATATATGCAATTATATTAGTGAATTTTATTTTTTATATTCCGAACCCCTCTGGTTTACTTCTCTTGGAGTTTGCTAAAAATACAGGTTTATTCAGTGAAAAAGCAGAGACCATCTGAGGCAACACATCACAGATGCATACACAGGGATTGATGGGAATAAATGAATGCACCATATTCATTGTGACTCGGCACAGCACACTGAACATATCATACTGTAATACAAGATCTATAAGTCATTTCTAATGTCTGTTGTCAGTGTTTCCAGACGTGAAGGCCACTGTCTCTGTCTCATACTGTTTTTGTGAGAATTAAATGGGTTCAGGTGTCAAACGTGCTTAGACATTTAGGCCATGGTGAGCAGTACATAAGTGTGAGATGTTATTGTTGTTTTTTACACAGAAAACTGAACTTAGTTTTTACTCTTCATTGTGGTCTTCATCATTGTTGTATCATCCTTTTTATGAAGTCTTATACTCAAAAACCTTCCAGGACTAGTTATACGAGGATTTTTGGACTGGCCTATCTACCTAACTTTAGCTGTTGCCATTCTAAGGACCAGAATGGGGTGATCAAAATTTCCAGTAAGACGATAAGAGTTCAGATGTTCTGCTCCTTTTAGTAACACTCTTTCCCAGAGGTGTTTAGTTGCATAATCAAGGGAAGCCCCTCTTAGGCGCCAAAACATAGGACCCGATGAATTATCTATTGTTTGAAGACTCTGTACGTTAATGGTACAATGTGTTATTAAACAATCCAGTTATGTATAGCTTAACACATGATTCTAGAATTGCTTTCACTCACACTCTTGGCAGGTTCCTGAAGCAATAAAACATATAAAGAATGACCAAGCCAGTAACAAGTGACCTTTATGGCTGCAAAAATGACTCCACCCTGAATCACTGGAGGCAAAGAGGACTGAAAGGCAAACTGGACAACAGTATGATTGAACTAAAGGGCAGTCTGGCATATGTAAGACCCCACTTTAACTAACATGATCTTTAATCATCAAGGGTGGGCAGTGTGTGGTGAGTTTTATAGTGACTGGAGAATAATTTTGTTGCTTACTTTATGTCTCCAGAGACTTGTCATAAAATATAGTGAAAAGGTTAAGACTAGATAATCTAAAGAAGTGTTTCTTCCAAAGCATGTGCTGTAGATGATCTCATTAGCCCTTCTAAGGAAATAGTGACCTAAATTCAAAGAAGTCCAAAAATCTAAGCACCCTGCATTTTACACACCCATCGTAGAGATTTACAGGTTATATTGATTTCGCAGTCTGATAAACTCTACTGTGAAGAAACCTAATTTCGTTTCACCCAGTGGTTTCCAATCATATTTGACAATGGAAGCTTTTTGGTCATTTGACAGAGATTTTTATTCATTCCTGAATGTTCCATGGAATAGGTTTGGGAAATGGTGCTCTGGACGTGAACTTTGAGAATTCCCCTTTAATCATCTATGGAACACCAGTGTTCACAGCAGCAGGAACTAAATTAAATCTGCCTTCACTGCCTGCCCTTCCATTCAGAAATGATCCAGAATCATTGCCTACCTCAAACTTTCCCTCCTTTCAATCGATACCCTCCATGCCTGGCTCATTTGGCTTTGTGCTCAGATGTCCCAACTTTTCCTCAGCTTCCTTGGGACTGAAAACTGGACTTTAGACCTCTGGTTTCCAGTTCTGCTTATAAAGAACTTGGAAGTCACCACTCTGTCAGACAACAAGTAAAAAACTGAACAGACTGAAAAATCAACTCTTCTTGAATCCATAAGAGAGGGGGAGGACACAAGGAAAACTGCTGCTCCGAGGATATGAGAGTCAGACAGGCAAATACAGAATCATGGCTTACCAGAGCAGAGATTCACGACTGGAAACCTTCATGGGAACCAGTGCTGGGGTAAGAAAGCCTGAACTGTAACTAACGATTTGCTGGTAGCTCAGTGTGGACAAGTCTGAGAGCTCAAACTCCAGGAAGACCCAGCCATAGGTGAGCCCTCACAATATTGTGAGATTTACTTCCAGGGGTTTGACCAGATTCCCATAGCAACCTTCAGAGAAACATCACCTCCTGCATCTGGATGATGAGTTGGACTTCACTAAAGTTAAAAAATTCTGCTCTGTGAAAAACGTTGTCTGCCGATGAACAGACAGGCCAGATACTAGGAGAAAAACATTTGCAAAAAACACATCTGATGAATAACTATTATTTAAAATATGCAAAGAATTAAAACTCAACAATAACTCAATTTAACAAGTGAGCCAAAGAACTTAACCGATACCTCAACACAGGAGTTATACAACTGGCAAAAAGGCATATGGAAAGAGGCTCCACATCATATGTAAGCAGGGAAATGCAAATAAAAACAATGAGATACCACTATGCACCTATTATAATAAAAGAGGCTAAATCCTAAACACTGACAACATCAAATCTGACAGAGATGTGGAGCACCAGGAACTCTCCTATGTTGCTGATGGAAAGGCAAAATTGCACATCCACTTTGAAAGACAGGTTGATGGTTTCTTACAAATCTAAACATACTCTTACCATATGATCCAACAATCATATTTCCTGATATTTGCCCAAAGGAACTGAAAATTTATATCCACACAAAAACCTACACACAGATATTTATTGCAACTTTGTTCATAATTACAGAAACTTGGAAACAACCAAGATGTATTTCAGTAGGTGAACAGATAGACTGTGGCACATTCAGAGAATGCAATTATTATTTAGTATTGAGAAGAAGTGAACTGTTGAGCCATGAAAAATTATGGAATAACCTTAAATGCATATTACTCTGTGAAAAAAAGCCACCAAGAGTGTACCCTAAGATAAATGATAGGCATTGTGTGATTGTGATGTATCAGTGTAGATTCATCCTTGGTAAAAAATGTACCATTCTAATGAATGATGTTGATAATTGAGATTATGTATGTGTAGGGGCTGGGTTTATATAAGAAATCTCTGTACTTCCTTTTCATTTTTGTTGTAAACCAAAACTGCTCTAAAACATGAAGTCACTAATAGTAATAATAATAATAATAATAATAATAATAATAATTAACTTGACTTCAGACTACTTTTGAGATATATTTTGGCGTATGAGAAATCCGCTGTCAGTGTAATTTGATCCTTGATAGGCCACCTGCTTTTTCTCTCTGGTAGCTTTCAAGATTGTCTCTTAATGCTTGATGTTCTGCCGTTCCATTATGATGTATCTGGGTGTAGACTTTATTCATCCTACCCAGCTTTTAATGTACTATTTCAGTCTGAGAAGTTTTTTTTTTTTTTTCCTTCCAGTTCTGGATATTCTCAGCCATTATCTCTTTGACAGTTTCTTCACAATTTCCTTTATGCTCTACTTCTGGAACTTTTATTAAAACTATCCTGGAGCCTTTCCATCTAACCATCATTTATTCAGTTTTCCTTTTTTCTACCCTTATCTCGCTGTGCTTTATTTTGGCTGAATTTTAAGAACTATCACATTTTTTTCTGTAATTAGGTCCAGTCTAGAATTCCTATCTATTGAGCTCTTCAATCTGATGGCTGTATTTTTCATTTCAAGGATTGGTAACTGGTCATTTTTGATATTCATTTGACCTTAATTTATAACTATCTACCTGTATTTTATAATTTATTTTTATGGTTATTCCCCTCTCTTTATCTGTTTGAAGATTGTTAACGTACGTTTAAGTCATTTTAAGATTCTGTATTATTTGCATTTTGCTGAGGATGAATGTAACTCCTTTTTATTAATTTTGTTCCTTCTCTTTCTTAATGTTACATTTTCTATGTGTGATTGGAAGATTCACATTTGGGCTCATAATAGGTGGGAATTACTTACGATTCTCTTCCTCCCTATCCCCTTCTGTGCTCACTGGTGGGCTTCTGTCTCATGGCAACACGGGAAATTATTAATACAAACTTAGTCACTGAATCAGCAGGTGGTTTGGCCCAGGTGCTGCTTCTTTTAGCTGCTCCTGCTCTCTCCAGTAGCTTTCAAAAGCCACAGCCCCCAGCAGCACTCGGAGAATGCTCCGATCTCTGTTTAAGGATAGAAAAGTCCTGCCCCAGCCTCATGTTTCTGTCGTAAACTTGGATCCAGTTCCTCAATCTGTGTATGTGCTTTTTGTCCTTGTTACTCTGTAGGAATTTTGCTCCCAGCCTTCTTTCAGACCTAGCATCCAGCAAAGTCATGGGCTCATCCTCCCTGCAGCTTGTTTCTGGCTCACAGAAATTGTAGCTTAAAATACAGCTATTTATTTTTATCTAGTTATTTTATTTATCATTGCTCTATGTTTGAATTGGGATGGAGAAGTTTTAAAGCATAAAGTCATAGTTCCACCATGATGAGAAATCTTTGAAAAGTTTTTTAACTCAATTTAAGTAAATGCAAGTCTGTTGTTTAATAACCCATGCGATGTAATTTGTTGAACATGTGGTTGTTGCTATCAGATTTACAATGAATGATAGGTGGTATCAGTAATAATAATAGTTTTTTCTTTGGAACAATCTAAGGCAAGTCAAAGTTGTTGACCAGTATTTCTTTATTCAGGGTCTTCATGTGGCAAATACTACAAACATTTACCTTACTTTTAATGTCATAGTCTATTCTTAATCAATGCTTTAATGCAAAGCGTTTCTAAATATGTTGTCTGAATATATCCAAGCTAACATAAAAATCACCTCTTATAACAACACAAAAAGGCTCCCCAAGAAACAAGAGTCAATTATGAGTGGAAAAATGTGTTTGAAAAATTATAATGTGCTTGAATTCCTTGGATAGTTGATGCACTGGTCATTTCATCATCATGAAATAGTGTGAAAAAGTTATTTTCTACCATGTGATGGTAGAAAAACAATAATGTAATCAGAAACCAATAGCCAGTGACTTAAAGAAGAAATAGTTGAAATTATAGTCTTCTAAGCTTAGAGGTGGGTGGCAGAAAAGTTCAAAGCTGCCTCTATGGTTACATAATTAAGGATGTATGGTTATCCTTAGAGAGGAATCTCCAAAGAATATTCCAAGGGGTCTGTACTCTATTAATTTTAAAAGCCTGACAAAAGTGGTTATGGGAATTTTTGGCTCCCTTGTAACTGCTGGAACTTTGTCAGTTTATGTGTAACATATATGTCATTGTTCTTGCATAGTGAGCAATTGGTTTCTCAATGCCATCTGGCATTTTTTGGCTAAACACAGATGCAACACCATAACGTGAAATACCAGCAGTAAGAAATAATAGTTTATATATTTATCATACTGTACTAGCACAGAGCCAGAACCCAGTAACTGCTTGATGTCCCCCAAATCTGTCTTAATGTTTATTGTTTTTGATGTTTTGCCTTTGCTTTGTCTTTGTTCTGGTGTCAGTAGGCAATGAAGTGGTTCAGCAATAATTGGATTTTGAGGAGAAAGAGAGAGCAGAATTTTAGTAGGCCTGTTTTTGTTGTTGGAATCAGTACACCTTCTTGAATAGGGTTAATGCATGAATGTAGTAGTCTAAAAAAATGGTTTTGGAAACTTTTAGCTCACTTTTTGATCACATAGCCAAGAACTGATTATTGGCATCAGAGACAATGATGAACAACATAGACATAAAAACCCACAGATGTGGCATCCAGTCAAACACACGGAAGGTATTTTTGGAGGTGACCCTTACTTGACAGCATGATCAAGACAGTTTAAAAATATAGCTTTATAATTGAGGAAGCAGAAATTCATTTTCATTTTCCAGAGTCAATTGAAGTTCTGTACTGAAAGAACTTGGGTTATTCCTTTTTTTAAAATGGAAAATAATAAATGAATATAATCATATATTAAAAACCAATTTTAAATACATTTGGCCATTTAACATTTTCTCCCCCCAAAAATGGCAACACACTGATTGATGGTAGACAGGTACAGATGAAGAAGCTGTTCTTATTCACTAGACATTTGTGTTTTCACAGTCATACTTTCCATGAAGCTTTTGTGTTGACAGCAGTAACTTAACTCTCGAGATATGTGGAAATGCTTAGAGAGCATTTTTAAAAATTAAAATCTGAAGCTTTACTACAATATTTTCCTTATAACAAAATGTGAATTTATAAGTTTGAAGCCATTAGAGCTAGATGAAATGACGGTTGTAATCTTTAGTTCACAAAAGAAAAGCTTGAAAAACCTGGAAAAAAAATTTCCTATATGTACACACACTCTTTTACTCATACAAACATCATGAAGATAAACTATGTAGGTAGAAACAAAGTTCTTTTTCAATAACCCTCTAAATGACCAGGAGCCATGCCTAATTGTTTTAATCTCCTCCCTTTCTTCAGGTCATCACAGTCTTTGGTATCTGATTCACAGTCTTCTTGTAGGATTACTTATTTCTATCCATCAAGATTCAAGGAGCTTTTAACAACTATGTGGTGAACATACCTCATCCCCAAACTTTACTATTACATGAATTCCTTAGTTTAGATCTGTTTTTCCAAAGTGGTAGCCACTAATCACATCTGGATATTAAGAAAGGAGACTGGCTCTAACTATGATGTGCTAAGTGTAAAATACACTCCTGGTTGCAAAGACTTAATATGAAAAATGAAAGTAAAATGCCTCATTATTGTTATATATTGTATATATTACTATATCTTGATTACACATTGAAATGATAATATTTTGGATATATTGGATTAAATGAAATATATTCTCAAATTTTGCCTTGTTTCTTTTTTATTTTTTTTAAAGTGGCTACTAAGAAATTTTAAAATTAGATATGTGACAAATTATATTTCTTATGAATGGTGTTATTCTAGAGTTTTGCTTCCATTCTCTCCAAGCCACTCTCTGGGTCTTGTCGTGCAGTTTATGGTCATCATTTCTCCAGAGAAAACTTAAACTGTAGAGAGTTAGTTATTATGGAGAAAAATGAATAAGATTGGTGATCAGACACAAGTTACATGATTTCCAGGCGCATGAAGGTCCAGTTATGTTAGTGCTCTGAATTTGTAGAAATTCCAGTTTGCATAGTTATGTGATTTTCTCTGAGAAACAATAATCAGTGTAGTATTGACTTAAAGTTACATTTTGTAGAATACATGTGGTGGAAAAATAATAGCACCTAGGAAGAGAGGGAGCCGGAGAAAGTGGAGATCAGATCACCATTCTTGACTCCAAGCTGAGTGGAAAGGAAACATTAAGACCACTGATAAAGGAAAAATAAAGAGAATTAAAAGAAATACAAGAACTAAGACTTTGTGATCAGAATAGGATTAGGAGAATAAAAGAAATGTGAACTGTGTATAAGTAAACACATGAACACATTATTAGAATAGCACCATCCATAAGAAATATAATGTGTCACATATCTAATAAAAATTTTCTACTAGCCATGTTAAAAAAAAGAAGAAAGAGATGAAATTTGATAATATATTTTATTTAACCCAATGTTACACTCCTTATTAACTTTTTAGTTGCATTTATTGTATTCATTTATTAATTTACTGATTTATTATTTCTTTTTTTTCACCCAACATTTATTGAACAGCAAGAGGTAAGGAGATTTAAAAACATAGGCCCTTGTTTCAATAAGTATGCGATCTCATACAGTATTTGTAAAGCATTTGGAATAGTTTCAGGCACATAGTGAGAACAACAAAAGTGTAAATAAAAATAAAATAGTTCATACAATATAATTATTACTATAATTCAGAAAAAAAAAGAAACTTAAGGATGAGATAAATAATTAAGTTAATTTGAGACTCTTTGAAGTATGTGGTTCTTGTGAACTCCCCAGGTGGAGATGGTTGTTTCTATGCAATTAGAAACATGGTTCTAGAGCTCAGGACAGAGGATTGGATTCAGGATTTTAAAAATCTGGAATTCTCAAAGTTTAAGTCACAGTTAGATCTTTGATAAAATCCTAAAAAAAAAAAAAAGAATGAAAATGAGAAGACAATCAAGGGAAAGCCCTGGGGATATTAACAAGTCAGTGCAAAAGAAGGGTCTTCCAATGGAGACCAAAACAACAAAAATACAAATATTGGGTTGTCGGAAAAGCCATGACACATTTTTGCAATGAAAAGCAGAAAAAATATGTCATGACTTTTCTGACAATCCAATAGGTGGTCCAGAAAGGAAAGGGAAAATCTTTACAGGACTGGCTCCTTCTCATCACTAAAGACTTTGGTCAAAGGTCCCCTATTCAAGGTCCTATCACATCATCAAAAATAATACATGAATGTCAACTATAATTTATTATATATATGGTCACAAGATGTGGAGTGCAGTCAATGGAATGGTAACAGCTACATACGATGTCAAAGGGGTAGTAAATTGGGGAAGGAACTTATCACTTTGTGAGCATTATTCTGTACACCTGAAACTAATTAAAAAAGAATAATACATACATACACCTTCCAAATCACTATCTATTCAATGTCCTGGTTTTATTTGCTTCATAGCATTTTCCATTTTTGAAATGATCACATTATTGATTTACTCATTTATAGTCTATTTTTCCTAGGGAAGAGGTCAACTCTTTGAAGGTCAGAATGTTGCCTGTGTCATGAACTAATGTCTCCTTCAATCCTAGGATTGCTTATAGTAAACACTAAATTAATATGTGTGGAATTAATGACAGAAAAAGGAAGAAAAGGAAGGAAGGGAAGACAAGAGGGAAACGAGGAAAGGAAACCAAATGGAGCAGTCAGTGCTTGACAGAAACTATTGTGCCATGTGGATTCACAGCCCTAGTGTGGTCAAATATTTCAATTTGCTGAAAGAATCCAGAAATCCAGATATTTATCATATTTCATCATTTCTAAAATTTATTTTTCTCATTTTAACAATTCTGAAATAAGGATGTGTCTTATAAATGATTGACATACTACATTCAATGGAATTAGGAATGTGAGATTTTCTGTTTTAAAATCACAAAGACTGCTTGGGTCAAGTAAAACACTCTATTTTGATTAACATGTTGCCAGTTGGGATTTGAGAAATTTTCTTACAACACCTTCCTTGCATGCCTCCATCCTCCAATGTTTTTCTATTTTGTTCCTCCCAACAATGAAAATGTTGAAACATGAACATTGGGCAGAGTGGCCCAGTCATTATCATGGCAGTTTACTTAAGGGTAGTATTAAGCAGAAAACAAAATAACACCTCATTATTCTTGACTTTGGGACAGCATACAGTGTGTGCCAATGCTATATATTGCACAGATGCAGATGCTTGGTCTTCAATTTTAATTCTAATCATGGGGGAAAAATGAAATAGGGGAAAACAGAAGAAAAAGGGAAAATGTCTCCAAGGTGATTTTGTCTGGCATTCCTATCTTTGGTTGGTGAATATAGCCCTAGTTTATTCTCAGTCTATTTTCCTTTGAGGATTATATAAACTATTTCTTTATAGCCTTTACCAGATGTTATAAAACTACCTAAATGAAAATACATAAAAATAAATTCCCCTATGCTAAAAAAGCGAGTAATAGGGGGAAAGTTAAAGTGTACTTTAGATACTTCAAGATTTAAGGGGAAGGATATAAAATCTAGCTGTTTCTCACTTTACTTAGGACAAGGTTGCCCAAGAAATGTAATTTATGTAATTTTTCTATAAGAGGAAAGAACTGTTCTCTCTTCCTTGCTTTTTCCCTTTTCATTCTGAGATCTATTTTTAGTGGAAAATACTAGTTGAGCTCCAGCTGATATAGTGAGCTTAGAAAAGATGCAAAATGCCTGCTATTACCTTCTTAAATACAGGCAACAGCTTTATATTTCCATTTAATATGAAAGAATACAGAATTCTAACTGTCATTTTAATCTGATGATGTGTTTAATAAAAAGAATGGAACAGTAAGTGGTACATGTGTTGACATAAATCAATTTATAAACTCTAGGTTACATTTAATGAGTATTTTACATTTTGAAAATAACACATTGAGAACAGTTCAAACATTGCTGCTTTTTATTTCATCACATTAATGTCAACAATAAAATTTGATGTTCTGTGATGCTAAATCACCTCAAAGGCCTTAACTTATTATAGAACTATCTAGAAATCCATTTATATATAGAAGTAAGGCAAATAAATCTGAGAATAATTTACTGAGTATCAAGTTCTACTTTCTAAATAAAAAAAATACAGAAGAATATAGAAAGTAAGAATTAAAATGCAGTGTTTAGTGTATATATTTTAAACATAAATACATTTTAGGAATTAAAATTTTAAGGAATGACATTTTATTTTTTTTAAAAAGATGCAACTTTTAAAATAATTATATTTTAAGCAACATTTTAATGTCAAAATGGAGGATGACATAAGGTTAATATTTTAGTTCATGAATATTTGTGTGCTCGTCAAACGGCATCTATAGACAATGAAAAGTGAATTTCAGGGATAAATGAGAACTATATTATATGGCAAAGAGGAAATTAGACAAGACTAGGACTTTAGATAACTGAATTGAATATAGAGTTTATATTTAATATAATATGGAGTTCAGGTTACAGAATTTGGATTAGGACGTGTCTGGATTCAAAGATCACCTTTGCTGTTCATTTGATGTGTGACCGTCAACAAGACACTTCACCTATCTCAGACTTATCTTTCTCACCAACAAAAGAAAGATGATACAATTTAATTCACAGGGTTGTTGTGAGGATAAGTAGAATAACTGTGATCTGTTCTAACCTGGTTAGCACACAATAAAACTAATTGATTGTTGTGGCTCAATATTTATTCAACCATGTGGTGCTTCCTTTTTGTGATAATAAATAGAATATAGCCTTTTGTTTTGAGGAGTTCAGGGTCTGAATGGAATGTACATAATTATAGCACAATGTACAGAAGTATGGACAAGGTAAGGGAGCCACAGAGGACTCCAATCAGGCTTGAGGCATTAAAACTGTTTGAGGAACTACCATTTATACTAGTCTGAAAAGAAACATTTTGTCTGATACCTAAGAAAAGGTGAAGATACTCAATAGGGATAAAGGGGAGATAGAGGGGAAATTTTCCGAAGGGTCAGTATGTAGAGGACTTAAACTCATGGCCTTTCCTAAAAGGTGAGTAGTTCAGAAAATTAGAGTCTCCTGAGGTCAATCATTCCTAGTCCCTATTATTAAGTGGTATATTTCTTTTACAAACTAGTAGTGTAGGGATCACTGTTTCATGTGCCAAGTCAGTAGATATTTATTGAGCACCAACTATGTGCACGCTAGGATCTCAGAATACATTGGTGATCAAAATGCACATTTTCTGCCCTGGGGAACCTTAAAATAAAGTAGAGGAGATGGATATTAGTTTGATTCAAACAATTTTAACATCTTCAAAGGAGAAATGTTTGGAACTAGAAGAAATCTGACCGACTTATATTGATTTGACCTAGTTGGTACCCTGTAGAAGGCACCGTGGAACTAAGAGCTGAAGTGTGAGCATAGTTAATTAGGCATGGAGGGGAGGGAGAGAGAGACTTCCACACAGATAGATTGAGGTATAAAGGCCCTATTCAAGAAAGAGCAGGCACTGTAAGAACTGGAGTGGAAATAATAGAACATGTGGAAATAAATGAACAACCAGATGAGAACACGCAAAGGCTATTTACTCCAAGCAAGAGAGTTGGCTACTGTCATTTATATCTTGGCAGAAACTCAAAAGCAGTCACGAGAGTGAGAAAGCTTTAGAGTGAGAAAAGGGAAGGTTTTAGATGTGCCCTGATTGGAGACTATTGGCGTTGGAAAGCTGAAAGCAGGTGAACTAGAAGCTGGCATCCTATGTAATTGATTAGGGATGTATATTTGGCTTTCTTTGGTTGGTCCTAAGTTGGAAGTGGAGACAAAAATTAGGGAGATTAAATCAGCTCTTAATCAAGTCCTGGTCATTTGGGGCCAATTGGTAAAGGGGTTATTGTTTGGCTTCCTGACTAGTAGCTATAGATAGCAATCTGACTTCTACAAGACTGACAGGGTTGGTTGGGCTGGTTACAGTAGATAATAGGTTGGTTTCCCGGGCTGGTTACTGAAGGTTGTGCATCAGAGTTCTATTTTAATATGTATTTGGCCATTGTTTGTATAGTCAGTCTGTCACATTTATGGTTTTTCAAAACTATAAGCAAATCAAAACAGATGTCAGTTATGAATCTACTCAAGTAAATGAGCATGGTAAAATTAACATATAATTTCATTAATATTAAGCAACTCAAAAAGATGATTTGCTTAATGTGCAATTGCTTGAATATGTAATTTGCTTGAATATGCCATTTGGTTGATATTAAGCAACTCAAAACATCAGGAAGCAAGATCTTTTGAGTCCTACTAGTTCTTACTGACAAGGTACAGCAAAAATGTAAGAGCATATTGTATTTTGTTCCCAGGAAGAATAAAAATGTTTAAAACAAAAAATAATTTTTTTCTTCTACTACTCTGTTTCTCAAAAATTAGTTTATTCATAAAAAGTTGAGGGAAAACTTTTTATAAATAGCAGAGTACATAAGGACCTAAGAAAAACATATAATTACTGCATTCTTCCTTCAATTTTAATGCAATAATTTATAAAGTTTTTTCCTATGCAGAGTGGTAATTTCTGAATATTTTGTGCTTATTTTAAAGCTTCCGACTTTGTTCCATACTCATCCTCCAAACCAACCAGCACACAGATTTTCAGATTATTGCTGAGTTGTGTTTTAACACCTCTGGAAGGGCAAAACATAAAAACAGTAATTTTAGACTTTTTTTTTTGGTTTTGGATTGATGCATTTGTACTTTGAACTATCTCTTTCCCTGGGGGTAGACTTTTGTAGACATCTCTCCTTTAGCCTTCCTCCTACCCTGTCTCCTTAGGGCTCTTCCATATCTGTTTTCCAGGTTGGGGTGGGGCTCCCTAATTCCTTAGCTGTGGAGTCACATTCATGAGAAACTAACTACCTGTCTTATAAATGTCTTATAAATGGCTCCTTTCAGTAACATCTTTTCTAAGAGAAATTCAGAAGTTTCTACAAAGTGGGTCGTGTACTTTTTTTTATTTTTTATTTTTTTGAAACGGAATGATTATGTTTGAAATTCCTAACAAGGACATGACTTGGATTTTAGCCAGCTAAAAATCTAAATTCCGTCAAAAAAATTGAAATGATTATCATGGAAAGATCGTTATGATGATAAAATCTTCATATCCCAAAACTCATTTAAATATATCATTAAAGATGAAAATAGATTTTCTAACATTCGTTATGAGTTTTGTCTTGTTGGGTGGTAAGTGAAGAAATCCAATTTCTTGAGCCTGAGCTATTTGAAGTACACAATTTGTAAACATGTTATTGCTGCTTCTGTGTGTGACACATCATCGCTACCATGGCAAGAATGAATTCCAGACCAACTTTAGGTTGGCATCAATATAATTAGGTTTGGGTTCCCCAGGGAAAAATTCTCAGTGCTGGGTAGATGAATTAGCCCATGTGCTATTCTTCCCTCAAATCTGGAGAATAATTCTCTATTTCTCTCTCATTGGAAAAACAGCTTAAAGAAAAATGTTATTTTGTTTTTTGAGGGTTTTTTTTTCTTTTTTTCTGTAGCAGTTTACAAAATTTACTCAAAGGCCACAATTAAGCATCAAATCTGAGATTCACCATGTAAAATTTATGTTTTCAGAACAGAATTGGCAGTTTGTTTCTTCCCTTCACCCTCGTACCAGTTAAATATATATACCCATGTGTATCTACACTTTTTCTTCTCTTACATCAAAGAAGTTTCCCTATTCTATTTGAAGACAAATTATTTTCCGTGTGAGTGAGGTCCCAACTAACTCTGACTTCTCAGCCACCTCACTCCTTTGCTGATCTCTAACACATACTTCTTCAACTTCTCCCTCTCTAGAAGATCATTTTCATGAGTGTTTAAACAAGAATTAGTATTCCCCATATATATTTTTAAAAATGTAAGTCCTGGTCCAACATCATTCTTTTACTAACCCTACTCTACTTTATAACCAAAAAGGTTAAGGTATTTTTCATTCTCTCAAAATAATTTTATTGAGTGCTTATTTCATGGTAGGTACTATTTATTGTCTACAATGTGCCAGGCAAGCTAGCAAAAAAAACAAGAAGATGAAAAACAGAACAAGGTGAATAGAGGACAGTGGTTGATGGAGGATTTGAATTATAATTTAAATAGGGTGGCTAAGCAAGGGTTCATTGAGAAGGAGATTTCTTAAATTCTTATTCCTATCTAATTTCTTTTGAATTTTCTGTTTCCTTATGTTTCCCTGAATCACAAGGACTGAGGGTTCAATTAAACGTATTCCTCACTTTATGACACAATATCATTAGTGGTTCTTGCTTCCGCTGTTCTTGGCGTATTACATTTTGTTTTTTCTCTGTGTCCCTAACTCTTGGCTCCACTGGAAATAGACATTCACTGTAATGTGCTAGAAATGTACCCTGGATGTGTGTGTGTGTGTGTGTGTGTGTGTGTGTGTGTGTGAGAGAGAGAGAGAGAGAGAGAGAGAGAGAGAGAGAGAGAGAGAGAATGAAAGGAAGAGAGACAGACAGAGATGGGGTGGGGGAGGCATGGGCAGGGCGAGAGAAGAGGAGGAAGGGAGAATGTGAATGTACTGTACATAGAATAGTGTTTTATGTACTTGTTTCAAATTTTATCCATGATTTTCTGCTGTAGAGTTATTTCTGTTTATAAAATTTGTTGTAAAATACTACATACTATATGTAAAAATATGTGTCTACTTTAAAGAAGAATAATAAATATCCATGAATCCACCATTTGGTTTAAGAAATAGAGAATTACTAGGAACTGGAAGTCCATGTAAACCCCTCCTCAAATGCATCCCTTTCCTTCGTTGACAGAGGGAATGACACACTAGTCTGAGTTTTGTATTAATAATTCCCTTACTTTTCTTTACAGACTTGGGCAAACCTGTTAATATATACATGTTTAGTTTTACCTGTTTTTGAAATTTATGTAAGTGAAAACAAAGCATCTTGTGTAGTTTTCTTTTTGTGTGTGGCTGAAGTGTTTAAGGTAGTAAACTTTCTTTTGTGAATATTTTTACTGATTTGATATATAAAATTCTTATTTTCATTTAAAGTATTTTAATTTCTCTTGATTATAAGTATGTTTTTAAATTTTCCAAATGTATAGATTTAAAAAAAATTTTTTTGGGGGGGGGATATGTGGTCGGAGATTCCTAAATTGCACTAAGGTTAACCAGTGAGGTCCATGTGATATTAATCCTTTTAAATTGGGTGATGCCATCTTAATAGCTAAACATACAATCGATTTTCATAAGTTTCATGTATGTTTGTTAACAGGCAAAACCCAATTATTAGGTTCTATCATCATCTTCCAAAGTATTTTTTTCTATCCTGCTTTCTTATCCATAAATTAAGCTTTATTACTATTTTTTTATGATTTACCTGCATGTTTACCAATATCTAAAGATATTTACCAATATCTTTAGACTCTTTTTTCTTTGCATTCTAATATTCTGTCTGGGGTCATTTTTTCTGTACTTGAAAGGCTTGTTTAGAATTGCTTTAGTGAGAATCTTTTGGCTTCCGTTGTTGCTATTAAGAAGTCAGTCATCAATGTGATTGCCATTGTTTTAAGATCTTCCCCTTTTCTTTTTTCAGTTTTACTCTACTTTTTTAGGTGTAAATTTATTTTTATTTTTCATTACCTTAGCTTCACTGGGCTTTCTGTGTCTATGAGTAGATGCCTTTCTGGAAATTCTGGAAAATCTTCAATTATTGTTCATATATGGCTGTTTCTTCATTCTTGCTTTTATTTCTTTCTGGATCTTTAATTACATGTATGTTAGACCTTGTTATTTTATCACTCTTGACTCCTAACCTCTTATAATTTTATATCTTCATTTCTTCTTTGTCTTATAAATAATTTCTTCAGGCACAACTTCCAGGTCTGTAGTTCATTAGTCATTCATAAGTTATTTTATCTTACCATTATATTTTTTCAAATTCCTAGAATATGTTTTTCAAAATTTCTTGGTATTTTTGTTTGAGTCTTTCTACGTTGCTTATAATTGCATACATCCCTTTAATTTCTTTCAACATATTAAGTGAATTTGTCTCTAATAATTTTAATATTTGAGAGTCAGATATTTGCTCTGGTAAATGGAAATTTGAAATTTTTGTGATTTTTGTTTGTTTGTTTGTTTGTTTTAACACATAATGTCATCACCTTTATGTATAATCTCTAATTCAAAGGTCAACAGGTCTCAACTTCCATCTTAAGACCTATTTATAATTGATTCATTTTCTATTCCATAAATTATAGGAAATTCAGTGCCCCTCCAAAGGTTTCTCATAGAAAGTACTTATTTTTATCATAACTGGTGAGTTGTGTTCTTGCTTCCACTGACTTTAATGATCATTTCTTCTTTTTGCTCATGTTATTCCTCTTCTACTCAGCTAAGAACTCAAGTCTTCCTGAATACCTTCCAAAAATCTACACACAATAATGGATCATTTGTGTAAGGCACTGAAGATTTGAAGAGATGAAGGAAATTGTATCATAGCAAGGCAAACAACTTTACATTTTATTTTATGCATTCATTTTGATATAAATTCCATGGTCATTCTTAAACTTGGGTTCCAGCTTCTCATCTTGCTACTTCTTCATTTCTTTTGTGCTTTATCCCTCATCCCTAAATTACTGTTGAGTCCCAATGTGACAGATGGCTTTCTCATTGTGACCTTGCACCCCTCCAACTCAACTTGAATAAATTATTATGGTATTTTCTATTAGACAGTCCCTATTTTTTAAAGGATAGGAGATTATTTTCAAAATTGGTATGATTATGTACCTTGGGTTAGTAAATTTTCACACAAATATCCTTTTTTTTTTTTGCTGTTGTAATGCTTAACTGCTTTGGGAAATTTCTTGGAGTGAATTGTTCTTTAAATGAATATTCATCTTTTATATTTTGATACACATTACCAAACTCTGTTCTGAAAATTGGAACCATTTTTTATAATCCTTGTTTTTCAGATGAGGTTCAAATAAGTAGGCTCCTTTGCCCTAGTCATGACGCTTAGTAAATGGGAGATTCAAAATCAGGCTTTTTGATTCCCCTTACATCTGTAAACATTGTTGATACTTATAACCACCTTAGATGGTTGTAAGGATTAATTGTGAAAACATATGAATGTAGACGGTCCTTAATAATGTATCTAAATACTAAAGGGAAATTTAAACATTTTCAATATCATTACTACAAACTGTGTGTTTGCACTAGGGTATTCTTATTTCTCTACTTTGATCTTGCAATCCTTAACTTTATCATGCTTAAACCATCTATGAGTATCGTTTGGAACAAAGCTGTTCTAGACACATGGATAAAATCTACTGAATACCCTATGAGCTTATTTTGGTCCTCTCTCCTAAAATCTATTCATTTTCCTTAACACCTTGAAGATAGCTTTGTGAGCAAGCTACTTTAGTTCTCTATATACTGGTTCTATATCAATTCCTGTGCAAAATTATTCTTCCATCTTGCTTTTGAAAAATTAATGAAAATATTATTATTAGTGGAAAGAGTTCAGTCTTTATAGTTCAAATACACAAGGTTCAAGTTATGAGTCTCCTACTTATTAGCTATATAATATTGTGAAAGTAACTTTAATTCTCTGAACCTCAGTTTCCCCATCTATAAAATGAGGTAATTATATCTATCATATAGTACTTCTGTGAAGATTAAATTAGGCAAGCAACGGATTCTACCATTAAAATGTCTTTAGTTTTTGTTCTCTCCTCTCCCCCAATGTTTAACACCTCTCTCCCAGTTCTGGCCTTCCATGTTGTCAAATTACTGAAATAACAAGATTTTTAAAATCACTCTATATATTTAAAGTGAGGAAGTGTATTGTAATGGTTAAGAATGTGAATACTAAAATGCCTACAATCAACATTGAAAAAAATGTGGAGAGGTGAAATCTCAAAGTAATTTAATTATATCTTTCTGAGATTTCTTGGGATTTGAGTTCCTTTTAAGCATTTAGTAGAAAAACATTTAGTTGCACTGATTTACTGAAATTGGTTCTCATTTTAAGTTCTTAATCTGCATGAAGTTTCTAAAGATCATTAAGGACTTTCAAAATCTGGAAGAAGTTCAGAATGATTGAATCCTCTCTGCCCTGAATGGTCAGCCTGAATAGTTATGGTAGACTTTGCATGGAAATGAGTAACTTAGCAGTAGAGAAAGGGAATATTAAAATTTGATGTATATAGCATGTTCAAGGACTTGTTCTTAATTCTCATGGCTAGTGTCCAGAAGAACAGTAGTAGACTATCAAATGTGCATTGGGTTTAATTACTTATCCCATTTAAAAAAATATAGCATTGACCTCTGGGTATCGGGACAACATGAAGTTCAATTGGATCTTTCCTCAGCTTATATTTTTCCAGGCTGCATTCCTAATAACTTTAGTCGGACTTCATAGGGAAGCCCATATTGCCTACTAAAATAATTTTTACTTTTTCTTGCACATTTTCTAATGTTATTACATTTTTCTTGAGTAGGGCAGCTATTTCACTATTTCTCAGAGAACAGGCCAAGGACTGCCTACATCAGAAACATCTGGAGTGCTTGTTAAAAATATACGCTTGTAGGCCTAGCCAAAGATTCTCGTGGAAAACATGTATTTCCAATAAGAGCCTTAGATGATATTTACACCCAGTAGAACTTGAGAATCAGTGAACTATTAGATAATACTGAAGAGGCAACTTGACGGTTATTATCGACCTTCACTTGTCCAGAAAAAATGATAGTCCCCTTCTTCATCCCAGGATAGAATTTCAAGTTCTTGAGAGTCAGAATAACACACAGTTAAGGTGCTGGATAAGCTTTAGAGTAGGGCTGCCAGTCAAAACATGGAATGCCCAAGTAAATAATAATTTCAGGTAAACAACAAATAATGTTTAATATATACAGAGGGTGCCAAAATAATGTATACACATTTTAAGAAAGAAGAAAACTGTATTAAAATTGTAATACTTGGGCTGGCCGAGTGGCTCAGTTGGTTAAGACTTAGCTTAAGAGCACAAGCTCTGAGCAACAGGGCCACTGGTTTGATTCCCATATGGGCCAGTGACACTGCACCCAAGCTGACCTGCCGCTGAGCTGCCAACAGGTGACAGGATCACTCAGCTGGTAAGAGCACGTGCTCTTAACAACAAGACTGCCTGTTTGATTGTGGGTTATGCCCACCTGCAACTAAGACTGAACTCAGCACCTTGAGCTGAGCAGCTGCACAGATGGCTCGGTGGATAGAGCATGCACTCTTAACAGCAAGGCTGCTGGTTCAACTCCCGCATGGGATAGTGACTATGCCCACCTGCAACTAAGATTGTAATACAGCACCTTGAGCTTAGAGGCCATGAGCTACTGATGGGCAGCAAGATGGTGACTGGCACCCTCTACAACAAAGATTGAAGAACAACTTGGCTGGTCCCCCTCCCCAATTCCTCAACACTGTTCTCTTCCCCTAATTCCCCAATTTAAAAAAAAAATTGTAATAATATATACCAATAACAAAAGATGAATACAAGCATATGTATACATTTTTTGGCACCCCCAGTATATATCCCAAATATTATATGGCACATACATATGCTAAAAAATTATTTGTTGTTACTAGACTGAAGAACAAAATGACAGCAACTTGTCTGTTCCCCTTCCCTGATTCCTCAACGCTGCTCCCTCCTCCAATTCCCCAATAAAATCTTAAAAAAAAAAATTGTTGTTTATCTGAAATCCAAAATAACTGTTTTTCCTATATCTGTATTTGTTACATTTGACGGCCCCACTTTAGAATCAGATAGGTCTGGGTATGGAGCTGCCACTTATTAGTTGAGTGACCTTGGAAAATTGTCTTCACCTCTCTAAACTTCAATTTTCCAAACTGTAAGATGAAGCAGCAACTACAACAAAAAGCAAAAGAATGAAAAACCAACCAAACAACAAAGAAAAAAATTCCACAGAAGCCTACCTTAACGAATTATCAAGAAAATTATACATTTATTATGTAATGCAATCGTTCTCTGTATAGTGAGCTATACCCTATGTATAGTGTCTGTCATATATTAAAAGTTTAATAACATGTAGCTTTTATTCTTATTGTCATTGCTATTAATACATTACATGTTAAGGGGAGCTTCTAAGCCTAGTTAACAAATGTTGTTGGCTGAAAATTGACAATGTGTAAGATTTTTAGTGCATTCATGAAACATATTAAACAACTGATTCAATATTCTATCTTCTGTCCACACTTCCATCTTATGTTTGTCTCTTTACTATCGTTGTTTCACTAATTTAAGGAACAAAGCATGTGAGTCTGTGGTTTTTCACTCAAGACTCCCTCTTGTGGTTCTAAGTCTTACAATTGATTTAAGAAATCTAAGCAGTTTGCTCCTTATTTAAAAAAATAATATTAGACATAATCTTCCATACAAACTGAGGTAAGTTCATTATATTTTTCTTGTGTTGGACAGCATTTCAATAATTAAAATTAATGTTGTCAGTGTTTTACATTCAGAATGTTATT
>NW_017731668.1:81293-83818 GCF_001890085.2 Hipposideros armiger | reverse complement strand
AGAAGAGAAATTCTTTGTGACACACATATTTGTGGAAGCAGGAAGGAGTGATGATGCTCTAGTGATACCAAGAAGAAGCTGAGACTCCCTGAGCTGAAGGACTACACATGGAACCTCCTCAGGTGCAGTGACACCAATAGATGGAATATTGTGTTGTTCTTATTTTCCTTGTGGGAGAACTGGCTCTTGCTTCTACAAAACTAACATTGTCCAAGTGTGTGGCATAAAAGAATGACTTAAGATATATGGTCCTGTCTTCCCTTGTGGAGCTCACATTCCAAAGGGGGTGGGGTAAGGGCAGACAAGAAAATATACCCATGTTACCTAGCGCTGTAGGTGTTACGCTGGAGGGCATGGGCATGGCATTAAGCAGGTGCTGGGGAAAACCTTTGCATCACCAGATATTGCCTGATTTTTCTTGTAACTGGTGACAGTGCTTTACTTTGTAAGTCTGCAAATTTTCTTTCAGCCCTTCCATCTTTATTCTTGACACAATACTCTGCGTGAAAATAGATTGAGAATAAAATAATCAAATCAGAAAATGAACAGACACTCTAAAGAATTTATACAAAATATAATTTAGTTTAAAAAGCTTCCTCTTGAAAATATATAACTCTTTAGGGTACTGTTCCCCCTCTAAATTATCACACAGCCATACGTATCCATGGCAATAAAAAGCACATTTTATTTTATAGTGTAAACTTCTTTGTAACACTGCTTTATGTATTAATTTCAAGTTTATGAAAAGAATCAAAAGGACTTTTCATTACTCCATAATTTTGTTCTCTTTCCATTGGTTTCCTGTTATATTTCTCTGTACATATGACACAAAATATGTAATCTAAAAATTATGTTTAATAGTGTTACATACAGTACATGTAACAAAGAGATTTTACAATTTTTGAAGACCTATAAAATCTTTGCAATTATATCACTTTTAAACACAGTGTGGAATACTTAATGGTAGAGGCAGAGTTTGCAACAGCAAATTCCATTTTTTAGTCCTCTGTTTTCATCATATGACTTAAACTAATAATGGCCGAGTTACCAGGGTGGAGGTTAAAAGGACAGACTACTCTAAGTTGTCTTCTTCAGGTCTTGAACATTGTAAGTCACCCACGATTCTCAATATGATTTATTGGGTTGACAAGAAAACAAAACAAAACACTTCTTCAAAGTCCAAACTTATGTAAATAAAGTGTAGCATTTCAGTCTTATGGATATCTCTGTGTCTTGCATTCCTTTAAACAAACCCTTTAAAGGAGTTGTTTTAGGATTTTCATCAAAACAAGAGTACCTTCTAAACAAAGTATGTAGTTACTTTGAAGGCCGGCTCTGAACTTTTAAAGGGATTCTTCTTAGAGGGAAGACCTAGGGCGAGGGAAAGGAGGGTTTAAGATGTGAAAATTTTGGCAGAAATAGTGTGAAAATGAGAATTTATTTATACTATCTATTAGAAAAATTTATTTGAATAAATTTTGCTTTGCAAATAAATGATCTTATCCAGATAGCACATAATCCAAATGATTTTTCTTAATTGGACTTGGCTAAAGAATTAGAATAAAAATAAATAAAGGAATTAGCAAAATTCCCAGTCAGCCTTTTTCCTGAGGCATTTCTCAAACTTCTAGGTCATCACAGCAATAAAATTCAAAGACTCTCTCTAGAAATCTCTGTGACCTTGGGTCTCACATTTGTCAATTTTTATTCTGTGCTTTTGGTATCATGCAGAGAAAAAGGTCTTTCTGGGAATAATTTTGCCATTGAAATGTCCTATAGAAGTGGCAGTTTTGTTTCAATATAAGCTTGTTTTTCATAGAAAAGAAAGGGTTGCTAGTCTGCCTTTGCCAGGGGTGGGAACTTAATGGAAAAGGCAGCAGTGGTACTCTGTCATGAAGCATCCTTTTCTAGTGTTACTAGCTTTAAACATTATAGCAATTCTGATAGTGACAGAGAAGCCCGAAAAATCTACCTCTACTTTTGAATTTCATTGAAGATAGTACTATCTGACTTTGGGGAAATATCTGACAATATTTTTATGAATAAATAAGGTGGTTTTCTTTTGCACAATGAAGTTTATTTTACAAGACCATAGCTTGATAGGCCCATATTGGTTTTGTTTATCCTGGCTCTGGGGAAGGGGTCTGTGCTCTGTTTCTGATAAATTTCCCCTTGTTTTCAGTTATGACAGATATTCCTTTGAATATGGTGTATGAAAATATTCTAGCATCAAACCAAGGATATCTAACCTTATTTATGTCTGTATTCTGTCCTTAAACACAAACAGCTGTGCACACATACATCTGTCTCACGTCTGACCAAGTACTGCTGTCCAGGACTTCATATACACAAATAAATGTTCCCTCTTTTATGAGAAATCGTGGCTGGCGCAGCAGGAGTTTCGAAACCCACATGCATTTTTCAAGTCTTACTTGCACAAACAAAATGAAAAAAAATACAGACAAAACAGGTTTGGAATTGCTGACTTTTCAACTCAGTACAGAATGGCTGAAGAATCCTTATTT
>NW_017731668.1:40608-80108 GCF_001890085.2 Hipposideros armiger | reverse complement strand
CCAGTTCAACATGGCAAACAGAGCACATGCGTTTCACTTACCTTCCTCCTCAACCTCATTAAATTACAGTAAAGGCGTGCAGAAGAAAATAAGCCATAACACCACAGGGTTATCAGTGGCCCAGGGACTATGAGGAATCTCAGCTGAAAGATAGATATAAAATTCAAATTTTTCGGAAGGACCAATGAATGGGAAGCCACTCACCCTGACAGAGCCTCTAACTATTTGGGGAAGGAAGAAAAGACTATAATTTGTTTGATTAAGAGACTGTGTGCTTCAAAACAGGAAATTATTAAACACAAACCAATCTACTAACTCCAACGCCAACTCTCATGCATGCAAAAACCTTAAGAGCAGGCCTAAAACATATATCTTTTAAAAGAGAGTAAAAGCTATGCTAAAGGAGGGCAAGTTGGTTAGTGGGGTTGGTGGCGGTAGCTGATCCTTCTGATTTCATCTGCACGTAGAATGTAAAAGGAAGCTTTCCAGTGGAACACTTGAGAACATCTGACTCTGGAGAAAATAGTTAATTCAGAGAAGAAATGGTGACATGTATCTGTGCCTGTGTGAGTGTGATAACTTTAATATATAGATCCTAAAAGAGAGAGGATCTTTCTTCCTTTAGGATTTCTCTGCAGCCTTGGAGAGGCCACCTCTACAATTTCCATACATGAAGCAAAACCCATCCCTGAATATCCCATTATGTATTTAATAAATTACCTTTATAAAAATAATATGATTAGAAGTATAATGCAAAATATAGAATTGGCAATATCTATATAAGATAAGCTATAAACACAGATATTTAAATTCGCTCCTTCTCCAAAAGCATGAACCCTACTGGTTTTAACCACATACTAGCTGAGCGACCTTAAGAAAGCTGCTTAAACTTGCTGTACCTTAGTTTTCTCATCTTTAAACAACTATAAGAGCACATACCCCACAGAATATCTGGAGAATTAGATGAGCTAATGTGAAGCACTTATAGATTGGACCCTGGCCCATAGTACTCACTATATAAGCATTTACTATTAAAATTAATATTATTAAAAGGAAAACGTTGATGCAACTATTGGGAAAAACTTTGAAGGGGTGAAATAAAAAATAGCAAGACAATCTTCACTTGTATGAAAATTTAAGTGTTTCTGTTTGAAAAATTACAGATGGGAGGAGATCCAAATAAAGCAATAAGAATAGTCTTACCACTTTTTTTTTCTGAGGAATAGCAAAAACAGGAAAAAGTATTATAAATCTACAAGACCTTTATAGAATCTTAATAATCTGCCCAAATTAGAAGAGTTGAGACCTGGACATGCAGGAGGCCACAGGCAGTTAACTTGGTATTATGGTTATATTGTGGCATTAATTTATTTTTCCACTCATTAATTCACTTATTTAACAAATTTATATTGAGTCCCTACTGTGTGTTAGGAACTGGGCAAAACACTGAGCCTACCATATAGAACATACAGTCCGATAAGGAAGTTAGCCATTACAGAAAGACACAGTTAATTACCAATGATAAGTTTTATGATGGAAAACAATAGGACACAATAGTAATTAAAACAGTGTACATTGGTTTGGGGATAGACAAAACAGTGGGTCGAGACAGAATCAGGAACCAGGTCCATACATCTTTGGAAACTTGATAAATGTCAGATATAGCTTTATAAATGGATGGGAAAAGGAAAGATGGTCCAATATATTTTATCAGAGTAGTTTGTTACCCAGACTGGAAAAAATATGGAATATATGAATACCTCTTACCATGCACTAAATAAATTCTAAGAAATCAGTGCCCAAAGTATAAAAAAAGCAAAACTTCAATATGAGAAATAGAATAAAAATAGAAAGAAAACAGGATATATTCATGACCATTATATAAGAAAAAAAATTGCTTAGGTCACAAAGATCACAAACCATAAAAAAAATCAATGACGATGACTATATAAAAATATAAATTTTCAGTAAAATCTACAAAGGTTTTGTACATAGAAAATAT
Organism: Hipposideros armiger; assembly: GCF_001890085.2. Classification (NCBI taxonomy): domain Eukaryota; kingdom Metazoa; phylum Chordata; class Mammalia; order Chiroptera; family Hipposideridae; genus Hipposideros; species Hipposideros armiger. Next base: position 78,106 of record NW_017731668.1, on the reverse strand, counting down.
AAAGAATTACAAGTATATAACAGAAAGAAAACCAATGCAGTAGAGAAATGGTCAAAAGGCACAAGAAGGTAATTCAGAAAATAAACAAAACAAAACATGAAGAGATCATAGAAAGCTTTGGCCCCTCTGATTATCTTGGAGACAAAATTAATGCATACTCTCAATGGTTATTCTGATCAACATACATGTGAAAAGATGTTCAACTTTATTAGTATCCATGCTCTCTAGCCACCAGCCACCAGGAGCATATCTAAGTTTGAACAGCTTAGGTTTCTTACTTGCACTGAGGGGAAATACTCACTATGAACTGTGAGGCATGTCAGTGAGAGGAGGTCAGAAAGAACTTGTTACGGATTTGGGCTTCTGTAGTCAATTTGGGGGACGATATAAGAAGCGCAGCTTTGCTCTGAGTTGGATATTGTCTGGAAGTGGGGGTAATTGTATGATTATTTTATTAAAGCTTATATAGAAAGAGGGAAATTGAGAATAAATTTAAAGCTATAATTGGTAAAGAAGAAGCAGTTAGTCATATTAACCAGGATAGATGGATGTTTGGTTCTTTTCGTTGTTTGAACGATGTTCATGTTTTTGTCTATATTCAGGCGTGATTACATAGTACCCCTGGTTTTTGTCGTGATCAGTCACAGAATGGCCTTGTTTGATATTGATGTTCATGAAATTGTTTATGTTCAACTTGAGAACACCAAGGTCTAACTATTTATAATAGGAAAAAATTGGAAAAAAGACTAAATATCCAAGAGAGGGGGGGAGGGAGAATGGAAGGGAGAAAGGAAGGGAAGGGAGAGAGGGAGGGAAGGGGGAGAAAGGGGCAGGGGGCGGGGTAGAGAGAGGGGCAGGGGGAGGGGGACTAATCCTAAAGTCTAAAATCAGTTTGGCAAGCTAACTGCCAGGAATCTTAGTTAAGTTATGTAAGCCTTTTAGGATTACAACTAACATATCCTGTTTATCTCATTAGCCCTAAGAAATGCCCTTCAGGCAATAATTTTAGTGTGGTTTAGAACCCTTGTATGAGTGATTTGAATGATAAAATTAAGGCTGGAGGATGGAATGTTAACAATTCAACTGATCTACTACATTCTCTGGGTTTGGTCCGTCCTGGTTATAACCTACCAACATGTATATTCAGAAAGTGAGAATAAAACCAACATGAAAATACCGTCTAGTAGCAGGAAATAGTACTTCTTAGCATAATTATAATAAATCTCACATTCTGGAGTGAAATACAGCTTTCAAAACGTCTTTAATATGTGGAAAATTCTCAAAAAGATTTTTAAACTACTTCCCTTCAACAGTAACATGTTGAAGAAAACTGGTGTAAGATTGCAAGTTGATCTGAGGCCTGATGGTTACTGATCACTTGTTTCTTATTTCTTTTTCAAATTAAAGCTGCTTAGCTCTTTTACTTGATTTTAATTACATTGCTTATGGCTGATTTTTTTATACTATTGAGCATTATTTCTCTGTCAAAGAAAACTGAGAATCATTATGAGTTCATCTGCAAGCTTCATTCCGGGACATGACGGGTTTCAGGCCATATATTTATAAAATGTTATGAGGAGCTTTACTAGGAATACAGATAGTTCCTGACTTATGATGGTTCAAGCCACAGGATTACAAGGGCAAACAGCCAATACTCTACAGCAGGGGTTGGGAAACTTTTGAGATGGAAGAGCAAATCCTGTTCTTTACAACAATTTAAAAATTATTCAAGAGCCATAAAACAAATGAAATCACCATTATGTGAATAGTAGCCTTTAAAAATTTTATAAATGAAACTATGATAACTTTATTTTCATTTTCAATTTTACTTCAGAGCCACATGTACGTACCCAGAGCTGCATGTGGCTCGCGAGCTGCAGTTTGCTGACCCCGGCTCTATAGTATTAAAAGAATTTTTGACTTAACCGATATCTTCAACTTACAATGGGGTTATCAGGACATAACCCCATCATAAATCCTGGAGCATTTGTAATTCTATTAAGTCAGTATTTTTTAAAGTTGTCTTATTTTGGTTTTTGTGAATACTTGAAAAAGTAATGGCATGAAGTTTAAAATTCTGCAGAAACAAATGGCACATCTGTCGTGATGAATCAAAATTCACAAACATCAGTTGATTCCAAAAGATACTTTTAATGAAACTGAAAAGAAGCCATTAAAAAATGTTAAAGAAAAAATTTTCATCGCATTTGTTAAAGATGGTAAGGAAGAGTTTTTTTCCAAGAGGAACTACCACAGTGAGGGTTTTGCAGTAGGGGAGAGAGATGGGGCTCAACTCTGAATACAACAAACACAAGTGGAGATTTATAGCCAAGGGCCTGGGTGGGAATGAGTAGAGGGAAAATTACTATAAGAGAATATCAAGGCTAAGGGGACTCTGGCTAACCTGATGGGATTTTTGCTGAAGGTAGGCCAGAGTGGTAAGATAGAAAGAGTGGGGGATTTTCATTAAAATGACTCAGCAGGATTCTTGGTAAAACTGAATAGCAGGCCAAGGACCAAGCCCAAGTTGGGGCCTAGTCAAAAAAAGACTCAGAGGAACCTGACTCAAGTTTGGTCAAAGAGAGGGTCTTTATCAAATGTTAGTGTAAGTATGTGGCTAGGCCTTGGAAAGAAATCATGGAACATTTGGGATGGAATAATATAAAATATAAAGTCTAAACTTTTTAGCACAGCCCACAAGGCCCTTTATTATCTGTACATAATTCTAGCCTTTAATTTTCTAGTGTCAACATAAAAATGCCCAAACCTGTAAAGAATTTTTGTCAGAGTTAAATTGAGTTTAATTGAGCAAAACTGATGATGTTGGGAAGCAAGATCTCAAATGCTCCCTTGAGGGTGGTTACACCTTCCAGGGGTCTGAAAAGAGGATTACTCTGGAAGAACTCAGTGATTGCTAAAAATGGTTATTATTCCCTGAGAAGAAGTACAGTGAGATAGCTAAAGTAGCTGTGTGAAGACAGCTACTTAAATTCCATGTACTTCCATTTACTCAGCTGTATAAATAGTTATAGTAGTGTTATACCTACATTATAGAACTGTCATGAGGATTACATGAGTTATCTACAGCATTTTAAAATGTCTTGTTTGGCATATAGTAAGTACTCAGTATCAACTGTATTATTATTGTTATTATTATCAAAGAAAATCAAGAAGTTTTACAATACTCCAGGCATGTAGTATTGCAAATTTTTTTTAAAATCAATATTTACCTAGAAGCTCTTAAAAAACAGTATTGGAAGCTGATGTTCTGAACTACCTACTTGTGTTTCTCAGTGTGATTCCATATGTATCTGGCTTTTGTCCCAATTTCTTTCACTTTATAAATGCATTTCTCCACTACAAATGAAGTCAAATAGCCAAGCAAATGATATTTTCAAATCACTCGTATAGTCTTGGTAGACTAGACTAATAGTGTCGGGTTATTTCAGACTCTCATTTTGTGAGGTTTTGATTCTAACATCTTCAGGTTCGTAACTGTTAGAAATTTAACATTATTCTGGGTCTTATACTGGATGTGAAAGTGTGTCCAGCACAGAAAATCCTTTTTAGAATTTCAAATCTTTCACAAGTCTCCAATGTGAGCTCTGTTGATAAAGGATGACACTTATGGGGAATTAATGTTGTTTTAACAGGTTTCAGGTCTCACCTTAGTTCCTCTTTGCCTTCCCCCAGATCCTGACTGTTGACTCTACTAATGGGCTCTTCAGCAGGCTTTGGCCTGTTTCCTTTGTTGAGCCAAGTCTGACTGGGGCAGGAAGTTACTTTAGCCAGGTCTCCTGAGGGAGCTTCAAACTGAGTCATGCTGGAGGCCAGCCCAGTGTACTGGGCCCAAGTGGGGTCCTGGGGGTCTGTGTAGCTGCATCTCCTCTGGGATTTTTCCTCCTCCCTCAAACCCTCGCCTGTGTTAGATCAGGCTTCTGCCTTTTATTCTAATCCATACAACACTTTGAGAGAGAAACAGGTACTTAAACATCTTATGATTTCTGCTAGTATATTCATGTTAATGAATATATTGGTATAATATGCAGTGATAGATGATAAATTGTCTCAGGGTGTGTGTGTGTGTGTGTGTGTGTGTGTGTGTCTGTGTGTGTGCGCGCGCATGCGTGCTGTGGTGAGTGCATTGAAGGTAAGATAGAGAACATGAATGGCTAAAGAAAGTATTAATCTTTGGTTTGATTTGGAATAGGCTCATCAGGGTGAATACCTAACTTACCATAAGTAGGAGGATATAATAGCAAAAAAAAGAAGAAGAAAAGAAAGAAAAAAAGTGACATAATCAATTTGATTACATGTGGGTCTATTTTTCTTTCTGGAATAATTGACTGATATAATGTAAGCTTTCCTGAAGTCTTTCTGATCATTCACTGTCAGTGTCATGCTCAGGACATTGATCATCCACTCAGCTTTATGTACTTATTCATTGAGCATATACTCTGTACTAGGCATTGGGGAAATGAGAATGAGTGAGGTTAACAGCACCTACATTCCAGAGCCCAGAGTAATGAAAAAAGTGCTATTGAAATACAGAACTGGTGTGCCTCGCTTTTCTCAGCCAGGAAGCACCAGGGAACACTTCTCACACTAAAGCCTGAATTCAAGAAGTGGGACATCATCCATTCATTCAGTATATATTTATTGAGTATCCATTTGTGCTGGGCATTATTCTGGTGCTGGGGATGGAGTCATGAAGTGAAACATCCAAAACCCCTGAGCTCATAGCGCTTAGAGTCTAGTGATGGGAACAGAATAAAAAAAGAAAAAGAAAAAAGAATAAACAACATAGGTATTTTAGATGGTGATAAAGGCTGTGGAGAAAAAACAAGCAGGGAAGAGGGTACAGGAGGTCACAGGGTAGATATGAACGGAATAGGCTGTCCAGGAAAGCATTTACTGAAGGTCATTTGAGTAACTACCTGAGGAAGAAGAAGAAAGGCGCCTCATGCCTGTCTGAGGGAAGAGTGCTCCAGGCACAGGGAGAGCAGTGGCAGGCCTGGCATTTTAGAGGACAGTGAGGAAGCCAGCCTAGCAAGATAAAGGTGGAGTAAGGCATGAGGACAGAGAGGTAGTGAGGAGACCAGACTGTGAAGGGCTCGCTGAGCCATTTGCAATAAGTTTGACTTTTATTTGGCATGAACTGGAAAGACACTGAGATTAACATTGTCTAACTTAAACCCTTAAAAGATCACTTTGTCTGCTATGTTGAGAAGAAAGCAAAGAGGAACAAAGCCTGCTGAAACACTGTTTGAGTATCTTTCACATGTCAGGTGCTGTGAGGGGGACCCTGCCCTCAGGAAGTGACCATCTAGTCGTGGGAGAGAAATTTTAACTGGTTTTGTGCATAGTATGAATGCTCAATGATAGACATTGATTGTTGGCCTCATCTGGCCGTTACCCTTAGTTTTGGTTTAGGGATCCCACTCTTTGCCACTCTGACCATGTGGTTTGATGGACGCCATTGCCCAGTTAAGAATGGAGTTGTAACCTAGGCCTAAACCAATGAGCAAAGTCCATTCATCTAGCACAAGTTCAGGAATGAGCATGTGACTCAAACCCATAAATGAAGCCCCGATCCAAGTGTATGTAGGCACTTTGTGCGTTGGGAACACTCTTCTGGATGGGTCTGCTGTAGCCATCTTGTGTCCACATAGGGGCTGATAAGGAAACCATACCAGCCTGCAGTTTGCATATATGTTTTGTTTGCTTAAGTTTTGGGAGGACATAGATAGGCTTTTTATTTTTATAAGTTAAATTTTTAATACCTTTCTTATAGTCTTTAACAACATAGCAAGCTTTTAAAAATAGTTTCTCACAATCAGATGGTGCTCATTGCTAAACTGTATTGTGTTCAGGAGTAGTAAAACCAAGAAAAGACAAGGAAGACTCCTTTCCTGGGGCAAAAACATGAATCATTGTAATATTGACCATAGCTCAAAGGGACAAAAGCAAGAAAATGAATTCAAAAGGAAATATTCAGAATATACAAATATGAAAACTGCTTTTCAAATCATAAAGTGTTCTGCTTGACTAACTCAGAACCCAAAAGGAGGAGTTTGTGCCTCTTCTATAATGTTGAATTTCTAAAGATACTTTTAAAGAAATCATTGAATGACCCACCTTCAAAAACAGCTTCTAGTTTGGAACTATATTTTGATTGCATCTGAATAAATTTAAGCTAAAATTACAGGATTTTTTAAACTATGTTCCTCACTCAAATATACATCAACATCATAGAGGTACAATTTATTCAACCCTGCTTCATTTTAGCCTTGCCAACAATGCCTTTAAAAAATGTAGAGTAAAATTTAAAGATAACACAATTTAACATATATATGTCACAGAACTGAGACTGACTTAATACTAATCACAATTACCATTTATTAAGTACTTTCTAAATGTTAGAAACTTTGTACATTTCCTAATTCTCATAACAACCTTCAAAACTGTATTCTATTTTCTACTTTCACATAAGAATTAAAATTGAGGCATAGCAAAGCAAGTGAATTACCCAAATCAGGCAGATGGTAAGTGGAAGATTTAGGCGGAGAGTTTTTGGCCAGGCCCCATGCTCAGCACTTTACATGTTACTTCATTTAATATTTACAACAGTCCTTTGAAGATGAGGACCTTTAAGAGGAGACTCAATAAAGAGGGCTGCAAGGACTCATCCCAGGACTGTCTGACTCCAAAACCCATGATCTTACCAGTCTATGATTTATGGTCTTTCCAAAAAACTTTTGAATTTCACACTTGAGAGCATTTCTGAAGTTCAAAATAGGTTATACTTGATTTCTCATTTATTGGCTCTGAAACAAGTGAAATCCTTCACCCAAGAGTTCAAAGTTAGACCTAGATCGAGTACTTCTTCAATCTCTCCTGAAGAACTTTTAGTTTGAAAATTGATGTATGCCAACTTCCAAGTTATTAGTATGGTAAGGCTTGACTGTCTTCAGATCCCCACCTTTTCCACAAAATATTTTTTGGATAGTTTGACACTTGGCTATATGTGTAGTAGTTAATTCTTCAGGCATCGAACTGAGATGGACTTGACATGACTCTTAGCTTTAGAAATTAATAGTTGTATGACTTTGGTCCATTAGGCAACCTCTTAGGTCTCAAAGGAATCCTTCGCACCATACAGGATGATATAATTAAATTTATTTCCATTTGTCAGGTTTATGGTTTGCCAACACAGCAAATATGAGAGACTATAGTAGCAAATTCATTGCATGGAATTATTTCACTGATAATATGAATAAAGGAGAGACAATAAATCTCACCAGGGAAATTTTATCTCTTAAAAATCATTGAAGATGTTTAGAAGTTTGCTTTGAACTTACACTTTTTGTTTAAACTTTAAAAGAAATAATGGAGATTAAACAATAGTACTAAACAAAAGTTTTTATTTTTGAGGAGAATTAAGTTTATTAGTATTTGTATCTAACAGTTTTCAGATGGCCTACTTGTACAATAATATATGAACCAATTCTAAGCTGACAGTAATTTGAAGGACACCTGAGATGAAGTACTGAAAAGTATTTTTATTTAATCAAAGAGGATTTTCTTTTTCTAAGAGTCACATAAAATTTTTTAAATTATTGATTACCTTTGATGCATCCCTGAGACAAATCAAAAGATGAATCACAATTGAATTATTTTCTGCTTTGTGTTTTATTTTATTCATTTGCTGAAAACTCTTGTAAATGTCTAGAAAGAAATACTATTTTTGCCTTTTGTTCCAATCCTGGAAAAATGAGTATGGTTCTTTTCCAATTAAACACATTGCACCTGAGCCTTAATACATGATAAGTATTAGATTCTAAGGAGGTTAATGTGACTGGAACCCAAATTTGGAGTTTCATGTTTAGTATAGCTTCTTACCTGGGTCTTTTCCATAGTCATTTTTGTTGTTTGTAATTTTCTTTCTCCTGATAAAATATGTTATCCTTATAGAATCAATAAACAAATTCATAAAAGTTCAAGTGAAAAAATTATAGCAGTCTACCATTGTTTCATATTTCTTAGAGCTTAGAAGGTTTAAAGCTAACAAAAGAAATAGTAATTGTGGAATTTCAGGAATTAGCATTCCTCTAGAAATATTTATTGAAACCATAGTAAATACTAACAAAAAACATGGTAGCTAAGAGCACAAACCCTGGAGCCAGGCACCTGGGTGAAAACCCAGGCTTGACCACTTGTTCCCTGTGGGTGACCTGGAGCAAGTTACCTAATTTTCTTGCACCTCTTTCCTCACCTATAAAATGGGGATAATTGTGCTCATTTGGCAGTACGCAAACTAAAATGGAGATAATAATAGTACCAATCTCATGTATATTGAAGGTAGTTGAGATCATTTAATGAATTAATGTAAGTTAAAGATTGAGAACATGCCTGCCATTTTATGAGGGTCACATATTTAGTAGTTAGTGAGAATGATTATCATTATAATTATGACAATCAACCAGATATGGACATTACCCTCATAGTGCTGAGAGGCATAAAGTGCACAAACTGATATTCATCAAAGACTTACTAGGTTCCATATACAACAGTCATCATTTTATTTTTTATTATTTAATTGTTATAACAACTGTTTCAATGAAGGTTTTAATCTTTCCAATTTCGAGGTGAGAAAATTGAAGTTTACAGTGATAAAATAATTTTGCTACAGGTTCAACTAGTAAGTGATGAAACCAGAATTCGAACCAAAGTTCTATTCATTTTACTACATGAGATTGGTCATTTACAGACAATACATCAGTCATTTACTTAATAGGAAGAGAGTATAGCATGGTGGTTAAAAGTAAAGACTCTGAAGACACATTGTGAGGATTTGAATTCTGTCTTTTCTACTTTCAGAGTACTGGTCTTTGGACAATTTTGTTAACTGTTCTCTGATTTAACTTTCCTACCTATAATATGATGGCAATACTTCAAAACAGAGTTGATACAAGGATTGAATAAGATAAAATATACCCAGTGTTTGATTTGTAATAAATGATCATTTTTATTTGATTCATGAAAATTGGACAGTATAAGTAGTTGTCTATTGCACCTTCTCATTTCATGTTCATGAGTGTCAAAAACAAGTTTCTGGAAATTATGATGTAGGCTCTACATGATTGGCTAATTTAAAGGAAATAGACTTCACTGTCTAGTCTAGTGATCAGTAAAGACTAGAATGTTCTAGTCAGGGCTAATATTCAGCTGGTAAAACTATAAATAATGGCCATTGAAATATTGAAAAATAGGTCTTCCATACTAGATGGTAAATGATTAAAACACTGAACCCATGTGTTACCTAATGAGATTCATAATGGGCCCTGGGAGTGGTGGGTGAGGGTGACCCTCAGTAGCTACAGAGTGGACTGAAATGGACAGTGATAGAGAATCTGCAGTGCTCATTTTCTGCTCTGGGGCAGCTTGGCATTCACAAGGGTGGTGAGGCATATGATGGGCAGGTGATGGTGATAACAGAGATGTTGGTGGGGTTGAAGTACAGGCTGCCTGGATCTAGACCCAGCTTGCTCAACTTCTCATTGGCAACAACAAAGTACCAGCGTAAACTAATGCTGTCAATTTAATGAGGAGAAATCAGGTTTCCTATGTCCAATTATAGTTCAGATGGGGCATCTTTTAACTAATAACAATAATATCAAAAGAGTATACTGATAATTCTCAAAATTTAGCAAATGGTTTGAAATTATTAGAATATTTTGATGAACTATGGGGACTACAACTGATATCACTGGGTAAACAATTTTGTTATCTATATCTTAGTTTATTCAGAAAGTAAGAAGGATTTAATTTTTTTTAATTTTTGGTTTCTATTTAATTATTTTTTAAATTTTCAGCTGTCAAATATGTTTAATTACATGTAATTATAGGCATAGAGAGACCATGGTGCAAAGGTAGCAATGTCCCATATAGGTGTTTAAAATATATTTCCACAAAAAAAAGATGGAATAATCTCTCTTAAATAACCCAAAGACTTTAATCATTTTCTAGGCAATTTGCAGATTCAGTGAATGGAGGGATAAATGTGGATGGGGAAAACCTTTTATCCTCATGAAATATTCTCAAAATAACAGCTTATGGTGAGTTTATTAAAATTTTTCACATTAATGTCTTTTGTTTGACACTATTATTCCCTCCCTCTTTTCCCAGTTCACTTTCTTTAGTTATTAGTTATCTCTTCTCTTTCTGAGAAACAGCTGCAGTTTTGAAGTGGTTACATTCCCCATTCAAGGTGGACAAGTTTGTACTCACTTGATAGTGCTAAGTGCAGAAAACGTGCCCTCATCAGGAGACATCAGAACCAGCATTACAGTGATCCATTTTCTGAACTTAAATTTGGGGCCGGCCGAGTGGCTCAGTTGGTTAAGAGCTCGCTCAAGAGTTTGAGCTCTGAGCAACAGCGGTTCGAGTCCAGCCCGAGCTGAGCAGCCGCTGAGCTGCCAACAGGTAGCAGGATGGCTCAGCTAAAAAATAAATAAATAAATAAATAAATAAATAAATAAATAAATAAATAAATAAATTTGGATGCATGGTCAGGCCATGACTCCTCAGTTCATCGAATACCAGCTCAGGTCTCCCCTATGCTGTGCACAAAGGATGCAGACATAAAAAGGATGTCTCTGCCCTCACCTCATGGAGCTCACACACTAATCTAATCTGAAGGCCAGGTTGCTAAACAATAACACTATACTGTCACCATTGTCACAAAGGTAGTCAGAAGGAAGATAATCCTCAGTCTTTTGGGAGGAGAGAATCAAATTTGAGGAGGCTCAGTCCAGTCATAGAAGACAAAGCATGTCTTTAGCAGGCCACTGTTAGGGCTCTAGGCAGGGCATTTTGGGCCAGCACAGGTACACAAACATGAATTATTGAGTGAACACAATCTGCCCCATGACTGGACCATGTAGCATTCTTTAGGTATATGTACTTTAAAAGAAAACAAAAATCATTTGGAATCCTTGGGTTCTGATGCATCTTGATGTTTTGTTGCATTTTGTCCAAGTGCTTTGGATCTCCTAGTTGTAGGATGATGTCAGCAATTCAACATGTTGGTACAACTGAAGGAGCTTCGGATGAGGAAGGAAAGTGACTTTGCCCTTTTGCTTTAATATAAATGCAAACTTCATTTGCAGCAGCAACCCTCTTTAATGTATCTTGAGTTAGATACTGGAGGATTTTCTCAGTAGGCTACCTTTGGAAATAAGCTTGGGGCTGAATCACAGCAATTACAAGCCTGAGATGAAAGGAGCCACGTGTGTATAGAGGTCTCTTAAAGACCCAGCTAGCCTTCATTTCCTCTCACAATGGGAAGCTTTGAGCTTCTACTGACTAAGATATAACCACAACAAAACAATCTCTCTCTGTGTGGGTTTTAAAAATAAACTCAAATGATTTGTATGTACAAATGGCATCTTAGAAAAAGGAGTGTAGAAAAGCCAAGTTAAAAAAGAAAACAAACAATACTTGAAACCCTTCTCTCTTTTCTTCTCGAACAGGTTTTCTTCCTTAGAACTGTAGTCTGGAAAACTCATCTATTATTGCATTGCATACTGAGCAGTTCAACCACCCCAGGTTTTGCTTTGGGATTCTAATGATATTATTATAAATAGTATTATAGATAGGCTATAACCTGGGGTCTTTGCAAGATTAACTGAAAGCCTTCAGGCTTTTAAAAGGAAATGCAGAGAACATGGCATTTGTTGTCCTGGCTACGTTATTGACAACTTAAATGATGCTTTGGAGACTTGAAAGGTGGGGTCAGCCAAGTCAGCTTGCATTTTAAGAGAGTTTAATCAACTGATTAATGACATAAAAGAATATACTCACTCACTCAGGTTTCATTTACATAGATTATCAGTAGGAGATTTTTCTAGTAATTTGCATCTTCTACTGCTTTCACAATTATGATAAAGGAGAAATCATCAAACTCTATCAACAATGACTAGCAACTAAATCCAAGTATAGAAGGAAAATTAGAATTTACCTACACTACTGTTATGAATATATATATATATATATATATATATATATTTATTTATTTATTTATTTATTTATTATAATTACTAGCCAGCAGAAATTGATTAAGCTATACAGGCTTCACATTTTAAATTATTTAGATTTTATAATTATCTTTAAGTGAAATCAGTATTCCTAGTAGTAACTTATGGAGATTAAAAACTAGGTTAAGAAACTAGTTAAGATATGCTTTATATTCCAACCACATTTGTATCTGAATGAGCTTTTTACTTATAAAAATCTCCAAGTACATGAAAAGTTACAATTACAAGGCATTTATATTAAGGTGATATATTTAGAGAGGATAGTACTGCATAATACTAAAATATCTAATTAAAGAATAAAAACTTCAGTCAATTGCCAGTTTATTCTGTCTATACAAATATCATAACTCTGACAAGCAGATAAATATCTCTCCAAAAATGTAGATAATTAAATTCATAACTGTCAAATAATTACTTTGGAATAGTTTTAAGGTAACAAATAATGACTTTAAAACTCAATGCTTCTTTAAAACTCTGCTGTATTTCTGATGTTCTGAAGCAGTCCTAAAACTAGGAGAGCAAAGGTACTTTGATAAAAATCAATGAAACATCAAGGTGGATCAGCCGCCAAGACCTTCAAATGATTTTCTTTCCTTAAGATGTGTATATACGTATACCTGGAGAATGTTAAACTGTCCAGTCACATGGCAGATTATGTTCTCAAAAAATCCAAACTTTTTGTTCCTGCATTGGGTCAGAATGCCCTTCCCACAACCCTAACATTTGCCTGCTAAAGAAACCCTTTTTCTTCTAAGAATGGGGTAAGAGATTTGACTCCTTTCCCCACAAAGGATAGATAATTCTTTCTTCTTGCCACCTTTGTAGTAATTATTAGATTGCAATAATGGAACAGTGATTAGTGTTTCTTCCAGAACTGACTTTATAAGTCATTGCATTTTTAAATTAAAAAATTTACTAATTCATAATTTTTCCAAAGTTCAAGGAACATAGGCCCATAAAATAATAATTTTGTTATGATCATTTATGTACCTTTTTGAGTAGCTCCAACAGAAAACTGAATTTTGATTGAGCACAAACTTTCTTTAAAAAATATGTTTAGGAATAAAATTGAATAGTTTAAAAATACTCGCGAGAGTCTGAAAAAGTAGAAATGACATTCCCAAAGATTTCTGTTTTCCTTTATTAAAATTGGTGAAATAGAGCTAATTTTAAAAGAAAAAAATATATAAACAGTTCTTGTATTTTTTTTTCTTTCAAAATGGAAATATTTGACTGGTTCACTGAATATATAAAATCTTCATATAAAGTCACCAGAATTAAGATATTTTATTTTGAACCTACCTGGTAAAAGTAAGCATTATAGGAAAGCCTTTGGAAATTGAATATAATTCTTGATTTCCCCTCACACAATTTGCTTCTTTCAAGTCTTCCAGTCTCAGTAAATGGTCAAAACCTAGCACTGAGAAGCACCTTTCTCCATTGCCCTTTCAATGTGACGTTCCCTTTGCTTGGCACACGCTCCTCACGGATCTCGAGTTTGTTGGCATTCATCTCACAGGTCAAAGGCCTCCTTCCAGAGAGGACTTCCTAAACTAAAGCCCCTGCCCCTCAGCTCATATCACTGCATTCTGCTTTCTTTATCTCTCTCATCACCATCTGGAATTCTATTGGTCATTGCTGTGCTCCGATTTTCTGTCTTCTCCACCAGAATATGAGCCCTCGAAGTCAAGGATCTTTTCTTTCTTCTTCCCAGTGTTCCAGGACTTAAGCTAATGTTTGCACATAATAGACACACAAAATTATATTTCAAATGAATATTTTGAGCACAGATTTTTAATAATTTATTTCATTGAATAAACACCTCATTTGTGCTTAGTATTGTGTTAGGTGATGGTAAGAAACATACATTGAAAGGCAAACACTTTTATCACTTTATCACTTTTTACTAACCAGATAAAGTTAGACAACTTGGCATTCTTCCCCACCCTGCTCTACTTCATTTCCGAATTCCTCTCTCTCTCCTCCAACCTTTCCTCCCTCCCTTCCACCCTCCCTCCCTCCTTCCCTTTCTCCCTCCCTTTCCAGGTACCTTATTCACAGGAAGAGAGAATGGCGACATGGAAATAGCACGCACTATAGAAGTTAGATGGGCTTGTGACTTCCAAACTATGATCTTAGACTAGCTGTTTAGGCTCTTAGAGTTTCTGTTTCTTCACTTGAAAAGCAAGAATTGTGGCTTTTATTTTACTGGTTGTTGAGAAAACGGAATATAACAATGACTGTGTATAATAAATATCTTAGTACATTATTGGCTTTCAATAAATGGGAGCTTTTATTACTATTAGATCATGAAATAATCTGAGGTCAGGCATGCCCCCAAGCCAGTTTTCTTTCCAATAGTTCTTGCATAAGACCAAGTTTTGAGACAATAATTGGCAACTAGCTAGCATACTAAAATACCATATGTGTCACATTTTTAATGGTCTGATTCCTTTCCTTTCCTTAAGAATAAAGCAAGAGATCATTGTGACGCTGCTTCCTGTGGCTGCCAGATCCGGGGCTGTTCTGTCAATAATGGCTTGAGTGAGGAATACAGTGCCGTCCCGTCAGAAACAGTGTATCATCTTCGAGTTAGGGGATGTGAGGTCAAGGGGCTGGCTAAGGAGGTAGCATTCAGCAGATCCAAAGCAGAGAGAAGGAGATCCAAAACATATTCAAGAGGAAGCATGAAGTACATCTGACCATGTGGTATTAAAAAAAAAAATAGTTTGTAGCTGAAAGACTACATCTCTTGAGGCCAAGAGACCTACCAAATATGGGCGCTTCAGTCAGCCACAATGTAGTAAATGTTATCATGAATAAATATCTGATGGGACTCATTTTATTTATTGTTGGATAGATAGCATTTTCTTGTTTAAAACAAGTTCAGTTAATAAGCTAGGTGCTCTGACAAAAAGATCTAAAGTAATTTCAGTTCCATTTCTATTTAGGCTGAAATCCCTCTCTCTTTTGCTTCATTCCCTGATTAGGACTCTTAGCAAAATAATTGGATCAAACACTCATTGGTCACGGAGTCTGATAGAGACACCAACACCCAAAAGCATTTGTGTGTGTGTGTGTGTGTGTGTGTGTACATGTGATGTTTCCTGCAGACGCTGTTTTGATCTTGGGGGCGGGCAGGGAGGGGGGAAGGCAGGGATTTGAAACCTCTTCCCCTATGGGTAACTGAGATAACCAGAGGTTAATCTGCCCTTCCATCCCGTACTCTAACCGGGACTGTAGCAGGGCTTGGGACCTACCATATGTGAGTGGCTGCAGGGGAACTTGGAATTTTGCTCTTTCCTAAAATGGCCCAGCGCTGTGTTATCTCTAGATTGACTGACCCCAGTAGAATAGTTTGGTTTAATAACTAATCCAGGTCTATTTGCAGTTGTAGCTAACTGGAGTCTAGATTACAATTTTGGTTTCTTATGAAGCTACCTATGTCTTCTTCAGAGCCAACCAAGAAATATAAGACTTCTATAGATTAGAGGAGTTTCAACATGACTCCAGCAGAAACAAATATTTTAAGCTTCTTAGACCGATTCATATCCAGATCTCTCCAGAGGCGATAGTAGATGAGGCACATTGCAGAATACTTTTGGTCCCATGGGAATTACCTACAACTGTGCTGTCAAATGTGGTCCCTACTAACCCTGTATCACTATTAAAATGTAAGTCAATTTAAATTAAAAATTCAGTCCCTCAGTTACATGAAGCTTAGTAGCCACATGTCCCTGTACTCACACAGATGTAGACCATTTCCATAAGAGCACTACTTGGTTTTCGGTGCTAAAAGTTTGCAGTGACTTCAAAGTGAGTGTCTCCTGTAGTCTCCCAATCATCATGGGTTCAATGGTTGAATAAGTAATCTCCCTATTTTCTATACCTGCTTAAGGACCCAAAGCTGACCTTCTATAATGCTCATCAGGCTTGTACATACTAATGTGATGTCTGTCTAGCATCCCCACAAAACTGTAGCATCCTCACAAAACTGTGAGCTCTGTGAAGGCCAATGCTTGTCTATTTTATCATTGCATCCCCACCATCAAGCACCATGCCTGGAACATAGTTATTGTGCAATACGTATTTGTTGAATGAATGAATGAATGAATGAATGAATGAATAAACGAATCCTAACTTTCTGTATCTGATGAATAAAAATGTGAAATTTTGGAGTATGAGGAATCAATGAAATAGTGTAAATAAAGTACCCGACCAGTGCCTGACATATATAACAGGTGCTTGAATATCCACTTCCTCTCTTGCCCTCTGATTAATAGAAGCCTGTGTCACTTAGATCTACAGGTCACAGGGACTTCTGGTCAAGCTGACAATTTCCCTGGGTCTTAGCTGTTGTGCTTCCTTCCCTTTGATCAAAAGCTTGGCTTAGGTTATTAGCTACAAGGGGAAAAGATCAGAGTTCAGTTCTGCTATTTGGCACAGAAGCAGCAGCTCTCCAAGGGAACAAAGTACTAACTCAGAGAAGTTAGTTTCATAATTCATTCTAGAAATCTCTTCAAGACCAAAATTCTGGCCTGTTACCAACTATCCGGTTCATTAAGCCTTCTCTTCTCCTATCAGAATCCTGAACAGCAAAACGGTGCCAACAATTAAGTGTCAAAACCATTCTTAGAGATTCCTAGTCATGAATTCGTAGTGCAGGGACAGTCGGAGGGAGAGCTCGGGAACACACAGCACTGTAGTATGGGCATTTCCAGTCTTTTTTTTGCCCTTGCTCTGTCCTTTCAACTCTCCCCTAAAATGCTACCTTTGTATATTTTAGAGGTGGGGAGGGCTGACAATTTTTTGCTTAGCTTAGAGGCTGTTATTGCAAAAGCCCATTCTAAGATGTACAGAGCAAAAAAAAAAAAAAAAAGGAAAGGAAAAGGCCCTGAGTGTTTTCCAGGGTGGTTCTGAGTGTTATGGAGCATGTTGTGGAAAAGTTTTAGCCATCTGCTAACGGATATTATAAAAGTGGAGACTGTGCTAAAAAATAAAGTGCCAGGTTGTCCTTTACAGAAAGTTAATAAAAAGGAGGAAGTGAAAGACTGCTCATTATTTTTAATGACCCCGCTTTCCAGCAGAGTGCCTGTATCTCCCTGCCTTTACTTTCTGCCTTCTTTCAGTTCATTATAACACACTAAACTGCTCCTTAGAATGATGGCTTTGTTCTAAAGCGCAGAGTTCATCAGGAGGCTCAGCGTCCCAGGCTGACCAGTTGTTAACCACAGTCCCAGTGCCAAGGTGATGATGCAAAGATGAGCCCAGGATGTTGTCTACAGAATAGTCATCAACCATGACCGCCCTGGACTTCCTTCTGAGCACGTCCACGTGGTTACAGGGATTCGCCTGTCAAATGCCTCATTGTACTTAGTGGGTGATGTAAGTTTCAGTCATCCTTAAATGTAGTAGTTATTAAGTACGCCCTCCTACTTTGTAAACCAGGAGGCATGATGGTGTGGTTAGAAGTGGCCTTCGTTTTTGAAAATTTCACATATAATGTATACATATTTATATCACACTTGCCTTTCTAGCTTTATTAGTTCCATATACACTATTTGAGTGTATAAACTCTGTGCTGTACATTTAGAGTAAGTAGTTTTCTGTGCTGATATCCTTGGCTACCGGTGGTCTCAGATATCCCAGATAAATTATGAAAATGTAGATAATAGATTCATTAATCGTGACATGAAAAAGTAATAAGTAATTCTTCATTTCACCTGATGCTAAAATAAGGTAAACTCTTTAATCTAGGCATGTATATGCTTCATAAAGCAGTAAAACAATGTAAGCCCACAAATACAAAATAAGGAAACTGACACACACACACACACACACACACACACACACACACACACACACGAAATGAAAATTCTACCTCCAAATTCTATATTGGGTATACCTGTTGACTTTGTTCGTTAGGTTTTTTACATCATGTTTCTCTTTCCAAATAAAGGTTAAACTGGCTGTGCTTTGGAAAAAGCCCTTTGAACTTTGAATTCACAAATCCCTGTGTTTTGAAAAAGAGATAAGTGCTTTGGAGAGTGCCTAAGATGGGCAAATGACACTAGGCTCCCAAATGTGGGCTCGAAGCTAGAAATGTGGCAGCAGCATTTTCTCTGAACTGAATGGGGCTGAGTCCCTTTGATTTTCTTCAGGCAAAAATCATCAGAGATTTACCTATTTATAAACTCAAAAATTGGAGTGACACTCTGCCTGGTTTACTTGCGTTTCTATGTGAACATATGTGTTTTTTAAACAAAATAAATGGGTGTATTTTTTTTGCCAAAAGGACTCAGGCACCATACTCTTAAAAAAAAAAAAGTCTTGCTAGAAATAAAGTATATGTTTATTCATTAGCTGTCAGGCGCTTCTGGGCTCAGTACCCACACACACAGGTTGTTTAATGTGGAGTTTAATAACATTTATGTAGAACCGACCTGTGGACCATCTTGGTAGAGAAAAATCCATACTGACAAAACACACTGTTTTGCTTGTCTTCATCCAGGAGAGGAAAAGCCTGACTAGGATTGCCCTGCTTTATCTAAACACTGCCACACTGTTGATAAAAAAAATAATAATAATGCAGTTTACTGTCATGCAAGAAAGGAAGAATGAAGTCAGCCAGCCAATTTGAAAGAAAAAGGAACCTATTTGAGTTTTCCCCAAAGCCCAGTAGAGGTTCAGTTAGAGCTATTTTTACCCTCTCCCCAAATGATTTAACTTTATTGTCTCTTGACAACAATCTAGAGTTGTTGGATCTATTTAGTTTGAAAAAGACGAAGTTGACAAACTGCTGAACAGAAAACTAATTAGGAACGAAAGAGTTCATTGGATTGCAGGATAAACAACAAAATGAAACGAAGAAAAGAAAGCAAATGTTCTGTTCATCAACTTGTGCTCATACTGTGCAGGGGGTGGTTACTAAAGTCATTTTCCCAAGGCCGGACCTGCTCTAATTGTCTTATTATATATTAGAATCCATAGGAACACCATCAAATCTGGCGATGACAACTCATTCAAAGAATTGGTGGTGTGAGTGGGGGTAGGGATGGCTAGATGGAACTGTGAAAAATAATAAGGACAACACCTAGCCTTAGGGGATGAAGAATTACCATGTAGGGGCAGGTAACTGATTAATCGAAATGATAGCTAAACTCTGCTATTAAAGGTTACCGGCTTGGATACTTAACTGTATTTCCATTTCAGGACGGAAGGCTTTTTTGAGCTTTAAGTTGCAGGTATGCAATTTATTCAGTGTGTGTGTGTGCACATGTGCGTCTTTTTGTGCATGTGTGTGGGGATAGTGATTTCAGGACAGGGTAGAGTGGAGAAGAAAACAGTTTCTACTTCATAAATCACTGCTTGGAATTGTAGCATTTAAACAGGTAAAACTACTAATGGTGAATTGGAATATAGTATCCTTGTTGAAGACTCAGTTTATTTACAAGAGGCAATATTAACCAATTCATGGATAAGAGGATATATGTAAAAAACATTTTATTATCTATATAGAACAAATAAATATGAATTCCTTTTTCATCTTTCTACCCTGAGACCTAGTCTGAATAGCCATCCCTTTCTGCCACCTATCCTGGACAAAACTAATGAGAAAATAATCTACAGTTAATCTACTGAACAGGAGAACTAAATGCTTATTCTTCCTACACTTGAATATATGAAGAGCGTTTGGGTAGGGTAAAATGATGGCTAAATATGTTATATATTTAGCAGATTGTTGGTTTTCAATTTAATTTCCTATCTATTCCACTTCAATTATTTTGGATACCCTTGGGTGGCACAATAGGAATACACTGCTAGTAATAAATCCAGATTTGAAGAAAAAAAACAACAACAAAAAACCCCAACTTTTCAAAAGGTCTACCTCTTTCATCCTTTTTCTTGTCAAGACAATTGAGCTAATTAGTATAGAGCATCAGCATAGAGAAAGGATTCCTAAAAATAGATAATGTTATTAAGAGCCTTGGGGAAATACTCTACTATAATTTGCTTTCCAGATAAATTTTTAAAATAGGTATACAAGAATTATTGCTCAATTATAATAAAATTCCTATGGAATTGCACACTCTGTGTTAATCAGCGTGAGCTCATTTTGGCCCACATGTTATTACAATGAATACCACGGTGTTCTGGTGAAGAGTCAGACAAGACAGAGAAACAGATGATGTAGGTAACCATGAAGCCAAAACTGGAGGCAGAGAAGCTACAGACAACAATGGGTCTCAGCTGAGAAAAAGGAGCGAGGCTGGGGGTTTGTGCAATTAATCTTCTTTGTACTTTAAAGCTTTACTTCCTGAAAATGTTGCAATACCATTTCCATCTCCAAAAGACTCAAGTCCTAGGCTTGGTAAGGAAGGAGTAAATGGAAATTGCAGAAAGATCGTTTTCTTCCCGGAACGATATAAAAATTTTGGCTGTCTTTTCTGGCAGAGAAATGTTGAATTACGGTATATTTCTTTTTTGTATAATATACGGCCTTTCTATGAGATAAGTCTTTAGGGAAATGAACCAACATCCTTTCCCACCCTTACAAGCTGTCAGATTATTTTATTTGTTTTGCAAATTTGAATTTGCTAGAAGTTATCCCATTGAGATGGGCCAAGTAGAAGAAATTAAAGTGGCATACCACACAAAATCACAAGCAACTCAATGTAACTGCAATTTCTCATGACTCCAGACTGTCATATCTAAATCTCATCAATCAGTAGTCAAAACAACTTGAGGCTGTTTGGTTCAATTTGATCTGATGAACAGAATCAGTATGGACAGCACCTTATAGGGAGTTTTTCAGGAAAGAAAAAAAAGTTAACACAGAAAGTAATGATGTTAAATAAGTTTCACCTTTCCCAGTCAAGTTGAACTCATGGAGGAGGTTATTTGATCTACTGGATGAATGAAACAGAACTGGATCCTGGTTCATTTTTCTTAAGAACACCATGTCTCTGCGTGCTTTCTGCCAGTTTTTTGCAATATTATCTGAAACTGAATCCAAGTGGTTATTCATATTCAGACATCAAAAAATTCTATATTCTTTGCACTGTTAATCTGTTGCCATTGTACAAATGATTTGTTTCCTTTTCTGTCTATAATGCCTCTATGTTTTATGCTAAAATGCTCCCCAGAAAGCTCCTTATTTACAGTAGTCTCTGAGTTATTCTGTCAGTAATGATGTAAAGTAGATCAGCAAACTACTTTTCCATTAACAACTGACCATTAATAATCAGAATGTGCATTAATGGAAGACTTGTGACTAGATATCTCATAACATTTAATCCATAAAAATTTGTCTGGCTTTTGATTTATCACTGTAACCCCTACAAGCAGGTCTGACATATCATTGGATCTTAATAAATAATAGAAGGATGAATACGTTGCTGAGAGCTTGTAAGTCTAATAACTTTAAAATGCTGTTTTGTAAACTACCACCAAATTTGTAAGTGTCCTTTCCTATAAAAGCTAATTACATATGAATACCGCTCTGATGACCCTCCAGTTTAGGTGGAGAAAAACAACATAAATAATAAAAACATGAGCAGCAAGTTGGCATTAGAGAAAAACTAAAGATAGTGTTATGAGGGACCAGAAGGGAGAAATTATATTCAGCTAAGAGAATCAGGAAAGAGAGGATGTAGTTTATGAATAGAGCCGTGAAGAATAGGTAAGTGTGGTGAGAAGGCTAGCATAAGGTATAGCCTAGACTCTGGAGCTGGACACCTAAACTCAAATTGTAGCTCAATCTAGTCAATTTAACCGTTGGCCATTGGTGAAGTTATTGAATTACTCTGGGTAAAATGGAGGTGATAATTGATTCTGTTTTACAGGGTAGTTGTGGTGATAACTCTACTTACTATATGGATTTTCCGGATAAAGGCACACGATCAGGTTCACCTTTAACTGGTGATCTCATACTCACAGTACTTGGCAGAGCTTCTTTAGTGAAATGAAATATTAAAATTATTCAGATAGCATCACTAACAATATATCTCAGAAGGAAATGAACATCAGAGCATCTTCGCACATGTGATCCTGGACTCTGCAAAACAGCTACAGTCACCCTTTGAGGGACTCTCTTCCTATATGCAGTGTGGCCAGATGTGATCCTTAGCAGTATTTCTATCACCTGGTGGAAGTCATTACAGTGTTTGCAGTGCTAGTAGCACTAAAATACTTCATGTGACGACCATCACACTTGACAGGAATGTAAAACCCTGGTGAGGTGGGAGGTGGGAGGTGTGGGTGTGTGTGTGTGGGGGGTGTCTAGAGTCTTAGATTTAGAAACCTGTGCTGCTCTTTTGAAAAATCCTTCTATAAATAATAACTTCCCTTCATGCCTTCAGGAAACGTTCTTCCTAGGATGTGAAAGACTTATGGTGAAAACCACCTCATTTGAGATTCCAGGAGGCAACTACGCAGGGTCCAGTGCTTTTTTACTTACTTAAAACTTTCAAGGAACTGCAACTGAAATGGCCTAAGATTCCTGAAGCCTCAGCAGAGCATTCCTCCCTTCATAGAGTGTGGCGTGAATGACAGTGCGTTCATTCAATTTCTTCCCATCAACCAGAAATCTCTACTGCAATTTGGCCTTTCATACTGAGCACAAAAACCTACGTACATTCTGCCCAGCTCGTAACCCCTTGAGGAAGAGAGTAGGGCTAGAGAAACGGTAAGTAAATGTTCTTTAAAATGAATAAATAGAACCACAGTATGTCCTTTTGTGCAGCTCCACTGCTGAACAGCAATATGACAAATTACTGCCTCCAAACAGGCATATTTGTTGCTTTTCCTTCAGTTGTTTAAAAAAAGGTGAAAATCAGAATATTATTGTTTATAGATTTATCTCTGAGAAATTAGAACTTGTTTACAGTGTAATCATTTCAGCCAAATTAAGATAAAACTCATTTTCAAAGCCAGGTTTACCTGAATCTCAGTGTACCCTCTGAGATTAAAAAAAAAATTAAAACTGGTATCAGTGTTGTGTTATTAAGGCTATCATTTTAACTTCTTATAAAAGAAGTTGTGTTCACTTTAAAATTCATTTTCTCCCAGTAAATTCCTCTCTTCTTAATGAAATCTTGTGTATTTATACATCAGATTTTCAAAGGAAAACAAATAATTCATATTTTTAGAGGTGGCTGACTTTTTTCCTGCCACTACAGAGAGAAAATTCTTTTATTATTGAAACTGTTTTACTTTGAAGTGGACAAGAGAGGGCACTCATGTATTTTATATATAGTTGTGCATAATTTTTTCAGCTGTTAAAGGATTGATTTTAAAAATCCTTAATTTATTTTTTTAAAATGCCCTTTAAAAAGGTTTTTAAAGGGCATTTCTAAAAATGTAAAATTAATAAATAACACTGATACAAACATACCATTTTTTAATCAATAAAAGCAGGTAAGAAAAGAGGATTTTTGTAAGATTATTATGTATACTTTGTATATCACTTTAAAGGGATTTGACGAGAAAATTCAAATAAGAACAACATGAAAAACATTTTCTGCTAAGCTTGATTTTAATTCAACCTGAAATGAGCAAGCATTTTAAAATAATACTATTTGAAAAGAATTAGAAAGACTTTTTTTTAATCAAAATTTAGCAGAAGTTAGATTTCCCTTGAAAAGAATGTTCTCTGACTAATAACATGGAATCAAAATTGCCAGCATTTCTAACTGAACAGAATGGTGTCATCTCAACTCAGTTCCAAGGAGAGGTCTATACCCATTCCAAATGGTAACCTACCACCTCCCTTGAAGCAGCCCCCTGAGGGGAGGCTGGACTCTGTAGAACAGTGATGCCACAGGCCAGGAGGGAGAGGCGGAGCCTGCTTTGCTTCCTGGCTGCAGCTGTCACTTCCTGCCTCCAGCACCACTCTATTTTGTGTTAAGACCATCTTCCTGCAGAAGATTGTAGAGCTTTACATCTGAGTTAATGCTTATACTTTTCCTGAAATCTTTCAGCCACCAAGTGGTAAATATAAAATCCCAGTAAAAGCCTTCAGAATATATTTCTGGTGGACCTCGGAAGCAAAGGAGCCCGGGAACAGCATCCTTATCCAAAGATCAAAAGATGTTGGCAAACAGCCAGAAATAATCAGAAACTTCAAAGCAAAGAAAGAAATAAGACATTCCCCCTCACCCCCAAAGATAAAGGGTTATTCATCATAACATTTTCCACAAGTATTTGGTGCTGAGTTGCCACCTTCTAATATTCTAATGTTTTTATCTTTTAAAGTGTTACCTTTTATAATGTAAAACTCTCGAAGCTACAAGGAGACAGCACTGTCACCCCAGTCAATTTCAGTTTTTACCAAGACTGAGTGCTCTTCAGACATGTAGATACATTTGTGAGTTTAATCTTGTTGCTTATTGATTTTTACATGATTTTCTTAAATTGTCATAACAGCAGCTATTACTTCTGACAGATTATCAATGGAAAATGAGGATTCGGGACAAAAAAAGGCTGGTAGCGATGTGAAAGCAAGATCCATTTCTCCTTCAGGCCGACAACAATGGGCAGTTGGAGACAGTGAGTGAAGGAAAGTGGAGGTGACTCAACATTTACTGAGAGAGCGTACTGAGTATGCACCAGTCACACAGGGTCAAGAAAACAAGTGATCTCAAAAGAGTTATGAAACAGAATCCCTAGGTCACTTTTTGTGGCCATTATTCTCAAACTATTGGTCTCAGAATCCCTTTATACTCTTAAAAGTTATAAGGACACTAAATAACTTCTGTGAGTTATATTTATCTATATTTACTATAATAAAAAATAAAACAGACAAATATTAAAATATTTATTAATTTACTTTTAAATAACAGTAATAATCATTTGCTTATGCAAGATAACCATATTCCACCACCCATCCCCCCAAAAAAATTAGTTGTAAGAGCAGAATTCTTTTACACTTTCAGAACAACTTTTAAAGGTCTGGCTTAACAAAAGTTATAAAAAAAACCAAAACATCAATATTGTCATATCTGCTTCTGCATTCAATCTGCGGAGAATTGTTATTTTGGTAGAAGTATCTGAAGAAAATCGGTCTCAGAGTTGGAAAAGGGAGAAGTATTTCAATAGCCATTTTAGATAATTATGAATATCCTTTTATATTACATCAAAGTTCAAAACATGGTAGTTTCTTAAAGATAAGTCCCATATGGAATCTGAAACCATATTCATGAACTTTCTTGTAACCTGTTACATTGGCCTATCTTGCACCTTGAATGTATTTTTTTAAATCAATGCATGATTTTTATGACATAATGATTTGTTATTTGGAACATATTGGTTCATTTTTTATGCAGATCTTCCAAATGTATGGTGGAAAACTCCTCTGCACACTCATAAGAAAATTACCTTCAAATGTAAATCATATGCTAACATTATTAAAAAAATTATTTTATTTTGCAGATTCTCTGAAAGTGTATCAAGGAGCACCAGAGGTCTATGCTCTTGGAGAAAAGCTGCTCAATGCTTTTTTTTTTTTTTTCTCTTCATAGTTTAATCTCATCCATTGCATCTTCTACTCTTTGACCTTCTTTCAATTCACAATATATCTGTCACACTTTTTGTCATTTCAGAATCTTTGGTAACTTCCACGCAGCCTTTAATAAAGTTTCAGTTTAGATACTAGTTTTTCTAAAAATCCTACTGTCTTTCCTTAACCTGGGTTAGGTGCCTTACTCAAACCTATGGCTTGATTGCTTTCCTGAAATTTCTAAATAGATTAAAACCCCTAATTGGCAAGAATCATGACCCTACATATATCAGTATGTCATTTATATTTTTTAATAAGTATGTTTTTTTCATTTTAAATAATAAAAATCAAGAAATAATTCTATGGGGGTGGAGATAATGAGATGGTTTTCTGCTACATTAAATTTTACTTCCTTTGGTCTACGATTGGGCTCTTGTTATAGCACAAGTATGTGATGTGGAATTTTCTCTTTGTAGGCAAAGATTATCTCTCCTCTAAATCTTCCCATTCTTCATGGTACAGGTCAGATTACAGTTCCTCTAAAAAAATAAAAAGAAAAAAAAAGTGTTCCTAATCACCTAATCACCTCCATCCATTAGCTATTGTTCACTTCTTTAAACATACGTAGTCCTAAAATATTTTCATATTGCTCATTGGGCAACTTAACGTGTATGCATTACCATATAGCATTGGTTACTTTGGGTTTATATTTTCCCAACAAGTAGTGACCATGTCGCCTTTATCTTGGAGCCTCCCTGAATTTTCATATTACTTGATACACAGCAGATGATTAGTAATTGGTTTTGACTGATTGGTCATTGAGATCCCAGTCTTGCTCTCTAAAGGACCATTCCAAAATAATATATTATTGATTTTGAACATGTAACAGCCTTATGTTACACTTTGATCTGGAGAACTTAAACACTGCAAAGCAATATTTGTCCATATAAGAAAAAAAGTACACCCTATTTCAAATTCTTCTTATGCACACCTTCATAAAATGGAACAGGCGTGTGCCCAAAAGAATGTGTACTTTTTGGAGACATCGATTGTGTAAGTGACAGTTGCAAGTGACAGAAACCCAATTCAAAACATCTTAAGTAAAAGGGAAATTTATTGGCTCATACAATTGTTAAGCTCATGGGTGGAGATGTTTGCATTTAAGCCTGATTAAATCCACAGGCTCAAACAATAATAGAAGCTTATCCATCTCTTGGATCTATCTAAAC
Organism: Hipposideros armiger; assembly: GCF_001890085.2. Lineage (NCBI taxonomy): Eukaryota > Metazoa > Chordata > Mammalia > Chiroptera > Hipposideridae > Hipposideros > Hipposideros armiger. Next base: position 51,281 of record NW_017731668.1, on the reverse strand, counting down.
ATCTATTTGTGTTTTTGTCTCTCTTCCTGTTGGCTTTATTCTTTCATGCCTTAGGATGACAAGGAAGCTCAGGTCACTATGCTTGCAGCCTGTGATCCATAAGGAATAAACACACTCCTCAGAATCTATATTTGGAATCTCAGTGGAAACACTCTGATTGGCCCAAATTCGTTCATGTGACCATCCCTTAGACCAGTCATTATAGTAAAATATCAGAGTACCATGGTTGGATCACTCTCAGTTCAATGCCTACACTGTCATTCCCAGGGTAACCATAATCAGACAGGATGGGGGCGGGGCAAAAGCCAAACCGAAATTGAGATGCTGGACAGAAAAAGATTATAAAAATAACTATGTGAGGATTCACATATTTCTCCGCAAGTGTAATAAATTGGTATTTGGGCAAGGCAAGAAGTATTTGAAGTTGGATACAAAGGAAACATTTTATAGGAAAAATATTGGTTATCTGGGGAGGAAATAGTTTTTCCTGTTTAAAAAAATGACTAGATTCTAATTTGGAAGAGACAAGATACGTATTTCATCAATATATTAGCTGTGGATTGTAGGCATATCATTTAGCCTTTCTGACTTTCAATTTTCTTATAGTAAAATTAAGGAATTTTTATTATATTTTTATCTTATGGTTCTACAGAGAAAATTAGATAATGTATTTGTAGTACCTAAAATGGATCTGATGTGTAACAAATACTCAATACATGTTAGATGCACTATTCTTTATTATTATTATTCTCCCCTCTTTTCCCTCTTCTCTATGATAAAAGAGGAGGCATAAACTGGCCACCTCTAGGGCATTCAAGATCCAAATATGCCTGTTCTCACCTGTCCTCTTTACTCTTGGTCTAAGTCAGTGGTCTCTAACCTGGGCTGCACATTAAAATCATCTGGGGAGATCTTAAAAATTCTCATGCTCTTCTGCACTCGAGACAAATTAAGTCAGAATCTGCCATGGGGATTCAAGATCAGTACTTTTATAATTCCCCAGGTGATTCCAATGTATAGCCAAGGTTGAGAACCATTTCTCTAAATTCGTCAATTCTTTTGGTATATGATACAGATATTAGCGGTAAACTGTGTTGTTCATATGTACTAAGTTTTGGGTCGTTTCTGCATTAACCATGTCTTTTATTTTCTTTTTTCTGGTACATCTGGGGCCTTGCTGACCCTGGAGGGACTGTTCCCTCCTAGGTTTAACCAATTTCTTTCGATAGTAAAAGATGAACCTACAAGAGTGCTTTTTAAATACAACCCAACCAATCCAGAGCCCACACCCGGACCAACGCCTGTATCACTCCACTTGCCCTAATTGTCCCCGGGCAAGGTACCAGACTACTAGGCACAGCTCCTGCCTTAAATTATGCTAATTAGTCAATCCTAAATCTGCTATCCCTGCCTCACCTGTTCCTTCGCAAGCAAACCATAAGAGACCTCTTACCCATAAACCCCCTCGTTCTGCCTTCTTGCTGGTGCTTCCCCGTCTGAGCTCTCGTGGCGTGGTGTGCCCCCTCTGCTTGGGAACCGTGAGTAACAATCTTTCTTTTTTAATTTCAGTAGTCTCTTGATTTGTTGGCTTTACTACACCTCAAAACTTCTACTAACACACTGTCTTTTAAAACAGCTTTCATCAAGGAGACTGTAAGCACTTTACGGGAAGGGACTACATTTCAAGTGGTCTTAGTATCCTCCTAGTACTTAATGTATTGTGGTTAGTCTTTCAATAATCACTCCTTACTTGATTCAATTTAGGATCTATGGTTTTAGAATATTGTGCTACATTGAAAATAATTCACTGAAAAGGCCCAAATATTTGCTTAAACAATGTGAATTGCAATCCACTATAGTTCTTCAGGAAAATTAGTATAGGATAATGGGGAAGACTAATTCTAGGGGTTTCTAGCTCTTTCCTTTATATTTCTCATTCATGTTCCTTTAACAAGAAGAAAACGCAGCTAGGCTCATGATTTGATGTTTTAATAGCCTTTTAAAAACAGGTTCTCACCTGCTTTGAAAAACCAACATATATGTGAGGCCAAGAACAGGTTAAAACCTGGTCACCTCATTAATATCTTTAGTGGGGGCCAAAATCAGGTTAGGACTCGGTCACCTCATTAGTACCTTATTGAAGTACCTCCAGTTTAGCAGCCAGACAAGGTATTAATGAGGTGAATGAGTTCTCATTCACTTTTGGCTCTAGCAAAGACCCAGGTTGAAGGCAGATTAGAACATGTGAAAAACCCTCGTTAGACATCAGCAGTACAACCCAATTATAGAAATAGAATGGTTGCAAGATTGTGAAGACTAAAGTAATGCCTTCGTACCACCTTTCAGACTTAAAGCAAAATGTTTTGCTGGTATTATGACATTTCATGCACACAACTCTGTATGGAAGATTCTATTATCATTTGACAGGTGAAGAAGCTGAAACTCAGGTTAAGTAACTTATCCAAAGTCATAAAGCAAATAATGGGGAAGCACTGGGCCTTCCTTTAGTGGCACTTTCTATTCCCCACTCCCAGCCTTGGCTTCTTGTTTTGAAAATGCTCCCCAGGTGATTTTGATACACAGCTGACCTAAGAAGTACTGAACTTAGGCATTGTTTTATAAACTGTGTGTCATGACATATTTCTGTGTAATGAAGTCAAATTAGTGATCTGCAAAAACTATACAAAAATTAAAATAGAATGAAACAGGAGCTATCAGAGTGTATCATATGGAGTAAGGATAAATATTTTTCATGAAACATTTGCATATATGTATACTGAATCTAGATGAAAATGGATTTCTTGCTGTGATTACGAGTTCAAAGCAATTGGAACAACACTAGTCTAGGGCTTATGAATTAGCAGTAGATGATGAAGAAGAGCAGATGGCAGTGTTCCTGGAGGAGAGTCTGATATTGTCAGGAGAAACTCCCTACCCATTTCTCGCAGGAGAATGTGTGAGGAGGGGAGAGGAGGCAGTTGAGAGTTGCAGGAATGGGACAGGCGTCTGTAGTAGGTGCTGCTCTGTTAGAAGAGAATGCCTCACTCATTTGTCCTTAACATGCAGGAAGCTTCATGGTTTTTGTGGTTACATTTTTCTGCTTATGAGGCTGGAAGTTTTTCAGCTAATATGGCTCATGTAGAGACATGTGACTTTGATTCTTACATGATAAACCTGAGGTAGTCTGCATAAAGCTGGCTTGCTATGAGTTATGCTTTAATCCTCTCAAGCCAACAGACAAGATGTTTCCTTATTTTTGCAGCTGCCACTGAATCTGGTTTGAACCAAACCACTATCAGCTGCAGAACTGACACAACCATAATTTTTAATACTAATAAAACTAATGTGGTTCAAGAAGATGGCAAAGTAACGTGTACCAAATGTTGCAGTTTTATTTTTTTTCGGAGTAAGATTTCTTGGTACTTTGGGAAGTTGGTTTCACTTTGAGCTTTCCTTCAGGGATTTTCTTTTAATTATTCCCATTAAAAGGGACAAAGCTGAATTGGTATCACCTGACATACAACCCACACTGTCAAACTTGAGGTTTAACAAGGTAGCTGTTACTTGAAAACAAAACAAATACCAAATGTCTTTATTTACCTCTTCTTAGATGATCGGAGAAATTTAAAAGAATTAAAAGCAATTTGGGGCAAATATTGCTATTGGTGTTTTCCTGGAGGCTCTATTGCAAGTCCTATAAACATGTTGCCCAATATTTGTTGCTCACTTTGCCACCTTGTCAAAAACTATCTTCTAACTCGGTGCATACACATGTACCCAAGACTGCCTACACATGTCTATTCCGACCTAGTAGTTTTATTAGTGCTTGTGACTCAAACACTTATTGTTTCTCCAGCAACGCTGCTCCTTGTAAAACACGTACCCACTAAATTACGGTTTTCAAGTCGTACCGCACAGACAAAATACATTTTTTTTTTCATGTTTCGAAGATTGTTGTTAAACTCAAGATACTAGGTTAGGGATTGTGGAGGTCAAAATTAGTCTAATCTCTTCCCAAACTCCTCCCTAAACTCACCCTAGATAACATCATACAGTCATTGAAGTTCATTAAGTTATGTATTCAATTCAAAATTGTATTCAAGTTCTCAACACATAGTCATTTAAACACTTTTTTTTTAATGTAAAGATCTGTTTATGTAGTGATTCCAACACACTTATACCCAGACACACCCACATAGAATTGCACACAAGAAGAGTGGGGCTAAACAGCTTCCACAGTATTTCTGGTCTTGCTTAGCATCTATTGAAGTGGAGTCGAACGGCCAAGGCCAGTAACTTTTGGTTACAAAAAATAAATTAAAATCCTTATGAGCTAATAAATTATAAATTGTTTTTTTCTACCATTTCTCTCTTCTTCTCTTTTGATTTAAATATTCATAATAAAAATCCAAAATAGAATAAAACATTTAAAAGCAATACTTTGTTGCTAAAAATATTAAAACATATCAAGATTTTCAATTTTTATTAAAATTTCATGTGTCAAAATAGTCCAATAATAGCCAAAACTTATTGAACAATTTGCATGCCAGTGTGTGGAGAGGGTTGACGTCATTTGGATCTTCTGCTGTGGTTGCCACTATAAGTGTGTTATATAGAATTATGAATGTAGTTAGTATGGAAGCAAAAAGAATAAGATAAGCTTCTTCTCGATGCTTGTTATTACAAGGCCACATGATACTTCATATTTTTAAGTAGAGGTCAGCCTGTGAATTGACAAATGAGCTTGTTGAGGAAAACAAATTGTGCCAGAAGTTTTAATTAAATTGAACACACTGAGATCAAAATGCCTCTACAAAAATATACAGGTTCCCTCACCATCATTACCAAAAATGCAATTTTTCTATTCATTCAAGCTTTATAAAATACATGTTTATTGAAATTATACTGTATGTTTTTCTCTATTCCTGGAATGTAATGTGTGTTGTTAGAAATAAAACTTAAAAATAATGAACACAAAACAACTGTGTGTATATCAGCAATCTAAGACAAAAGGGAATTGAGTGATGTATTTATGGTCTAATTATGGACTAAAATCTGCTGATAGTTACATGATTCAATTGAATTTGCTCCTCCATTGTAAAATTTGTCCTTGAGTGTTGGCCAAAGTGTCTATATTCTATGCATAACTCTGAAACAGTACTTAACACATGGTAGCATGTTTGCTTGTTTGATTCCTTAGTTTCTTGGAGAGTTTATACCTTATTAATCTTGGTATCTAGTAGCTGGTAACATAATTATTTTTAATGGGTATTTTTAGTCAGTCAATGAGCTTAAACCAACACACAATGTAGATTATGTACAAAAATATTTTACATATATATGTGCATATGTACAAATATACCGGGGGTGCTAAAAAAATGTATGCAAGCGGACACTTTGGTCAGCGTTGCTCAAGCAGTAGTTTGCCATAATCAGAAGTGTCTGGATGCTGATGGTGACAACTTTGAGCACCTCTCATAATTGCAGAAATCAAGCATGACTTGTATTCATCATTTGTATTGGTATACACCGAGTATCACATTTTTCATACAGTTTTTTCCTTTCTTAAAATGTGTATACATTTCTTAGGCACTCTCTGTATATACAAATATATACCTCTGTAATACCTTACCATTTACAAATAATGAGAAATCCCATCAAAGGCATTGATTGTCCCACCAGCAATTAAGTGTGTGTGTGTGTGTGTGTGTGTGTGTGTGTGTGTGTGTGTGTGTGTCTCAATCAGAAAACCCCCCAGCAATATTAAGGTGCAGAGGAGGATAGGCAATCAGCTTGGGATTGCTGAAGGCAGTATCCCTTTGAAGGGGAGTTAGTTCTGGGTGTGAGGATTGGCCCCAATGGAATGCATGTGGTTGCCAGAAAGAAAATGTGTGTGACGATTCCAGGTTTATGAGGTGGTAGCTGCTGGAAATTTGAACTAAAAAAGATGAGTGTTTATAGATGCACCTTTGGGAGTTCATGTGTGAGACACCCTTTACTAATTTACCAATCAAATGGGGCCATCCTTCAGGGTAGAGGACAAGCACTATCTGTCAGGATATTTGGGAGAATCAAACAGCACGTGGTATGAGAAACAATAAAATGGAGGAAGCCCTCTACAGCAGTCCTTAGAGGTTTTAGAAAATTCAGAAGTAGGAAAAATGCTGGACTTCCTGCTCATCTGGCTTGTAAGGACCAAAGAAATTAAAAAATGAAAGGACTGTGATTGTCTTTGTAACTAAAGATATGAAGCTATTCATATTGAAGATAAACATGTGTATGTAAATGTAGTTATCAATAGTTGGGCGTATACAAAGCTTACATGACATAGTTTCATTTGAACAAAGAGGAAAGAATGATAGTTTCAAAAGGGTCTTTCTATGTTACATTTGTAAGGAAGACGGAAAACATTTTATGGCAAAAATAATGGATTTTAAAAAAAAGTTGGAGTCTTACTTTCTATGTGAATTGATGTGGTTATATCACTCAACCACTTGTGAAGAGTTAAATTTGCAGAAGCTGAGAGCAAGTCGGGAAGAAGCTTGCAGTCTGCTGGGAATCTCAATTCCCTGAGACAGAAGGGATTTTAAGAGCTGTGCTCCTCAATACATTTGACATTCCAAGAAATTGTGTAATGAAAGAGGAAGCAATTAATCTATGAAAGTGATTTCATAAAGAAAAAAGTACATAGTTGTACTTTTCTCTGGGGGGGCAGGGAAAGCTGTTAGGCTGTACGGTAAATTCTCTGTGGCTGGAATAGTGCACCTGATCAAGGAAGGAGAGAAAGGAAGAGAGCTGGGGGTAGCGGCCAAAGAACACTAAGGCCTCAGAGCCCAGAGAAAGGAGTCTGAGGCAGCACAGCAGCAGCCAGTGTCAGGGACATTCTCCCCAAGGAAGGGAACTGGGTGATAAGGTCAACTAAACATTATCACGATGGTCAACTGCTGCCTATGAAAAGCCAAAGCAAACGGAGATGTTTACATCCAAGAGTGAAACAGTTATCTTATGTCTTATTCCCATTTTCACTCTCCTGTTAATTTTGTCCTGTTAAATGAGAGGTAAGGGTGACGTGTTCCATAACAGGAGCTCCAACTAATTTCAGAGAAATAAAATATTTCTAAAATAATGAGTACTTAAATGGGGCATATTGCTCCAAGTAACACATGGACAGTTCATAGACTGAGTCAAGAGCATTTGAACTGAATCCACTGATGGCTAAATATTTACGGAGTTACCTAGAAAAACGGGGAATGGGCTAAGGTTATATCCCAACTGTGTCCACGACCCTCACATTGTAGTCCCAAACATTTTTAGCATTCACCCTCCTGGTAAACAATTATTTGTTTATGGGTCTGATTTTCACCTAAAATTTGAGGTATAGGAAAGTAAATGCTATTATTGGTTAATTATTATATCTCCATTATCTTGTATATTGTAATACATACATAGTTGATACTCAATAAATATTTGGTAAACTTATTAGAGATTAATAAATTAGTTTATTTCTATCTCCTAGTCCTGCCTCTATTATAGTACTATTTAAAGTTGCTCGAGTTTGAAGTATTCAGAATAATATTGAATTTCTGCCCCCTCACCTCCGCTTCTCCCTCCCAATTTTTTGCTAGTACCTAAAAAACAAAAAAGGATTTTATATTTATTTTACATTCTAGGAACTTGCTAAATTCTCTATTTCTAGTAGATTTTTTGTGAATTCCTTAGGATTTTCTACATAGATGATTGTATCGCCTATGAATAAAAATAGATTGGAAAGGTAGAAGTAAAACTAGGACTTCCAGTACAATATTGAATAAAAGGGGTGAGAGCCAACTTTCTTGATTTGTTCCTGATAATAGAAAGAAACCATTAAGTATGATGCTGCAGGTTTATGTTAGATGGCCTTTATCAGGGTGAGGGAGTTCCCTTGTATTCCTAGTTTACTAAGAATTTTTATCATGAATGAGTGCTGAATTTTGCCAAATGGTTTTTCTGCATCTACTGAGGGCATATGTTTTTTTCTTCTTTGTTTTGTTAATATGGTAAATCTCATTGATTGGTTATCATATGATAAGGCTACCTTGTATCCTTGAGATGACCCCCATTTAGTAATGATATATTATCTGATAAGACTTGTTTCTGGATTCCATTTGCTAAATTTCTTAAGAATTTCTCATTTAAGTTCACGAAGTGTCTTGGTCTGTAGCTTTCTTTTCTTGTAATGTCTTTAAGTGGCTTTGGTAACTGGATATTTCTGGCCTCACAGAATGAGTAGGGAAGTGTCTGCTCCTCTTATAGGTTCTCACAGGATCATTTGAAGAAAATAAATTCTATTAGTGCTATAGATTTACAAATAAACAATATAAAGTGATATTGGAGTTCTGTGTCTTATAATGCTTTACAATATACACAGTCTAATGTTTCATATAAAAATATGTCATAATGTAAAATTACAGATTAACATTAAAATCAATAAAACATGTTATCTAGACATGTTTATTATACTGTCTACAGAAATGCATTTAAATCAAAACAACCTGAAGAGAAGCTCTCTTGTGTAAACAATTTAATAATGTTTTGAAACCAAAACCTATATTATATCAACAGATAATAGTAAATGGGCTGGGTGTGGACAGGAAAGGAATTTTGAATTTCTCATCTTATATAGGGTAGTTAAGCTAAACCTTTTCATTCCTGGCTTTCAAATATAGAAATGAGGTTAAAGAATGTTTTTGGAGTACTTAAATTTTATTACTAGTAGAACTAAAAGCAGTTTATATAACTACCAAATTTCTGCTGCATTTGAAAGAAAATAAAAATGGTCCATATGTTTGTACATGTGTGTATCCATCCACACATACATACTAGTGAGTAAAAAAAAAATTCAAATCAGGATGAGAACTATGATTTTAAACATAGAGTTTATGAAATAAAACAGTAATTAATTTTACTCTTCAATTAAATAAAGGTAATTCATTTTAAAACAATCTAAATGCTCCTTAGGCAGATAGTCTAAAGACAGAATGTCAGAGGATGGTCAACAACCACCAATATCAGCAGAACAACAAAGGGATGTTCAAGAATTAGCTAGCAAAGAGAAACAAAAAGAAACAAAAAAAGGCGTGGAAGTCAAAATGTAATACAGAAAAGTGAAGTGGGACTAGAGAACCATGTCAATAAAATGTAAACACATAAATGAAGAAAGGACAATGACCTATATTAATGAATAACCTAATTCCAGGAAAAACAAAAACAGGAAAAAATTAACTGAACACATTTGTTTGAGTGACATTACATATCTATTTCGAATGACATTACACACCTAGTTCAGCTTTCAAGTCTAACTGGCATAAAAAAATAAATATAGAAAATTTAAGTTATATAATTAGTGAAGTTAAAGATGTTTATGAATGTGTATATAACCTATTATACCACAAGTTATACCCTCATAGCCTTTAACTTAAAATATTTTGAACTTTTCATTAAAGAATAATATAATAAATCTCCATGTATCCATCACTCCTCTTCAATAGTGAACTCAGAGCCTATATTACTTCATCCCAGCGTTGATTATTTTAAAGCAAAGCCAAGACATCATACCATTCCAACTACTAGCATTCACTTTTTATCCTAAAACATAATTTCAATAACATTATTATACTTAAAGTAATTAGTAAATGTGATCAAATACCTTTCCAGTGATTAAATTTACCAATTGATTAAAACATTACAATAAAAGTATTTGTTCAAATCAAGATCATTGCAAATCAATAGTAATAATAATAATAATAATAATAATAGCTACAATCAGAAGCCCCAACTATTCACTCAAACTCACAGGAAAAAGTCTAGAAGAAAATACATCAACATGCTAACAATATTTCTGTATGGTGAAATTAAAGCTTTAAAATTGTCTCTTTATGCCATCTAACAATTTTCTAAATTTCCAAATAATATCAAAGAGACCATTGCCATCATTCATTATCATGATTAAACTAACAATGTGTTTGTTAAACAAGATCAGTTTAATTGGGTTAAGAATGGTAACCAAGTTGTTAGTTAACTAGTGCTGTTTTTCTTATTACATTAATTTGTGAGGGAATTGTCTATGTGTAAAATACAAATAAAAATGTAAGGGATTATGAATAAAAAACCATTCTTTTTCAATATTATTTTGTCCCTAAGTGGAATTTTCAAGCATGGTCCCATTAACCATAATGCTCATTGAGCTTCCAAAAGTAACTCTCCTTAACAAGTACGTTGCACTTTTAAATTCATTTCAAAATGGAGTCCACAAACGGCGACATTAGTAAAAAGTATGTATATTTGTCTTACTATGCTATTTATAACCAAGAAGTTCATTTTAGGAAATAGTCTAGATACTCAGTGGTATGTTTGAACCACAGGTCTGTTCCCTATCTTGTCTCTGCTGACTGACGTTCTATGTGAAATTAACTGCACTTGACCTCATATTTATTTTTCTGCCCCTGGGCCCTGTATTAGGCTTCTTAAGCTATTGTTACAAGGATCTTCTATGTGGACTGTCCAGAGGTGTCTCTTATTTCTGTGTCATTAAGCAGCCAAAATGACTTAGTGGATAGCAGAAATTCAAATGTGTATGCTGTGCCATTCCTCCTCTTCCTATTGTGCGTGCGCGCACACACACACACACACACACC
>NW_017731668.1:7263-40600 GCF_001890085.2 Hipposideros armiger | reverse complement strand
CACACACACACACCACACACACACACACACACACACACACACACACACACACACACACACACACACACCCATCCCTCCCTTCTTCCCTTCTTTAAGGATTTCCGATGACTCCAGGGATCTAAGGACATTTCATCTCATATTGGGCTCAAAGTTTAGACTAAGGAGAAATACTTCAGAAAGGAAAATAGAGACATATCCCAAGTTCTTTTCTAGATACCTAATTTTCTCACAATACTGCTCTGTTGTTATTAATCTAATATGCTCTTTCCCAGGTATTTACAAACTTAAAATTTGGAGTTGAATTTTCAATGCAAAGAGAAATATTTAATGAAACTTTTGTTCTAGAATTTGAGATACAATCACAAACAAGATGGGGAAAGAAGGTAGGGTGGGATTGGTATAACTGGGGCCGACCGGAGGAGAAGTTTCCCCTAAATCTTGCAATGTCAGTAGTAGTTAATTGTCTTGGATGTGGGTAGGGAAAGAGTTTAGCAGGTCCTCTGGGACACTACTCTCTACCTCCAGTATATTACTCATCCAAGGACACACAACTAGTATATGGCAGAGGTCTTTGAACAAAAAGGTTTGGGTGACTCAATGGCCTGCTTAAGCAGTTGCTTATGTGTATGATGTAAGGGTCACCGATGAAGACTGAAGGCCCCAGTCACCCTTCTGGCCTGCCATAGTCTCTCCAATAAGCACCATTAGAGTAATTTCTTTGAGCTATGGAAGCTCAGTCCAAATGAGAGAAATATTAATGTATTAGAACCAGCTAAAGTATTTCTGTTGTTTAGTTTAAAAGACTAGTGGACAGCCATCTAGAATAAGTGGGCACAAAAACATATTGAGGACGAGAAGGAGGGCATTGGAGAAATTGTGTATTATCAGAAGGGAATGGATTGCAAGGAGAAGCTCTGTTCAACCCAGAAAGCATGAGGGTGGTGAATTTCCTCAGACACTTGTGCCTCATTCATTCATTCATTCATTCATTCATTCATTCATTCATTCATTCAACGTTTTGGTAGCCTCCTTGTGGAGAATTCAATTCAGTGTTTCAGTGTTGCATTTCTCTTCAAAATAACTTTAAAGTTTGGTTACGTGGTTCTTGTCCCATTTTCCTTCTGCCTTTTTTTTTTTTCTCTCTCTCTTTTTTTTTTTTGGTGTCTCAGTTATGTTATTCTAACGTAGTTTATCTTGATGTTCTGGTGAGTTTAAACCTCAGAAAATAATTTGAACATAGAACAAAGTAAATGACTTTGGTTGTACAGATTGTAAATATTGCCACATAAATATATGAGATGCTTTCATGTTTTGAGTTCAAGGTAGATGTGTAAGCAATATAATACACTATAATAACCTGAATGTATAAGAATCTTGTTTATACAAATGAGCTGTAAAGTTTGATGTGTACAGAAACATAGGTCTTAGCTGAGCAAAGACTTTATATTGGTTTGTTTCTGTAACATGATTCCCTCCAGTTTGTGTACCCTGACAGCCTGACTATGTCTCTCAAATAAACCCCAAAGATAGAAATGTGAAAGAAGCAAGTTGTCTTCCCTGGAACCGTTACCTTGAACACTTTTCTGTGAGTACTACTTAATACATGATTACCGAAGACTTAAACCTGCTATAGGTCTTTGAAACAACGAAGATTTCTAGTTTAATATGAAGAATCAGACTCTAATTCCAAAACCTAACTCCTTCCCTTGATGTGCGATTAAAATGTTCACCAATGTACGCATTAAAGACCAACACTGGCATCAATTCTAAGAAGTAAGGAGAAAACAGTGTGTCAAAAATCCAGGTGAAATGGACAGTAATTATAATTCTAATTTTAGAAATGGACAGTAATTGTAATTTTCCGATTTTCTTCTAGAATTTTTGCAGTCCACTTATATGCCCACACTTCATGATCCTGAATAGGAAAAACAGTCCCAAAAGGCAGCATGACTCTGATGTATCCACTGTCTATATCTGACTCTGAAAAGACTGGCAGAGCCCAGGTCACACAGGCTTTAATTTGGGTCATATTATGGATTTTGGTCTTTATTTCAAATGCGGTACAAATATAATGAAGGGTTTAAGCAAGAGCTGCAGTGTAGAGAGTGGTTTGTACAACAGCAAGAATGTATTCAAGACCAACAGTAGATTGGGGAAGATGATAGCATTGAAGACTGGGACAAATGGAGAGGCCTTAGGAGATAATCTAGGAAGAGGTAAAATTGGGAAGCCATGACTGATTGACTGTAAGGAGTGGCAGAATAGCAGAAGTAAAAGAAGAAAATAATAAATGCATGCTTATTCAAAAACTGTAATACAATTATTTAATCCAATATAGCATCTCTTCCTATTTAAAAACAGAATAAAATAGAAAAATATAAAATATAAAATAAATATGAAATATTTATAAAATATAAATATTTATAAATATTAAATATTTGTAAATTATAAAATATTTTAAAAATATAAAAAATAAATAAAATAAAAAATAGAAAAAATCTATTAAGCAAGGAATAAAAGGAAACTTCCTTCTGGTGACAGACAATATCAATCCAAAAACAATAGCCAACCTCATATAATATAGTTTTGTAAAATATCATTTGATGCAATATAGTTTCAATTCTAAGGTGCCTATTTCAGGATTTTTTTTTTTTTTTTTTTTTTTGTGGAGGGCAGTGTCACTGGCCCTCACATGTGGGATCCGAACCAGGGCCCTCTGGCGTCCCAAGCCAGTNTGTAGGTCTATGATCCATTTTGAGTTGATTTTTGTGATGAGTGTAAGGTCTATATCTAGATCCTTTTTATTTATTTATTTATTTTTGTGGAGGGCAGTGTCACTGGCCCTCACATGTGGGATCCGAACCAGGGCCCTCTGGCGTCCCAAGCCAGTTCTTAACCATTGCGCCACTCGGCTGGCCCTCCTATTTCAGGATTTAATGTTTTGGAAATCAGGTGTGTCCTACAGTTACTGGAAAACCTTAACAACTTGCCATCAATCAGAAGACTATCTCATGCCTATTTTAACTGTATAGAGCCAATCTGTCTTTCGGGTGAATTGCTTAGTCTGTTATTTCTCTTATTTCCTTTTGTAGCTTCAGTAAAATATCCTGTATAAAGGCAATTGCTCCTCTTAGTCTCCCAAAACTTGTTAGTCTCCCAAGACTGTCTTCTTTCCATCACATTTTAATTCTTCTGTTTGGTCAAGTCAGACAGACATAGATTCAAATTTCCCATTTCTTCCTTATTAGTTAATAAGTTAATCAATAGGTTAATAATTTAACCTAGCAGAATTTCAGTTTCATCATTTTAAAATGCGGATGGGTGAATACATATTCCAGAGTTGTTTTAGTGTTTAGGAGAGACGCATTTGTAAAACATCTTGCATTGTAACTGATGAATTATAGCAGCTCAATAAATGGTAGATATTACTGTTTCACAAGCTACTCCTCTAATCATCATGTGCTACAAAGAAAGGAATGGTGCTAAAACATATTAAAATCAACTTAATATGTACCAAACTCTACTCATCATGTCATCCTCAGTATTTTTCCATGACAGCTTTTCCTGATTGCTTTATTCCAGTTAACATTGCAAACTTTCCATTCTTTAATTTGCCCATCCCACTAAAATTCCAACATCTCTGATACTAAGTCTTACTTCTTCTGTCTCTAAAATATTGCTTATATTTGTCTCTGTTTTCATTTATTTTTATGCAAGTCATCACCATCTCTTTATCCATCCATAACTTGAAATCATTGCAGTAGCCACCTAATGAGGTACCCACTTGTATTCTCTCATCCCCGGCCAGCATCTCTTCTTCCCCCTGTGGCCGTGCTGCTGTACAGTGTCTCAAAATTTTAGCAGTTTCCTAATCAATAGTCAATCTCACCACTTATGCCCTTCCATGTCCTGTTAGCATTTGACCCTTATAATCTTATTTCCTGTTATTCTCCTACGAGGACTTCATAGCTCAACAACACTAGACTACCAGCTATTTCACAAACCCCCTGAATTTTCTTCTGAGTCTTAGCTCTCATTTTCCTTCTACCTGGACATCTCTTCTTGCTAAAATTCATGACTGAAATCCTATTTCTTAAGGTTCACCCAAAATGCCCATTTTTCTAGAGCGCGTTTTTCTTAATTCAAGTTATTTGACCAACTGAATAAAAGTCTGCCTTCCTCTTAAACTCCATAGCACTTTAGGCCTCACATATAACCCTTAGCTTACAGGGACTTGCATTATAACTTTACAATTCATATCTCTTAGAGCTGGGTTATTATGAAACCTCTAAGTGCCCTGGGAAGCTAATTATTTTGTGCTTGTTCAAAAATATATTCTTTAGGTAAGTTTTCAGCATTTATTTGGAGAAGAACATGAGTGTTGCATGGAGAATGAGCAGAAATAAACCATCATCATTCAAGCTGTTACCTCTAAATATTCAGCCTTGGATTTAAATCATATCTCACTCTATAAAAAAAGCCAATAGACTTATCTTAAAAATCACTTTAATAGGAGTCTATTATTTAGGCATGCCTCTTAAATGTTCCTCACCCTACACCTAGACTGTCATATCAAAAGAGTCCTTTCTATCACTTATATTCCTCTGCTTAAGGATTTCTGGTATATACATTTAAAATTTTTTTATTACATGTATTATGGCCCAATGACATTTTAGTAGATAGACAGGTACCTGGTTGTCATTTCTCCTATATTTTGATGTCTGGAAACTTTCAGGTGCTGAAAACAATCATTCCAAAAAAAAAAAAATCCAACTCTTGAAGCAAAATAAATTGTCATAAGTAATTGCATGTTTCTAGTTTATACTAACCCAATACCTGTTTTGGGGAAACAATGTGAGTTCAATGAACATCTGAATAAGATAAGGCGTGATGGAGGAGAAAACCAGTTTAACTGGGTGCCAATTTATTGCCTTCCTTAAGGTGTAGCCCAACCTTGACACATCTTTCTCTCCTCACTGGTGGCTACCATTTCAATTTTATTATTTCATTGTGACATTTAACTTTCTGGACATGAAATATTAATGCCAATGTTACGTATAAATGATTCACTCTTCTGAAGAATTGTTAACATGCACACATACATAATGTGTTTATTATGGTGTAGTTCAGTATTTGTAGTGCAACACAGGGATGAAAACAGTTCAGATTAATGACTCTCTCATCTCCCATTTTGACAGCCCCTTTTCCAAAGCACTAGTATTACCCACTTAGAAAGTGGATTGATGCCAATGCTCAGAGCACTACTTCAGTACACCAGATGGTACTAAAAATTCAAAATATTTCCTACAACAGCTGTATCTTTGACAACAAAATTAATACCAGCTGAAATACCACTGCTATGTGAAGGGCATAATGATCAGGCTCTTCGGTCTAATATAACTAGCCACATTCTAGGGTACAGTAAGACAAACAACAAAAACCAAAAAACATGATCTTATCAGCTCTTGCTAGATGTCAATCAGGTGTTCTGTCTGGTATCAAAAACCAGAAGCGTAACCCCCAGTACATTCATCATGGAACAGCTGCTGCTCTCAGACTGTGAATTACACCTTTCCCTGGAGCAACCATTAATCCGTTAACACGTTTTCATCATGAGGCTTTCCCAAAGAGCATCATATTTTTGTTTTAAGCTCTGTATTTGTTTGAGGAAATAAATCTTTTAAGAATTTGACCAGAAGTTAATCTTAAATTCTTTAGGTTTAAATAATTCCATCATTTTTTATTATAAGATTCAAAAGATCTTGTGAAGAACATGAGGACTTTAAGCCTGATTTCAAATCAAGTTTGAAAGATGTAACTTGAACTCAACAGTTTGATGAACGTATGCATCTGATTTGTGCGTCTCCACAAAAATATTAAACAGATTGAGTTTGAAAGTCAGAGAATCAGAAGATAGAGATGATCATGAGGGCCGGCTGAGTGGCGCGTTGATTAAGAGCTGGCTTGGGATGCCAGAGGGCCCCGGTTCAGATCCCACATATGAGGGCCAGTAACACTGCCCTCTACAGCTAAGATGCTGAACAACAGCTCAACCTGGAGCTGGGCTGCCCTGAGTCGCCGGCGACGGCGTAGGCTGCAGCCCCTGCTGCAGTGGGTTGCCATGGGCTACCGTGTGTAGCCAGCAGTCAGCGTGGGCAGCCAGCAGCTGCAGTGAGCAGCCATCCAGAAGCCGGTGACTGATCCGCCTCGCCCGGGAAGAGCGCGCAGTGATGGTGCCAACTTGGGCCAGTGAAGCACCGTCCTCCACAACTAGACTGAATAACAAAAGGACAGCAACTTGTCTGTCCCCCTTCCCCCAATTCCCCAATAAAATCTTAAAAAAATAAAGAGATGATCATGAGTATTAGCCTAGGTGCAAAGGCTATTAAAGTGCTAATAAACACCTATAGAAGATGGAATAATAGTAACAAGGATATAATTATTTTCTTTCACTTAAGTAAGTGAAATAACACATGAGGTAGGTGTTTGAAGTGGTTGTAAGAAAATAAAGAATGTAAAATTCTAAGCTTTAAAAGGTATGAGTAAGGTGGATACTATTAGCTTTTTAAGAGAAATTTTGCTTCAACAAAAGACTAATTTTTAGGCTATTGAGTAATATACCCTTATGAGTTTAACATATGGACTATGTCTCACCTGAAGTAAAAGCACATTGTTATGATGGAATAGATTCTCTTTATATTAACTTCTGTCCAAATAGACTCTAAAGAGAAGTTTGTTGGAGCACTTACATAAAGTATAGATTAGGAAAATGTCTTCCTTTGCATTTTTTCACTAAGAATCAGAGAAATCAGACTTCCTCAGATATACTTTGATAATTAAAAACCAGTCAGTAAAGTATATTGATAAGGGGCGTGAAGGCAGCCAATTGCAACCTTAAGATCAAGGTTTCTCAGCCTGCACGCTACTGATTTTGGGGCTGGATAATTCTTTGTTGTTGGAGGAGAATGTCTGTCCTGTGCACCTAGGATGTTTAGCTGCAGCCCTGGTTTCTCCCCTACTAGATGCTAGTAGCACCCTCTAATTCCAACAACAAAAATATCTGCAGGCTTTACCAAATGTCTCCTACAATACAAAATTGTCTGAAACTAAAATTCACAGCTTTAGAATGACATTTTGCAATTCTTAAGTATGGATTTTATTTTGGTGGATCAAAATAATGACAATACCATCAGACTGTAAGCTCCTTGAGGGTGTGGACTAACTTTTTATTATGACTTAGTACAGTTCTTGTTAAAAAGAGTTAATTAATAAAAGATTTATTGGTTTATGTAATGAGGCACACAATGTATAAAGGTGTAATTTTGTGACATAAACAATAAAAAATGGTGGGAATGGATCTGTAAACAAGCAGAGTTTTTGTGTGTTATTGAAATTAAGCTGGTATAAATTCAGATATAACTTTAGGATATTAAGTGAAATCTCCATGGTAATCACTAAGGACTAGCTATAGAATATCCACAAAAGGAAATGAGAAAGGAATTTAAATATTTTACTACCAAAAAAAATTATCCCATGTAAATACAAACACAGTAACGCAGGAAATGAGGGACAAAACTATAAGGTGTATAAAAAAAATTGCACAATGACAAGGATATGTCCCTACATATAAGTAATTACTTTAAATGTAAGTGGATTAAACTCTACTATCAAAAGACAGAGATTGACAGAATGGATCAAAACATGATCCAACTGTATGCCACCATGTTTCCCTGAAAATAAGACCTAGCCAGAAAATAAGCCCTAACATGATTTTTCAGGATGCTTGTAATATAAACCCTACCCCAAACATAAGCCCCAGTTAAGATCATCAGCCAGACATGACTTTGAATAAATGTAGATTTTTGTACATGAATAAATGAATAAATGTAGATTGTTGGAGCAAAAATTAATGCAAGGCCCCATCTTATCTATGAGAGACTCACTGGATACCCAAGGATTACGTAGTGATATAGACCAGTGGCTGGCAAGCTATAGCCTACAGGTTAAATCTAGCCTGCCACCTATTTTTTTCCGTTTTAAACAGCCTGTTACCACTGCATGAAGGGCTAGCACTGTAAGCCATGGACATAGGGGTACATATATCTTTTCGAGTTAGTGTTTTGTTTTCTTCAGATAAATACCCAAAGGTGGAATTGCTGGATCATATTGGCAGCTCTATTTTTAATTTTTTGAGGAGCCTCCATACTCTTTTCCATAGTGGCTGCAGTAATTTGCAATCCCACCAACAGGGCACCAGGGTTCCCTTTTGTCCGCATCCTCACCTACACTTGTTATATGTTAATTTATTGATGATAGCCATTCTGACAGGTATCATTGTGTTTTTAATTTGCATTTCCCTGATAATTAGTGATGTTGAGCATTTTTTATGTCTGCTGGCCGCCTGTATGTCTTTGGAGAAATGTCTCTTCTGTTCCTCTGCCCATTTTTTAATTGGATTGTTTAATTTTTTTGTGTTAAGTTGTGTGAATTCCTTACATAGTTCGGATATTAACCCTTATCAGATGAATCATTGTTGAATATATTCTCCCATGCAGTAGATTGCCTTTTCATCATGTTGATGGCTTCCTTCTCTGTAAAAACTTTAGTTTGATGTAGTCCCACTTGTTTATTTTTTTTCTTTCTTTTTCCCAAAGAGACATATTAAAAATATGATGTCAAAATGTCTATTGCCTATGTTTTCATCTAGGAGTTTTATGATTTCAGGTCTTACATTTAAGTCTTTAATTCATTTTGAGTTTATTCTTGTATATGGTGTAAGAAAGTGATCTAGTGTCATTCTTTTACTTATATCTGTCCAATGTTCTCAACACCATTTATTGAAAAGACTGTCTTTACCTCATTGTATATTCTTGCCTCATTTGTCATAGATTAATTGACCATATAAGTGTGGGTTTATTTCTGGGCCCTCTTTTGTGTTCCATTGATCTATGTTTGTTTTTATGCCAGTACCATGCTGTTTTGATTACTATAGCCTCGTGGTACAGTTTGATATAATGTGGTATGATACCTCCAAATTTGTCCTTCTTTCTCAAGATTGCTTTAGTTATTTGGGTGTCTCTTGTGATTCCATATAAATTTTATAATTATTTATTTTAGTTTTATGAAAAATGCCATTGGTATTTTGATTGAATCTGTAGATTGCTTGGGCAGTATGGATATTTTAAGAATGTTAATTCTTACTGTCCATGAGCATAGTATATCCTTCCATTTATTTGTATCTTCATCAATTTCTTTCCTTAGTGTCTTATAGTTTTCCAACTACAAGTATTTTACTCCCTTGGTTAAATTTATTCCTAGGTATTTTATTCTTTTTGATGCAATTGTAAATGAGATTGTTTTCTTAAATTCTCCTTCTGCTAGTTCATTATTGGTGTATAAAAATGCAGCGAATTTCTGTATAATAATCTTATATCCTGCTACTTTACTGAATTCATTTATTCTAGTAGGTTTTTGGGGTTTTTTTGTGGAATCTTTAGGGTCCCTCTGTATAGCGTTATGTCATCTGCAAATAATGACAGTTTTACTTCTTCTCCACTTCAGATGCCTTTTATTTTATTTTATTTATTTATTTTTGTCTAATTACTATGACTAGGACTTCCAATACTATGTTGAATAGAAGTGGTAAAAGTGGACATCCTTGAATTCTTCCTGATCTTAAAGAAAAAGCTTTACACTTTTCATCATTGAGTATGATGTTAGTTGTGGGTTTGTCACATGTGGCCTTTATTATGTTCAGGTATGTTCTGTCTATCCCCACTTTGCTGAGTTTTTATCATAAATGGATGTTGGATTTTTTCAAATGCTTTTTCTGCATTTATTGAGATGATCCTTCATTTTGTTTATATGTTGCATCATGTTGATTGATTTGAGGATATTGAACCAACCTTGCATGCTGGGAAAAAAATTCCACTTGATCATAGCATATGATCTTTCTTATTGTATTACTGAATTCAATTTCCTAATATTTATTGAAGATTTTTGCATCTATGTTCATCAGGGGTATTGGCCTATAATATCCTTATTTTGTAGTGTCTGTTTTGGGTATCAGGGTAATGCTAGCCTTGTAAAATGAGTTTGGGAGCTTTCCCTCCTTTTCAGTTTTTTTGGAATAGTTTGAGAAAGATAGGTATTCTTTTTGAATGTTTAGTAAAATTCACCTGTGAAGCCATCTGATCCAGGGTTGTTGGCTGTTTGGAATTTTCAATTACTGATTTGTTTTTATTAGTAGTTACCATTGTGCAAATTTTCTATTTGTTACTGATTTAGCCTTGGAAGATTGTATGTTTCTAGGAATTCAACCATTTATTCTAGGTTGTCTAATTTGTTGGCATATAATTGTTCATTGTATGTATTTGTAGTCCTTTATATTTTTGTGGTATCCATTGTCACTTATCCTTTCTCAGTTCTGGTTTTATTTCTTGATAAGTCTGGCTAAAAGTTTATCAATTTTGTTTATTTTATCAAAGAATCAGCTCTTGGTTTCATTGATCTTTTCTATTGTTTTTTTTAGACTATTTTCTATTTCAGACTATTCGTTTGGTTTTTATTCTGATCTTTATTATTTCCTTCTTTCTACTTATTTTGGGCTTTGTTACATTGCTTATTTGAGATAATTCTTGTTTCTTGAGGTTGGCCTGTATTACTATAAATTTCTCTTTTAGAACTGCTTTGGTAGTGTCACATAAATTTTGGAGTCATTGTGTTTTCATTTTCATTTACCTCCGGAATCTTTTTATTTCTTCCTTCATCTCCTGGGTAACCCATTCATCATTTAGTAACATATGATTTTTTCTCCACATATTTGTGTTTTACCATTTTTCTTGTAATTTCTTGTAATGGTTTTATACCATTGTGATTGGAGAAGATGCTTGATATTATTTCAGTCTTTTTAAATTTATTGAGACTTGTTTTGTGGCCCAACAGATGGTCTTTCCTAGAAAATGTTCCATGTGCACTTGAAAAAAATGTATATTCTGTTACTTTTGTGTGAAATGTCCTAAAAGTAGCAATTAAGTCCATCTGGTCTAACATGTCATTTCAGGAAACTGTTTTCTTATGTTTCTGACTGGATGATCTATCCATTGATATCAATGGGATGTTAAAGTCCCCTACTATGACTGGATTATTATTGATCTCTCCCTTTATATCTGTCAATATTTGCTTTCTATATTTAGGTGCTCTTATATTGGTGCATAGATATTTATGAGAGTTATATCTTCTTATTGGATAAATCCCTTTATCATTATGAAATGCGTTTCCTTGTCTCTTATTACAGTCCTTTTTTAATGTATATTTTGTCTGATATAAGTATTGCTACTCCAGCTTATTTTTCATTTCCATTTTCAAAAAATATCTTTTCACATCCCTTTACTTTCATCTATGTGTGTCTTTTGATCTGAAGTGGGCCTTCTATAGGCAGAATATGTATGAGTCTTGTTTTTTATCTATCTATCCATCCTATGTCTTTTGATTGGAGCATATAGTCAATTTACATTTAAAGTAATTATTGATAGGTATGCAGTTATTGCCATTATATTAATTGTTTTCTGATTGTTTTGTAGTTCTCTGTTCCTTTCTTTTTTTCTCTTGTGTGTTGATGACTTTCTGTAGTGCTGTGTTTGGATTTCTTTCTTTTTATTTCTTGCATATCTCTTGTAGATTTTTGGGTTGTGGTTATCAGATGCTTCATATGTACCAAGCTATATTTATAGCAGTCTATTTTAAGTTGATGGGCCCTTAAATTTGAACACATTCTAAAATTATTACAGTTTTTACTGTCCCCATCCAAATTTATGTTTGGTCATTATTTTTTCCTTGTTAGTGTTTATATGTATCCCTTAATGTATTGTTGTAATTACACACGGTCTTCCTACTTTTGCCTTTTACCTTTGAGCTTTATAGTTGGTTGATCAACTGCTTTCACTAAGTGTTTGTGTTTATCAGTGAGCTCTTTTGTATATTTTCTTATTCATATTTTTGATCTTTTTTTACTTAAAGAAGCCCCTTTAACATTTCTTCTAATACTGATTTTGTGGTGATGAACTCCTTTAGCTTTTCCTTGTCTGGGAAATTCTTTACCTCTCCTTTGATTCTAAATGATAGCCTTTCAGGGTACAGCAATCTTTGTTGTAGGTCCTTACCTTTCATCACTTTGAATATTTCATGTCATTCCCTTTCTGGCCTGCAAAGTTCCTGTTGAGAAATCAGCTGGGAATCTAATGGGAACTCCCTTGTATGAAATTAACTGCTTTTCTCTTGATACTTTTAAGATTCTTCGTCATTAACCTTTGGCATTTTTATTATGATGTGTCTTGGTGTGGGCCTCTTTGAGTTCATCTTGTTTGAAACTCTCTATGCTTCCTGAACTTGTGTGTCTATTTCCTCCAGGATAGGAAATATTTCAGTCATTATTTCTTCAAATAGGTTTTCAATCCCTTGCTTCCTCTCTTATCCTTTTGGAACTTCCTATGATGCAAATGGTACCCTTGATGTTGTCCCAGAGGTCTGTTAAACAATCCTCATTTAAAAAAATTTTTTTTTTCATTTTGTTGTTCCAATTGGGTGTTTTCCACTATTTTGTCTTCCAGATTGCTGATTCAGCCCTCTGCTTCATCTAATTTACTGTTGATTCCCTTTAATATATTCTTCATTTCAGTTACTGTAGTCTTCATTTCTGACTGGTTGGTTTTTTATGGTTTCTTTCTCTTTGTTGAGGTTCTCATTGAGTTCATCTATTCTTCCTCTAAGTTCATTAAGCATTCTTATAACCAGTGTTTTAAACTCTGCATCTGGTAGATTGTTTGTCTCCATTTTATTTCATCGTTTCTCTGGAGTTTTGTCCTGTTTTTTTTCATTTGGGACATGTTTCGTTGTCTCCTCATTTTGGCTGGCTGACTGTATACAAAGTAGATCTGCTACATCTCTCAGTCTTGGCAAAGTGGCCTTATGTATTAGGTGTTCTGTGAGGCCCAGTGGTACAGTCTCCCTGATCAACTGAGCCAGGTGTTCCAGGGGTGTCCCTTGTGTGGGTTGTGTGTTCCCTCCTGTTGTCGTTGAGCTTTTATTGCTGTTGGCACATCAGTGAGTGGGACTGACTCTCAGGCTGACTGGCTGGGAAGGCGAGATGTGACTGCAGTGGGCAAGCTGTTGTGTGGGGGGCTGAACCCATGAAGCGTGAGTTGCTTTAGTGGGGCTCTGGTGTCAATTGAGTCTGCCCTTTTCACTTGTGGAGCTGGATGGGTGGTGGTCTCCTATGATCTGAAGCTGTCCATGGGTGTATTTGTTCTGGAGCCTTTTTCCGGGGATCTAGTGCAGGCCAAGCTCAACCACCATTTGTGCCTGGCTTGAAGCCATCCGGTGGGAGCTTCAGAGTGATCTGCAATTGGTTGCCATGTGTACTGGGCTTGGAGGCATTTGGGAGCGGATATGCTATGAACCAAGGCTGGCTACCACTAGTGCCAGGCTTGGGACCCTTTGGTGTGAGCTGATGCTAGCCACCACTTGTGACAGGCTTGTGGTCACTTAGTTGAAGTTACATTCCAAGCCAGCACTGGCTGCAGCTTATGCCAGGTTTGGGGCCACCTAATGGGTATTACAATGTAAACTGAGTCCAGCTGCCACTTGTGTCAGGCTTGGGGCTGCTCAGCAAGAGGCACAGGGCACACTGATGCCAGGTGCTAATTGTTTGGGGTTTTTGACCTTTGAGAGATTTTAGGAACGTTCACAGTATGAGTCAAAGCAGTCAACTGCTTGTGTAGAAAAACTGCTGGAAGAGGTTTGGGTCTGGCAGGTGAGTTGGGTGGGGCAGGACGAGGTCTCAGAGAATCACCAGGGTGGGGCTAACTGTGTTAGCCAGATTAATGGAGAGCACAGATTTGGTGCCTGCCTGCACTTGTAGACTTGGTGGGAGGAACACTCAACAAGGGAACAATGGCACCTGCGAGCACTTTCATTCACAGAAAGAGGTCCCTGGGCCCTAACTCTTCAGCCTTTGTCCCAAAGCTAGTCGATTTAGTTTCTCCTCATATGTCCCTGGTACTTTCCAAGCTACTACCCCTGCACTGGAGCCCAGAGTGAGTGTTTGTGAGTGAGCAAGTTCATGCATGTGCTCAAGAGAAGCACCTGGGAATCTAGCAGTCCTCCATCTCACTCCAATGCAATCTCAACTAGCTTTCACAGCCACATATTATGGGCATACTTCTTCCTGACACTGGTGCACCTTATTAGGGAGTCTGGCATGAGTCTGGGATCCCTTGCTCCTCAGGGTAGCCTTTGCAACTGAGATTCCCTCTTGATTCTTAATTCCCACATCATGATTTTGAGATCTGCCTGTTCTATGTCTCTGCCTCTCCTATCAGTCTTGTGTAGCTGCTGCTTTTTATCTGTAGTTATAGGACCTCTGTTCATTTAGTCTTCAGGTGCTTCTCATTGATAATTGTTTTATAATTTACTTGTAATTTTGATGTGGTCGTGGGAGGAAGTGAGCACAGCCTTTACTCGTTTGCCATCTTGACTGAAAGTCAGCTCTGTTTTATTTTTCACCAAGTGACATACAGTGGCTCTATTGAATAGGAAGATAAAGCTGCCAGCTTATCATTTGGGGATTTTCACACCATTAACTGAATGGGCAAATGCAGAATCATAATTGGGGTAATTGATCCTCACTGTCAGGGACAGATGGGAATGCTGGTATTCAGTAAGACCTAGGAGGATTTGGATGGAAATCCAAATGAGTAATTTCTGGGGATACTTTCTTTTACTACCATGTCCTGTATTAAAAGTAGAAGAATACTAGAAGAGGGTTAGATCCTCAACCAACTGAAATGTGTATCAAAGTTAAAGTAATCTGGAATACAAAGTAGAAAACAGAAGTCAAATATGCTGTGAAGACCCATGATATACTGTGGAAATAACAATTATAATGATTTCTTATGTATGTGTGTATATGTTTACATACATACATACACTTGCAAATGTATATAGTCATGTCCTTAGGTGTGTGTATATACGTTTGTATACAACATGTGTATGTATGCATATAGAGAGAGATATGTATATATAAGTATCTGTATATGGTGTGTGTGTGTATGTGCATATAACTTCAAAATATTTACTCTGTCAATATTCTGCATATGGCATATTTTGGGATAGTTATTAACTTTATAATTTTATCCCTAGCTGGTATGATATTAACTCAGTATCTTGATTAGACTAGAGTAAGAATAGCTATGACCTCCAAATTCTGAACATGGAATTGAGTGCATCCCCTAATGAGAAATTGAGATGCTCCATTTGTTGAGAAGGTGAGAGTGCTTGGGTTCGTATGAGCAATGGTGCATTTTGTTTACAAAAGAGCAATTTCTTAAAATTTGAAGTACAAAAAAAGGATGATCTTAATATTGTGCTAGGATGGGCTGAAGTGGATATTTTTTATGGGGAGAGAGGAGTTAATTGTCTCCTACTACAGAATCTAAAAAAGCTAAATACTCATTTACCAGGACCCTGTGCAGAGACCATGGCAAATTCCTTCAGAGGTGGTCATGCTGGAAGCAGTGTTCAGTTTCTAGGAGTGAAGTAAGAGGAGCGTCCTGTTACAGGGGTGATGTCCAGGACTCAGCATCAGTGAGGCAAGGTGGGCATCTAGCGCTCTGTGGTGTAACCCTGCTATCCTAATGGCCTAGTGATGTGACATGGTTTGCCTGGGGTTCTAGCTATGCAGCTGCCCTTTCATTTTGGGGCCCAGTTGTCTAGCCTTCCACATGATGCTGGGTATCTCTCAAAATATTTTAAATAAATTGTTTTTACTGCTTTAACAGACCTGAATCAATGTCTGATGATTGTCTTAGGACCCTGATGAGCATAACAACTCTTTATTCAACAGAATCTCCCTGCCCCCGCAAATGTTCATTCATAATCACAAAAGAATGTATTGGGGTTATTTTCCAATTTTCTAGAATACACTTTTAGTTTCTGCCCACCTGTACTGATGTACTCAATGTAACATTTCTATTCAAGCTGCATTTTGCCTCACAGTAAAAAATTCTTCAAAGAGGGAGGGATTTATAGAGTTCAACTTAGCTTCTCTGTGTTACAAATAAGAAATGTGTGTGACATGTATTGAAGTCAAATAATCAACTTAGTATATCTGACAAAACATAAATCCACTTGAAGTAAAAGGAATTATTAAATTACATTTGGCAAATATTGTATCATTAGTCATTTTTTTTCTGGTTTCTGGAAGTCTTGTATTCCTCATTAAAAGAGGAACAAAAATGAGTAAGAATAAATTAATTCTATAATTTAGTCATTAAAAAACATGCACTGTTTCAGTAGGTGGTCTGAGATTAAGCAAAACAAGCTACTCATTTCTGAAAATCCGTGGCAGAGTTTTTCTTTGACTACTGCTTGGAAATAAATGTAGCTCTTCCTGTCCTCTGTTTTAATGCTCTTGTTTCCAGGGTCACTTTACTGTTTTCATTGAGGCCCTAATTAGTTTGTTGTCATTGAAGGGGAGGCAGTTGTCAACATAAACCTATCTTTAATATTAATGACCATCAACTTTGTGAGGACCTCACAACTGATAGCATACCAATTTTGAGATCCAGGCTATTGTCATTATTCCAGACCTAATTGCTTGGTTTAAATCATTTTCCATGAATGTGTAGGACCTCCATTCTCAAATTTTGTAGGTTTGAATCAGTGACACAAGAACAGATTGAGCACTTTTCGGCTGGAGGATAAAGTGCCCATGAGAGTAACACTTGCACACCTGTTCTACAGCCATCCAATGGGCACTCTTTACAGGCTCACTGAGGATTTAAGACAGAGACCCAAAGGCCAAGGCAGAGATGAAGACATTATTGTTTTTCACAGTGAATGATATTTGATGGTGGAAGTTCAGGTAAAAGAGGAAGCACACACGCACACCCTCTTAAAACAGCTCAACAATAAATTTATGCTCTCTGTATACTAATAATTTTTAGTGTTACTCATTTAATAGGTTATGCCTCTCATAACAAAAACATAAAGGCAAGTCCCCTTAGTCCCATAAGAATGTGACTCTTAAGTGAGCAGGTGGTGAAGGGAACTCCATATGTGGCATCACTGGAAATAATTTGTTTATTTTCAACAAATACAGTAAAGGAGAAGAAATTTTACCCCACCAACTTGCTCTTCAAGTATTTTATCCTATTCTTTTCTGTTTTTAATCAGCTTTCAAATCAGTTGTCTTGACTACTTTTATAACTCAGGTAAGAGATTGTACAGTATTTTGACCAATATGTCAGATTTTGACATTTTGACCAAATGTTTGTGCCACTGCATAGTTCATCATTCATTGACTCTTCTGTAATTGTATATGAATGTCTTTACTGTGAATAAAACCTTTGTGGGATATTTGGTTCTCTGCTCCTGAGATACAGATGAGTATAAAATCAAATGAGATTGAAAGTGGTGTTTTACAAAGTTGATATTTTAATAGACCAGACTAATTTTATATTGCTAGGTGTGTGTTGACAACCACTTTAAACACAACCGAGGAAAATCTGTATCATATATTCAGTTAATATTGGGAATAATCAGGCAATTATGTTTTTTAATTGGCTTATCAATTTTTTCAAAAATGCCTATTAGGATTTTGAATGGAATTGCATTAAATCTATAGATTAGTTTAGAGAAGATTACCAGGTAAAAAAATTGAATATTCCAGTTCATGAAAATAATCTTGTAATTCATGAAAATATCGCTGCATTTGTTTAGGTCATCTTTATTTCATAAAGTATATTTTTCAATTCTAGACTCTCTCAGTTATTCAGTGTTGGTCATTCATGAACATCTACATTCCAAGAATTCTTTATGTTGCCATTACACCATATTCTTTCCTTCATCAATATGGCCATTAACCTACAACATCAAATGGTAAAATTGAAAGAATAAACTACTAGTCATCGCTTTCAAAAACAAAACAAAAAAACCAAAACCAGAAACTGGACAGTTTTGATTGCAGTGAGATTTTTAAAATTCTACACAATCTGGTTTTCCATGGTAGCTTTGCCCCTGCCCCTGTTTTAAGGATACAACGTATTCCAACTTTTCTCTTGAAACTGATTTGAATCTCTCTTTTATTTGATGGATTCACCAATCTACTCATTATATATTTTCTAAACCTTTACTTCTTCCAAATTATACTGTTTTTCTCAGCTACTTATCTCCATTTCCCATGTTTACTTCTCTTTTAATAGACCACCCACCAAGCCTATAGCCTACCCTTAATATAACTTCTTAAGTGAGCAGTCCTTGTATCCTTCTTTTATTCTCAAATTTCTTCTTTTATTCTCAAATTTCTACACATTGATGGCAGAGACAACTTACAAAAGCCTAAATTTCTTTCCTTCCTTTATATCATCCATTTCCCCCAACAACTGACTTAGAGTTGTTCTTCAAATAGTGTAAATATTTGCCTAGGATTTCATCCTAATACCCCACTCAGTGAGACATCAGTGCTAATAGAACAGCAGGAACATGTCACAGAGAATTTTCTACATTCTACAACTTAACTACTACAGGGAATCTTTATTTAATTAAAATTTTATATCTGCCTTATTTCCACTCATAAACAAAACTGAGTTTCTCAGGGTGCTTATTTGCTTTTTCCATTTCCTTTACGTTAATGATGTTTTGAATTCTTGGCTAGACCTCATCAGAAAAGTCATTTTCCCTCGAGTATGAATAACAAATGGAGTATACCTCTTAGACATACTTTAGATTTCCCAGTGGTTTCAGAAGAAGCTGGTCACTGCCAGAGCCATTATCCATGAATATCTAAAATCTCACAGATCTAGACATCTCATCAGAGAATTCAGACAAGGTACAGATAAGCTGTCAATATTTTTTAAAATATTTTTTAACTGTAAGTTAAAGATAACTTGCTTTTCTATATGGATATAAAATAGTTCCGCAGTACTTACTCTGTGACATACACTGTTCAAGTGCTTTACCAATATTTACTCAAAGGTGGTGGGTTCTATTATCCTCGTTCTGCTAAAGTTCAGGAACTTGTGGTACATCATATACCTAGATTTTGGCAGAGCTGGGATTTGAATACTGGTATTTGGCGCTAGAGTCTGTGCCCTCAACCACTATATGACACTGTCCTGTCTTAGTAAATATCATTTATGTCCTAATAGAGGAGAGTACTCCAAAAAAGGATTGAAATAAAACTATAAATAGAGATGCCAGACTAAAATAAGTTTGCTCAAAATATCTTAGATTATGTAGCTAAATATTGGGTCGTCGGGAAAGTCATGATGTATTTTTCTATGCTTTTCAATGCAAAAATGCGTCATGACTTTCCTGATGACCCAATATAAATAAATGGTAAATAAAGTTAATAGTAATGCATAATGTATTATTAGATTAAACCATATGAAATTGTCTCTTTTTGTATATCAAAATGTCTGAATATCAACAATTTCAAATGGTTCAATCAAACATTAAATCATAATAATACTTGAAATAGATATTCAAAGGGGAAACCCTAGTAGTAGGTTAAATGAAAAACATTAGCTGATTCACTAAGATTTGTAAGTTACTGGGATATGGCGAGGTGAGAGGGCAGAAGTCAAGTACAGGTACAGGTCTCCTCTGTCAATGAGGGCCCATGGGGAAGTGAAAATGTGCTCCAAGCCTTATCTTATGAGGAGACACACAGCTGGGAAGAAGACTGCCTTAGTGTGTTGGGCAGTGGGTCAGTATCTTATTTTTTTAGAAGAGTGGAGAAATATGTGTTTGATGACAAAACTTCAAAAAAGGAAGTGTGTTTCTGGGAAAGTTACCTTCACTGAAGACATGTAGCCAGAGTCTGCAGAACAGGCAGGCCAGGAAGGGTGGTGGGCGTTCAGGGCCCCACCCTTTACAAGCCCCTTTAGGAAGGGCAAAAAGGAATTTCTCCCACCTGGTCAGATCCTCACTCGGTGGGTGGTATCATCCACAGCTGTGCATAATCTAAATATGCTCATGTCTTTTATGAGCTGCCTCTGGTGGAACACAGCATAAAAATATTGTGACCTAAAGAAATTGCCCTACTTTGAACTCTAGGCAAAGTTGTAAACATTGCTGACATTTCTTGATGTCAATTTGATTGTACTCTCTAGCATTCTTTTCATAATTGGTTTTGACTGAACTGAGGCATACTTATGATTAAAGTATTCTTAATTATTACAACTACAATTGTCCAACAGCCTTTAAAACATTAGAGCACACTACTAAAACTGCTTGAGATAAAAGTTAAAAAATGACTTTCGTGCTCATGAACATGAATAATTAGAGGAGAGTTTTAGGCAAAATATGAAGAGCTGTATTTTCTGTGATGTCCATTTCATTTCCTTTTATTGAACAGGATGTTCTCTGAGATATGACACATTCTATGCTTTTGTGATATTTGGAGTGCTCTTGGAGAGGGTTGAGATTTCTTTTTTACTTCTCACACAGAATTCACATACTTAATGGAAACAACACACTTAGCTCCAACTACAGGGTCATTGAAAAGGGAAATGGGCAATTTAAAATTGGGCAAAACACTGCTTTGAACACATTGTTTGACAGCTCTATCTTAGCATGGCATACCAAGTTTAGTGGAAGAAGGGGAAATGTATTAATAAACTCTTATATTAGAGCAAAGTGAAAAGGAAACTTGCTTGAATTGGAAATAGCGACATGACTTAGGACCTCCTGGAAAAGGGGGAAAATTGGAATCGGTTGAGCCTTTAGTAAGCTACATGTCCATGGGGATGCTTGAAAAAGACAAAGTATATAATATGCTAGGGAAAAGTCGTATTTACTGAGAAGAGTCAAGGAATCAGTGCCCAACTTCTAAAAATAGAGGTGGCTCAGAGAAGACAAATCTTTCCATTGATAACGACAATTAAGTATTTGCATATGTTTAATTGATTATATCCTCCTCCCTATAATCTTGCTAAGATGTGAAAAATATTAAGGGAACAAAGAGTAAAGTATTAAGGAAACAAAGAACAAAGAGAAGAAAAGAAAAGTCCTGCTAAGTTGACATAGGTGGAATTTTCAGTCCTGGAATGAGTAGAAAGAGCTGACTTCAGACATACCAAAGCCTGAGTCGGCTGAGGAGTGCTCTGGGTTTTTGAGAAATTGATCTTTGTTTTACCCCAAATCTCAGTAAACGTTCTGGAATGTGCTGGGATTGTTTATAGCAGCCACTTGCTTCTGATGAGCGGGCCAGCCTTCAGAATAGCCAGATGTGAGGAAGAGCCAGCAAGAAAAGCCCTCCCTTCATGAGAATTACAAAAAGAGGCTCTCATGCCTAGTGGAATCCTCACTCATTGTTAGTGATATCTTTCACAGTCCATACTCTTTGTCATTAAAGACATTTTGCATCATCTTCTGTTGGAATCTCTCCAGCAATAATACCATCACCCCATTATAACAAACATGATCAAGTTTACTAGAATGGATAGAATTCTAATTTTGCTAAAAAAATAATAATAATAGTAAAGTCAAATATATAGCAATATAAAGAGGGCAGAAATAAAATCAAATATTTGAAAAACTAAAAGTGATCAAGATTCATTCCCGTTACAAAAGATTGAGACTGGGAAATTGGGTTAAAAAAATCACATAATTTTTAGGTGAAATGAACTAAAAACTAATAACAAAATGATGAAACAATGGAATGGGGAAAAAACTCTCTGACAAGTATTAACAAAAAGAAGTAGAAATGATAACAGACAAGATGGAATTTAAAGATAAAATTATGAAATAGGATAGTGATATCATGAACTAAACAAAAATCATAACCCATATATACACCCCCAAAATGCAGATAAATTTGCAAAACAAAAATATCAGAAATATATGTAGAACTTGATAGAAAATGAACTCACAGTGACAGATTTCATACAACTCTTTCAGAATCAGATATACTTAGTAGAATTCAACAAAGAAAGGAATGATATAAAATAATATTTCAAAACACCAACCTTCTTGATTAAGAGTGTGTGTGTGTGTGTGTGTGTGTGTGTGTGTGTGTAGAGAAAGCATGAGAGAGAATGTTGCTTCCTGATACTGGGCAATTTACAGTTTTTAAATTTTACTGGTATAGGTGCAAAATCAATTATTTTGCCACAAAGGAAACCTACATAAAATCTAAATAGTAGAGATGTTACAGGCTACATCTTCTGATCATAATTTAATAAAATAAAATATAAAAAAAAATAGTGAGGAAAGTTACTTATATGGAACTATCCATAAATTAAGAATTCTCTTTCTAAAGGATCTTTAAATCACAAGTTAAAAACAAATTATAAAACTATATACAGTGAAAAGAGATACTAAAGTTTATGGGATATAGTTAAACCTGGGATACCTTTAAGTTTAAAGAAGAAATAGTGTAAAAATTAGAAAAAGACTGGTAAAATTAAGCCAAATAAAATACATAAACAAAATCAAGAACAAAAATTGAAAAGAGAAATAGAAAACAAAATATTTAAGTATAGATAGACCCAAATTACATTACTTGAAAGGCCAATAAGAAAACAACAAATCCTAGCAAAAGTTTGATTAAAGGAAAAATACAGAAAGAAAAATTATACAAGTTTAGAAATGAGAAGAAGACATAATGCAATTGGTAACCGAATTATAAAAGAATGCCACCTACAATTTTTGAGACCCAGAGGAAATTAAGGATTTCTTTGCAAAATATGAAAATTTACCCAAGAAAGAGTAGAATGCTTGAATAAACTGATTACAAAAGAAGGTATTTAAAATGTGATGTCGATTCTTCATCCTACATACATCCACACCCCGATCATTGTGTGTGTGTGTGTGTGTGTGTGTGTGTGTGTGTGTGTGTGTCTTTTTTTTTACCTCTTGTCTTTGAGCTTGGCCATAGACTTTAACCAATAATACATCGGTAAAGGGAGAGAGTGCTGGTCTGAGCCTTGCCCTTCAAAAGCTTTGGGTGTTTCTGCTCCCTGTCTTTGCCTCTGCCATAACCATGGAACACACACACACATTCTCTCACACTCACACACACTCCCTTGCTAGCCACCTCTCTAAGGAGCATGTGAGAGACACATACATGATGCAGAGGTGCCAGCCGAGTACAGCAGACATCAGTGATTCTCAGCAAATGTGTAGATGAATAAGCAAGATCAATAGAGATAAGCAGAACTGCCCCAGATGTTCTGCAGACTCGTGAGAAGAAAATGCTGTTTTAAATCTTTAAATATGGAGTTGGTTTGTTATGTAAGCATTAAAAGCAAACACCAACATAATTCAAGTTCCTCTATCATAAAGGGCACAAATAAAGAAGGTTTCACAGCTGATTTTTCTCTCATCCTATATACAGATGATTTCAGGATAAATTAGATTTTTTCCAGACCACAGTGAAACAATGTAAAGCTTCTTAGTTTATTTTATCAAACTAAACTCCTTAATACCAAAACCTGATATAGTACCAAAAAAGGGGGAAGACAGAGACAGAGACAGAGAGAGAGGCAGAGAGAGAGAGGAGGGAGGGGCAGAGAGGCAGAGAGAGAAAGGGAAAGGGAGGAGAAAAAACTATAGGCCAGCCTTATATTTTAATACAGAACAAAATTGATAAATACAATATTAGTTTAAAAAATCTGATTAGTAACTCTAAAAAACCTAACATTTTATGACCAAGAATAGTTTGCTAATGAATGCAATATTAGTTCAGTTTTTACTCTTCTCCACTGGCATACTGATTCCATATTTATTAGACTAATATTTTCCCACAGCTTTTGAATGCTCTGGTCTATTCTTTTCGACCCTTTTCCTCATTGTGTCAGTTTGGGTAATGTCTTGACCTATCACTAACATTTTCCTTGTTGAGTCTATCATTGGGCACCCATCAAGGCATTCTTCTTTCCTGTTATGCTTTTTATTTCTAGCATTTCCATTAGATTTTATTCTGATAAATGTACCACGTGTACTTGAAAAAAACGTGATTGTATTGTTTTGGGATGTTGCTTTCTATGTGTGTAAGTTACATGTTCTGTACCTTCCATATATAATTGAGAAAGGTGTGTTAAAATCTCCCACTAAGATTGAAAATTTGTCTATTCATATTTTGAAACTATGTTATTGCATGCATGCAGATTTATGATTGAGATATCTTTCTGCTGTAAAATATCATCATGAAATTTTTTTTAATCTCTAATAACATTTTATGCCTTAAAATCTACATTTTTTCTTATAAGTGTAGTCACATCAGATTTTTCTGATTAGTGTTTGTATGGTACAGTTTTTTTCCCATTATTTTCTTTTTGAACTTTCTGTGTACATATATTTAAGAGGTCTCTTATAAGCTGGCAGCAATTATTATTGGACTCTTTCTCCAATCTACAATCTTATTCTTTTACTTAAAGTACTTAGTCCATTTAGTGGTAGACACATAGATGTATTGACCAGACCTTCTAGAAAGGTCTGGCCTAGAGGTTGGGAGCATTATCAGCACACAGCCTGCTACTGTCAGCTCCGTCAGAGTCTGCCTTCAACTGCAAAGAAACAGTTCGCCCCCAAGTCTTAATGCTTTTTCTAGTGCAGTATGCACCTGGTGATAGAGCATGCTCTAAAGGCCTGGACATTTTAATGCAACCTTTAAAGACAGCTCTGATAACAATACCTGCTCTAGCCTCCTTGCCAGGTTGGCAGAGAATTTATTTGGCTTGAATTTCAACCTCTGCTTCTACCCAATTAACCTCTCTCTGTGGTTCTCCCATCCTAAGGATTGGTTTGTGATGGAAGCCTAACCAATATGTTACCTCAACCCTGACTGTTGGATATCCAGCTCTGCTGCTCAGAGTTTGCAGCTCCCTTCCCAGAGTAGCTTCAAAATCTGTCAGATGTCCTGATGGGGAGGCCCTTGGAATGGTTTGAAGCAGGTCTTTGTTTTCTGAGTACTATGATCCTGCAGTACATTCATTCTGCCTTGAAAGTCTACAGGCCCAGCTCGTGGCCTCCTAAACAGAGCAGGATTCAGCGAATATACTCTCTGCTTGGGTAAGCCCTAAGTGTGCCTGTGGCCATGCTCAGAATCCCAGTCTCCGAGCAGAAACAAAGAAAGCAACTAGAGATCTTCCACTCACTTTAGGAAGAAGGTTCTTCTTTGAAATTTTAGTGCTAATAATTCTTACTTATATAGTTGTCTGATGTCTTTAAAAATAGGATTTAAAAAAAATTATCCTGCTTTTCTATAATAGTTGTTACAGTAGGAGCATTGGTTTGCTGCGGCCTCCTACACCCTACTCAAAATAGACGTCTCAGTTATCTGTGAATCCTCCCTTTCTTCTTCTTCATCCGTTCGGCTGCCAACTCTCATTGTTTCTGTTTCTGCAAAGTTGCTTGGACCTTGTTCTGCCTTTTTCTTTCCATGGCCACATTTCACCACTTTAGTTTGGTTATTCCAGGATGATAACAATTGCATCACTTTCTTTCCCGCACATCTCACTAGACACCTATGGAGATGAATCATTATACCAGCTAGAATGTTTCTGTGGCTTTTGCCACAGTTTAATGTCAAAGTTTTGTCCAAAGGCATCTCATGTTTTATGATTCCTGTTGCTTATGATTCACCCAAACCAGACTATTTAGTGCTTCATTAGCATATTCCACATATTTCCACTATGTGCTTTGTCCCTGCTCCTCCCTCCACTTGACAAGTTATATTGAATCCGTTTTCCTCTAAACTTCTGCTTATAGAAGCCCTACCTAGGATTCAAGCTGCCATTTAAATGCTTCCTCTTCCATGAAATCTTCATTTATGCTCTAACAAGATCTCATGATTTTGCCTGCTTCTAAATCCTCTTGTTACATACTTTTAAGTTGTCTTTCAGCATTTACTAAATTCTGTGCAACCTTATATTGATTTGAGTATCTCCACCAAGTAAACATGTAACATTTTGAGGTCAGGGACCGATTGCCATATCTGGTAAAATATACATTTATTAAGCACATTTTACACAAGGAATAATAAACATTTGTAAAGGAACAAAAAAGCGAGTCACATAAGTGATGAAAAATAAGCTGATATTGAGTTGTATGGAGAGTTTTTCTAATGTGGCAACCTATACTCTCCTTTCTCCACTTTGTTTTTCATCCTATTTCTGCAACATTGGGGTGGGAAGTATTTAGATTCCCTGTCATGAATGCTTCAACTAAAGTCAACTTCCTTCTTGTCTTTTCAGTTTTAGCTTGATCACCTTGAAAGCCTTTGTATGTATAGCCAGGCATGATTTGGAGCAAGTACAAAATATTACTCTAAGCCGCATAATATGTTTGTTTCTTAAGTTACAAGTCAGTTTTAAAGTTTAAAACTTCAGCATTTGTCCATAGAGTGCTTTCAGCAACTTAGAACACCATAATCCAAATACAAAGTACCATTATGTTGTTATCTTCAGCTTCTCAGTTTATGAGATCATGCTTATTTCTCATGTAGTTGGATACTTTACGTTTCTACAAATCCTTCCCAGAAACAGTCCCACCCTAAATAAAACTGTTCAAAGTAAAGATCCTTAGTTTTAGAGTAAAAATAAATAAATGACATAACTGGGTAAAATGACCCATTAAACTTGATTGGGAACAAAAGAGTATCAATGAGAAACTTTATAAATGACGCAGAGAAACATTTACTTGTGCATCAAATCCTTCTCTATCACCCACAAATTATCAGCTATTGTGTTCTATACGACTGTGACTCATGAGTCTCCAACAAGTACTTATCATTGTCCATCATCCGCCTACGTGGACTTGGAATTGGGGAAAACAAGTACAAAGGTCTCAAGCTCGAAATGCTTGATAATATAGTTGAAAGATTATAAACGGAAGTATCTATCATTGGATAATAATCTGATATAAGCTATTTTGGTTGTATCTATATAAGACAAAAATACTACTTAATTCAGTACATCTGTTTTCCTCTAAACTTCAGTAAATCTGGTTTACAAATGGGCAAACTAATAGATGATAGAAGCTGTGCAGACTATATTTAATAAATGTAAATAATGTAAACAAAAATACATATGTTGTGATATACATAATTTTAAAACACATGCTCTCTATCTCTAAACTCCAAGGTTAAATTGAAAAGCAGCTGAGGGTGAACAGCAGGGTCAAGAGTGTGGACTCTGAGTCCAGAATGCCTAGGTTCAACTTCCCAGCTCAAAAATTAACCATGTAGCCTTAAGCAAGTTAATTAAAATCACAATTCCTATATGTCACTTAGCCTAATTGGGGCCTTGGTTATTGGGTATATACACCTGTCAAACCCCATTTAATTGAACACCTAAGATCTGTGGATATTATTTTATATAAATTATATTTAAACAAAATAGGAAAAGTTATTTAAAAATCAGCATTCCTGTAAGAAGAGGGGGAAAATCACAGTAGTTATTGCATATGTTTGTTGTATGGCTTAAATAAGATAATGTATATAAATGCTCCACAAATTATAACTATTATCATTTGAATAAGGGATCAAAATTTTGCAAGGTAAATAGGACTATCTTTAAAAAAAAAATGAATGAGGAAGCAGTCTCAGAAATCTGTACTAACTTGCCAAAGATCTGAAGCTGAGCTTTAAACCCTGGTCTGTTGAATGTCAAAGTTTTCTCCACTCTAAGAGAAAATTACAAAGTGTGCTTTTTAAAGGAAGTTTAGCTGGACTGAATGAACAATTTAGTGTAGATTCTGTTCTTGTAGTTTAAACATGGGAAAGAGCTCAAATAATTTCAAATGTTTCAGTTTCAAATATTCTATTCATAGAAAATTCAAATTTAAAAGTTTATAATTGACAATCTTATAATTGGATACAGTAGGAGGGATAGTAACATAGAAGATGGGAACTTCATTCTTGCTTTCTGTTGCTAAGGGGATAATTTGTTGTTTTAACTGTGTTTATAACTGGTACTTT
Source organism: Hipposideros armiger (assembly GCF_001890085.2). Classification (NCBI taxonomy): domain Eukaryota; kingdom Metazoa; phylum Chordata; class Mammalia; order Chiroptera; family Hipposideridae; genus Hipposideros; species Hipposideros armiger. The sequence continues at coordinate 12,618 of NW_017731668.1, read as the reverse complement.
TTCAGACTGACATCCTAATAATGCCACAAAACACATAAAGAGACTTTGTGTGTGTTTTCCTCAGGCATAGTGGATAACTATACATAAACATATTGAATTGGTTGTAAATATGTTGGTTATATAAATTGAATAAACAAAAACCATCATGAACTATATAGCTTGTCTATGTAAACCTATTTCCCAATAACTTTGTAGGTCATGAAGTATTTACCTAGAATTATTACAATTTCTATATAAAATATATCTATTAAAAATGTTTCCAAATTTCTGCTGTCACAGTTGAATTTAGTTCCACTTTTTAGCTTATCACCTTAGCCATACAATGAATGTGATCTTGAGAATTAAGTAACCTTTTAAGTGATAAATTACCAGTTTTGATTCTATATAAGTATTGTAAATTCATTCATATTGTATAATTCATTCTGTCTGATTTTTTAAATTCTTGTAGTTTAAGGAAATTACGTAAAAGGTTAACTATTCTTTTAGCAACCTCATTTAAAATACTTACATAGCAGCATTTTCATATAAAAATCAATACATTTCTTTTATTCATTCATAAAAATAGGAATAGCGATCATATTCAGAAAGGAAAAACCCATGCTAAGTGTGATTCTATACAAAGGCATTCTCAAAAACTTTTAATTTAGCAAAAGGAAATAAAATTCACGACGAAGTGAATATTATAAAAATCAATATTTAAGGATATCATTTAGCCCATGTGCAGTGGAAGCAAAGCAAGAAAGAGATTTCTGAAAAGGCAAATTACTCTGAATAGGGAAAGTTCAAATTTGAAAATCTTATGATTTGATAAAGATATAGTAGATCTGAAAGAGGGTGATCCACTGAGAGGAACTAAAATGAGCAGAGACATAGGAACACATGAGCAGAGACTCAAAACTAGGAAAATAAATAAGACTAGAATAGTAACTCTTGACTATACAGTTGAGGTAGTAGAGAAGTGGGAGATGAGTATTAGAAAGGATGGTTGAGCCAAATTTTGAAAGCCTGAGCATGCTAAGATAGAGTTTGAACTTGTATTCCTCTGGCTTTATTATTGTTCTCAGCAGTGGTTTTCAAAGTATGGTTTAGGGAACCTTGGGGAGGGGCGAGAGGGGTGCCTGCATGAGATTCTCAGAGAGGCCCTGAGGTCAAAACTATTTTCATAATAATACTAAGTGATTAATATTCATTGTCTTTCTCATTGTCTCACAAGTTTACAGTGGAGTTTTCCATGATGTGTGATATTACAAAAGATTAGGTGCAGAAGCAGATATAAGAATCTAGGTGTCTTCTCTTTAGTCAGACATTAAATAGATTTATAAAAACATAAACAAATGCCACTCTACTCAATAACAATAGTTTTGTTTTGGAGAATAAAGTAGTTTTTCACAAAAAGTCTATATATTAACATGTAATGATTTATTATAGTTATTTGACAATAATAAATATTTTTTAAAGTTCTCAATTTTTATTTCTAATACTATATATAGTATTATGTATAAATAGTTACATATGTAAACATACATATATATAAAGCTCAATAGATATAATCCACCTAAACAAATGCTCTTTGGGGCCTTCATTAATTTTTAAGAGTTTGAAGAGATTCTGAAACCAGAAGTTTTGAGAACTATTGCTCTAATAATAATTTGGCCTTGCTATAGACTCCATCACGACCTCTAGTGGATACATCCAACAATTTTGTAAACTTGTGGAAATCTGCTGATCAGATTTAAAAAGGACATCATTTTAAATTCCACTGTCAATTTTTTTTGAAACTTCAAGCTCTTCCATCAGATGTGCCAAATCCAGTTTCAGTCAGATTAGCGAGGGCCAGGGTCTCCCAAGTTATCCCTTGATCTGCCTGCTTCAGAGTCACCTGTGAGGCAAGGAGAACTTTTGGGTCTTACCCAGAACTTCCAGCCGTATCTTGTGATAGTTCCCATCTGCTTTCTATCCAGGGTCCCACATTGTTCCTATGAACACTGCCTTTCAGTTTCTTGTTTTAGTATATTTGTGGTGTACTTAAGAGTTTAAAAAGAGGCATCATAAAATGGTGGATAAAACTCACATGGAGTCAGACATTTCCACTCAGCTGGAGTTTCTGTTGCCACAGACGTAGGTGCTTTTTCCACTAGTCGGCATCTTGTTTTCAGGCAAAAATTGAGAACCTTGATGTTGATGGAACTTGTCCAGGGAAAAAGTACTTATGTGTCCCTAGCGAGACCTTAATTCATCAGACATTACTCTGCTTTCATGGAAGAGGGAAATGTGGATTAAATCTGAGCTTGTAAGAGTTTAATGTGCAAAGGAATCACGAGATAGCAAAGCCTAAGATATTTACTATGTGGTCATTTACTGTAAAAGTGTGCCAACTCCTGTTCTAGATCAGTACTTTTTAAACTTTAACAAATTCATCTTCCAGGATCTTGTGAAAGTGCAAATTCAGATTCAGTGGATCTGAGGTCAAGATTCTTCTTTCAAATGTGTTCCCAGGAGATGCTGTTGGCCTGCTAGCCACCTCAGAGCAAGTCTGAAATGCAGAACCTCAGGCCCTGCTGTAGTCACCCTGAGTTGGAAGCTGCAATTCACAAGGACCCACAGGTTGTCCTCAGGCCCATTAACGATTACACCAGGAGTGCTTGTGTAGGTTTCAAAAAAAGGACCATGGCTTTTGATGTTAGACAAAGCTGAACTGGAATCCCTCGCTCTTATTTATTAGGTGGGGGAATGTCAGCATGCAATTCAAGCTCTTCAAACCTCTTTTCTTTATCTCTAAAGTGGGGACAAAAATACTTTGTTCACCCACCTCATAACTGTGGTGGAAATCAAATGAAACAAGGGAAACAATCTATAAATAATAGCTACCACATATGGAGGGTGTGCTCCATGAAATTCATTGTGGTGAATAATTTACAAAGAAATCGAAGTTCAGAAATGAAACAACGAGCTTGAATTCACATAGCGAGCTAGAGCAGGGTGGAACTGGTGTTCGATCCTGGCCAGCAGTTGCCTGCTTCCTCACTCTTTACAACCATATGATTATTCCACCTGGAGGGGTTTCCCAGTCCTATTCAAATGTCTGTGTGGATGACTTCATTGTTGTTTGTTAACATATTTTAAGACACATCTCCATGCATCAATGAGAGAAATCTGCAATCTGAGCAATAGGGAAAACGCTGCAAACCATAGTACACCCCCTTGACCATGCCAGAAAGTCAAAAAGCAATGGAGTAAATCAGAAGTTGTCCCAACCCATATCCTATATTAGAGCAACTTTGTTTAATTAAGATCAAGCTTCCAGAAATCCATGAATGGTCGACTCTTATGATGACTAGATCATCTATTGAAGGAGATAGCAGTGTACAAGTGCCTCAATTATATAGTTTCCTTGTCTTTAAAATCATCTTCGGGTGTTACTCCCAGGACAGTTTTGGCACCAAAGCATCCATCTGCTTATAATTTCCCTTTCATTTTCATGGTTTTTTGTCCCACCCCCCCCTCCAGTCCTTGCTGTTTTGCTCAGCAGGGAGTCCAATTGTATGAATCATTTCACTAGGCAGTCCCCATCTCTGCAACTCCCTTTCATTTTCCTTCCCTGCCATTACTAGAGGGTCACAGTCCTGGAAAGTTTTCTTTGAAAAGGCACTTTATAAAAGATGCAACAGCATCCTCTACTGACTGTGGCTCAGAGTGTCAAAGGGGCACCAACTTCCTTAATTTTTTGAACGAGGTTTGAATCGCTCCTTCTTTAGTGCACTTATCAGTGCTTTTTCTTTCCTTATTTTATGCTGTTTTGGAATGAAAATGATATGCTGTTTAAAACTAGTTTTTAAACCACTTTGTTGAAGTATGATTAACATGCAAAAACTTGTATATATTTAATGTATACAACTGGATGAATTTGGAGATAAGCTTACATCCATGAAACCATCACCACAATTTATTCCATAAACATATCCACTACATCCAGAAGTTTTCTTCTGACCTCTACGTTTATTGTTGTTATTTGTGATAAGAATACATAATATAAAATCTGCCTTCTTAGCAAATTTTTAAGTATATATAATACAGTATTCTAACTATAGGCTCTATGCTGTATAGTAGCTCTCTAGGAGTTATTCATCTTAATCACTGACTTTGTACCCTTTGACTAATGCCTCCCCATTTCCCTGTCCCTTGGCAATCACCATTCTATTTTCTGCTTCTATGAGTACGATGACTATTCTAGATTCTTCATATAAGTGATATCATGTCCTTCTGTGTCTGGCTTATTTACTTAGCATAATATCCTCCAGGTACACGCATGTTGTTGCAAATGGCAGAATTTCCTTCTTTTTGAGGGCTTAATAATATTCCACAGTATGTATATACTACATTTTCTTTCTTTATTCATCTGTCAATGAACATTTAGGTTCATGTCCTGGCCGTTGTAAATAATGTTTCCGTGAACCAGATGGTTTCACTGGTGAATTCTACCAAACATTTACAGAAGCATTAATACCAATCCTTCTTAAACTCTTCAAAAAATAATAATAAAAGAAGAGGGAAATTTCCAAACTCATTTTATGAAGCCAGTGTCACTCTGATACCAAAGCCAGAGAAAGAACTACACAACTACGGGCTAATATCCCTAATGAACATAGATGCAAAGGTCCTCAAGACAATACTAGCAAACCAAATGCAACAACACATTAAAAGTATCAATCACCATGATTATGTGGGATTTACCCCTGGGATGCAAGGATGGTTCCACATACACAAATCAATCAATGTAATACACCATATAACAAAATTGGAATGATTTGATCATTTAAATAGATGCAGAAAAATCACTTGACAAAATTCAGCACTCTTTCATGGTAAAAACTGCCCTCTTAACAAATTAGGTATGAAAGAAACTTATCTCAACACAAAACAGACAATATATGGCAAGCCCACAGCTAACGTCTCACTCAGTGGTGAAAAACTAAAAGCTGTTAAGACCTGGAACAAGACAAGTATGCCCATTCTCACCACTTCTATGCAACTTAGTACTCGAAGCCTTAGCCAGAGCAATTAGGTAAGAAAAAAATAAATAAATAAAACACATCCAAATTAGAAGGCAAGAAGTAAAATTATCTCTGTTTGTAGATGATACTATCTTATATGTAAAAAGCCCTAAAGACTCCACAAAAAACTTAGAACTAATAAACAAATTCAGGATATAAAAATTAGCATACAAAAATCAGTTGCTTTTCTATACATCACAACAGACAATCCAAAAAGGAAATTAAGTAAACTGATTTTTGAAATATAATGGCTCTGATCACTGTTATTTTCATCCTTCAACTTACTTTGCTTTTTCAAAAACGT
>NW_017731668.1:0-1846 GCF_001890085.2 Hipposideros armiger | reverse complement strand
ACTGAGTTGTCACTGCAAAATATGTTTCTATCTTCTGTTCCCATCAGTGTTGGTAGGTGTTAAGTGTTTTAAGAATAATTTAAAACACAAATTAAAGCAGACCTGCATAGGTTATTGCTTGAGAAAAAATATGCATGGTGGCTATTACTTACGTCTAGTCAGACCTCAGAAATTCCACAGTTGGGCATGATTGAACTCTCTGAGACTACCTGTAACTTCCTGAACATATTCTTGAGATGGCTCCTCGTAGTTTTTGAAATATCAATCCCACCAAATATATATAAATGATAGTTCTTATAGTATATTTTCACGTGGAAGTGAATTCCTAAGGATTTTAATTTATTCACAATTAAATATTAAATCTATACTGTGTAGCCAACACTCTGATATTTGCTATGAGAGATTCAGAATAAAATATAGTTTGTCATTAAGCAAAGGATATGGTGGAATGAAAATAAACTCTTGGTGTCTGGACAGATCTGCACTATGCTAAAATGTTTCTGCCATTACCTAAAATGATCTTTAAAATGGAAATGTTTAGCTTCTATTTTATGCCAGATATTGAGGGACACTTTACATCCTTACGTAATTGAATCTTTAAAACAACCTTATGAAACAAATTATAATTTTTTCTCAAATAACTGTCTTGGAGAACAGGTAAGATGAGTGGTCAAAATCCTAATCACATACAAAGTAGAAAACAAGTGACATAAGAAAGGAATAGAATATATGAGGAATTAAAAATAAAATATCTGAANAGGTATTTTGTAAAACGTCTCTCTCAGTTGGTTTCGTCTGATGTTTTTCTCATAAGTTCTTGAAGATGATCATAGAGGTAAAGTGTACACCCTATCAACATGACTTACTGCTGCTGATCACCGGGCTGAGGAAGTGTTTGTCCCCTTTCTCTGCTTTGAAGTTACTCCCACTGTCCCACCTCTTTCCATATTTCCTGCTTTGGAAGGAGGTCACTGCCCAGAGCCCACACTTAAGAAATGGAGATTTGTATTCCCACCTCCTAGAAGCCTGAGTATCTACATAAATTATGTGAAATTCTTATGCACAGGATATTTTCCCTTTTTATATAATTTAAATTTCTATTTAGTTTATTTCTGCTCTGATCTTTATTATTTCCTTTTTTGTATTCACTTTGGGCTGTGTTTGCTGTTCTTTTTTCCAGATCCCTTAGGTGTAAAGTTAGATTGTTTACTTGAGATTTTTCTTGTTTCTTTAGGTAGGCCTGTATTGCTATAAATTTCCCTCTTAGGGCTGCTTTCGCTGTGTCCCATAGATTTTGGGTTGTTGTATTTTCATTTGCATTTGTCTCAGGTGTTTTTGATTCCTTCCTTGATCTCACTGTTGAGTAGTTTAGTAGTATGTTATTTAGCCTCCATGTGTTTGTGTGTTTTTCCATTTTTTTCTTGTAATTGATTTCTTGTTTCATACCATTGTGATCAGGGAAGACACTTGATATGATTTCAGTCTTCTTAAATTTATTGAGACTTGTTTTGTGGCCTAAAATGTGGTCTGTCTTGGAAAATGTTCCATGTGAACTTGAGAAGAATGTATATTCTGCTGCTTTGGGGTGAAACGCTCTACATGTATCAATTAAATCTATCTGGTCTAGTGTGTCATTTAAGGCCCCTTTTTCCTTGTTGATTTTCTGTCTAGAAGATTGGTCCATTGGAGTCATTGGAGTATTAAAGTCCCCTATTATATGATTGCATTACTTTTTATATCTGCCTTTATGTTTGTCAATGTTTATTTTTAGGTATAAATTTAAGTTTTTTATTTGGGACTTTTCTTGTTTCTTAAGATAGGTCTGTATAGTTATGAGCTTCCCTCT
>NW_017734452.1:0-3960 GCF_001890085.2 Hipposideros armiger | reverse complement strand
CAGCCCCTTCTCTCGCCCCCCACGTTCTCGTTTCCCCACAGTCTCCTCCCAGGGTTCCAGGACAGTCCAATAAACTGGTTCTTCTCCCTGAACGTCACAGAACCATCAAGGGTCTTCAGGGCTCATTGTGTGGCTCTTCATTCTCTCCACTCATCTTCTGGAATCAGTCAGCCTTTTGGGGATCAGAGCTCCCTCTGGAAATGGTTAACATTCCCACTGTTACCCCCAAAATCTTCACAGAAAATTAAAAATAAAAATCACGAGATAGTTCGCATAAAATTTAACAAAGCTGGTTTTTCCAGTTTTTTTCAAAAGTTACGGCAGAGTATAATTACAACTTCACTAATTCCACTGAGTCAACGCATTTAGGTATCACGTAATTCAGTTATGCAAATAATTGAATGAGCAAATTAATAGTTTAGCTAGAACTACAGGTATGCTTATCTACTTAAGAAAGTAAGCTAGAATGTATTATGTTTATTGTATTTAAGAATGTATTAAATCTCTAAGAAACTGTTCACTTCATAGGAGCCTTACCTACCCACTCCATTAGGTCAGTATGAACTATGGGCATTTGACAATAATAAATTACATTCTCTTTTCAAAAAAACAAATTTTTTAAAGATGTTTTTTAATTACACAATTTTTTTTTAAAATAAGTGTGTGATCTAGACTGACCCTGCCCTTCAGTTACATGACATCGAATCCCAAATGGAGGTTCTACTGCTCGATCCATGTTAAGTGCTTCTGTGTCTGACACTATGAAATGACTGCTTTAGAACGGCCAGGCCTTTAGCTGTGGGAGGGAGAAGGTGCTTTTGTCAATTTCCTGTTGGCTCTCATACAAGACTCACTAGCTACTGTTAAGTGGGCTTCCTCCCTAGAAGAATGTGCCTGCCTTCTATACCTGAACATTCCAATGCACAGAAAGTGGAACTGATGCTTGGCCCTTGTTCAACAGAATGAAACAACTAGCAAACTTCTTTAGGAAACTTTAAATAATTACCTTGTATTTTCCAAAGCAATCAACATTCCTTTCACCAGTGAATGACCATATGTTAATCATTAACTTTGGGGGTAACAGGAAAAAAAAAATCACACATCCCTTTATTCTACCCATATTAATGGTAGCACAGTGAAACATTTTCAGACAAATAATTAGAACAGGGTTAGCAAAACTAAACAAAAATCTAACAAATCTAAACAAAAAGGGTAACCTTTGGATAGGGTACCATTCAACAAAAGAGGTGTAGTTTTCATTTACTATTCTGTGTTCGGTTTTGACGAACAAAAAAATGTCAATCTCTTATAATTTTTGGTAACTTCTTTTATGTCCCAAATCAAGTCATGAATTTCAGGAATTCAGCAGGTAAATCCCATGTGTGCCTGAAACACTGTATCTAGAAGGAAGCCAAACCAGTACCCTACTACTCCCTTAGGCAAAAAAGGTAAAGTATATATTTATATATAGCCATAGTCTTAAAGCCAAAAATGACAGAGAAGTAACCAAGAAGCGCATTCCTGTCTTATCTAGCATGACTTTGACTCACCTCACCTTTCTTTCATTACAGGAAGGGGACTTCAAGGTTATTACCCTTAGATCAAATACAGCATTCCAAAAAGGCAAAGGCATTCACATGAATCTCTTCTCACAGCGAGAGAAAGAACAAGCCTTACATTTCATGAATGAATAAGCTGTAATGAAGCATTTCTGGCTCTGTCCTTAAATAAAATTTCAAATAGCGGATAGCCTATGATACTGCAATCAGAGAGCGTTAAATGACAATGAGAAAGTTAATAGGGAAGCAAACTTCCTTAGTTTTCAGCAAGAACATAAAATATATGCAGGCCTAAAAATTCCAACTTCAAATGAAAAACTTTCATTAAGATTTTCTTAAAATCACAGCAGCTTTTACCACCAACCAAGTGGCCTGGGATGGCTTTAGTGTTTCTAGTTATTCCATAGGAAAGGATTATGCAGTCAACATTTTTTTTCTCTCAGTTAACTGAGAATACATCTCAGAGATTCCTTTCTTTAACTTTTTGAAGCATTTAGCCAGTAATTTTCAACCTGTATAATGCTTTTTTATATATGGGAGTCTGAACTATGCTTTTCATAAAGCCGGCATACATTTGTTTATCATGAAAACAAAAGTAAAGACTTTTTTTTGTTAACTTCTACAACATACTATTTTACTTCCTTCAACATAGGGTAAGAAGCATTATTCTCTCTACTAGAAAGAAACCATTGGCAGACCCTGAATTCTCTGCCCTATTTGGTAGGTTGCACCATAATATATCAGTTTTGCTTGTGTATTTGTAGATTCGAGTCAATTTCTAAGCACCCAGGTGGCAGAAATCTGCTAAGAGGAAATTTACTTCCCTTAAACAGTTTGATTGCAACATCACAAAAACTACTAACATAAATTAATCAACCTCAGATCCCTACTCTAAATTGTTTGACTCTCTGACTCACTTATGACAATCCCTAAAGCTAGAATTCTAATACAGACAGGAAGTAAGCACTGGGAAAAATAAAGCCCTGAAGAACTGTAATCAACCAACTGTTCCACTGCAACAGACAGCCACTGTCTGGTTTAGGAAAAGTAATGGATTTCTTACTTCCACATGATTAAAGATGCATCCATTCAGTACTGTGAAACTTTAGAATTAGTCCCCCGTAGCGTGTAAGGCAGAAAGTTTGTGTACCATAGTTATTTGTGAATTTTACTCATCCAAACTTACTCGTAAATTAGACTCTAATTTACAGTTTTTATGAGTTACTGCAATTATAAGCATGCAATATGAAGCCAACAAAGAATAAAATATTCATCAGTTTCTGAATGAGTGCTCTTTTTTTCAAGGGTTCAGTCAAATCACCTCAGCATATTTAAATCAATGTATTAACCTCCTAATCTGTATAAATACAGCACTCTCTTTCAATAGAAACCTAATTTTAATAGTTAATTCTTAGACCGACTGCCTAACTCATTAACTTAAAACTTTCTCACTTGGTTCTTTTACTTAAAGAAACTGTTCTTTGCCCTATTGTTTTGAATAGAAACCTGAGCTTTTTATTTGCTTCAGTCTTTTCCAAGTACTTAATGTAAATTAATAGCTGCTAAGGAATTGCTTATTTCCTGATAACAGATCTTTGATAATCTCTTATCAAATCATCCCATGAATAAGATAATTTGTTTTAATTCATTCACAGTGGGCTGCTGAGTACATATTAGCTACTGACACGGTGAATTAATTGACAAGGACCATTTAGGGAAGAGAGAAGAACTTGTATTCTTGGTTTTAACAGTAAAAACATTTTTTATTTGAAAAGCCTCAGCAGCTAAAATTAGAAAGCCATAATAAACATATACTTTTATACAGTAAGTAGTATCTAACCAAATGAGATAAAAAGTAAACTCCCATTTCAGTTATTTTTTTCACAGGACTTTTATCTGGCATATAAGGAAACACTTTTTTTTTTTTTAATAATGTAAAGAAATAAGCTTTAAGATGCCATTGGGACAAAGATCTAAAAAAGCTAAGTTAAATCAGAGTGCTATCTCAAAAAGTTGGTTTATAAAAATAAGAATTTTCTAAATACAGAACCAGAACTACAGGCACAAAGTTAACAATCACCATTTTGCTTATGATAGTTCCTGGAACAGGGTATTGTCTTTCACCAACAATATTGGAACCTGTTTTGTTTTTGTTTTTAAATCCAAATACTCAGTTGCAGCAAAGAATACAAAGAGATGAGTACTCTCCAACTGCTGATAATTGTTTTTGTGGATAAAAACGTGGCAGTTTGTTTTATATCAAAAAGCTTTTAAATTTGTATTTCCTTTGATCCAGTAATTCCCCTTTCCTGGAATTTATGCTACGGTGACAGAAATACACTAACAAGAAAACAATTTAAATGTTCAAAAATGGAGTATTATTATACATATTCCAGTTTAT
>NW_017734451.1:0-3910 GCF_001890085.2 Hipposideros armiger | reverse complement strand
AAAAAACAAAATATGGGTGGTGAGGTGGTTGCACTTGCGTGCCGTCACCAGGTTGCCCGGGGTTCAGATTCTGCCTATATGACTTACTGGGATGTGGGTACTGTGGGATCATGGCAGTGCCTACATCAAAGGACTGCTGTGAGAAACAAGGTAATACATGTAAAGCATTCAGCATGGAGCCCTTGGTAAGTATTAATAATGCTACATGTTATTATTAACTATTACATACCTCTTAGATCAGTGTCTCCCATGTTGGGTCCCAAGCCTAATTTCAGAGGCAGTATTTTCATCATGATCCAGTATACACACATATATTTGGTAATAATAATACAAATAATGACCATGCTTATATAGGGCTTACTATATATGGACTGGGCGGTATGTGAGCCAGGATTCAAACCTAGGGGTCCTATTTCTGTAGTGCTTTCAACGACGACTCTCCACTGCCTCATGGCTTTGTACTTGCTACACATGGGAGAACTAAGAGTTTCATCAAACACTAGTAACCCTTACTAAGAGGGATGCACAGTGATAATTCCTATTCTATTATATATTCCATTTCATTTTTTAAAAAATGCTGATTCTAACCTGTTAAATTGATTTCATGACCCAAGACATGTAGTTTGAAACATACTGTAACTAATATATGAAAAACACTTTGGAAAGCATTAACAATAAAAAGTTAAATATGTATCCCATCCTACCATGCTATTATTGTGCATTATAAATCTCTCTCTCTCTCTACATCTACATACACATACGCATACACACACACACACACACACACACATTCGGATTATGTGGAGCATTTCCTAAATTTATTTGAGCATCTCCATCCCCTTGTGGAATGGACACTAATGTGGGAAATGTCATCCTAGGGTGTTAACAGCTTCAGAGAAGAGATAATTTGGGGGTGAATTTAGTTTATATTTTAGTTAGCATGCAAAAACGCCATTTGACAAATTTCTAAGTAACTGATTGAGAGTCCTTCCCCAAGAAGGGGGATCTTCCATGGCCCTGAGCTCTGGCCTAATGAGAGGAATCCTAGGTACCTAGTCTGGGTGAGGGATGGTCACTCACAAGAAATATGAAAGGCAGTGTCTTGTGAAAAAGTCTAATTAAAATTGTGTTCCTCTCAATGGTCAAAATAATGGCTTTAATCAAAACAAGTTAGTTTAAAAATTGAAACGACGTGGTAGATGTTACATAAAATCCCATTTTAATGGTTTTACCAAAAATAATGATAGGTTATTTTTTTAAGTGGATTTGCTCATCCACAGGGCCTAGGCTGAGTGAAAGGATAGGGGTTTGAGGCCCAAGGGAAAGAAACCAGACAAGAAGGGCCCAGGAGAGGCAGGGGCTCCAGCCACTCCTTGAGGCAGGGGCACTCCTTGAGGCAGTGTCAGATTTGTCACAGTGTCTCTATGACTGCAGGAGAGGGAGAGGGAACAAGTTGTGCATTACCACCAATTCCTTTAAATCTCCCTCCCCTTGAAAAATTAAAAACTCCAGAAACCGAATGTAAGAATAAGTGATTCTACAATGTGCAAGAGAGCAAATTCAAGCAAGTTCAAGAACACAGACACACGAGGCCAAGTCAAGCATCTTAACAACTCTAGGTGATGCTTATTTTTGTGGCTAGCAGACATATTGAATTTAAAAAGGGAAACTTTATTTTTAGAGTTGAACTTCAGCACAAAACACCTTCTTCAGAGCAAATGCAAGTGTGTTTTTTGTAACAACAGAGTCAAATCTTCATTCCTGGTTTTATCAATGCCAATTTCTACTTTCGTCTAAGGAAATACTGCTCTCAAGTGTTATCTCTGCAGGAAATGGGTAGAGAGAATTTAGAGCTGCACTGTCCAATATGGTAGCCACTAGCCCCACGTGGCTATTTAAATTAATTAAAATTAATTAAAAATGAAAATTCAGTTCCTCAATTGTACTAGATATTTTTCAAGTGCTCAGTAGCTCTCTGTGGCTCTTGGCTACCACACTGGGCAGATTATAGAACATTTCCATCACTGCAGAAACTTTGTTGGATAGCACCAACCTAGAGAAGAGCCATTTACAAATGCTAAGAAGAAATTGTTCATTTCTCATTTGGTAAAAGAGTTCCAAGCTCTACCCAGTAGAGCTGGCTTGACTTCTAATACTATGGGGTTGAATTTAAAAGCAACTGCCAATGATTCCATCATTATCTCAAAATATCATTCCATCTGGCCTGTCTAAAATCTCTTTGCATTGACTTTCTATTGCCACAAGTCCTTCAAACTCCAAACATACCAGAAAATATTTGGTGATCACAATAACTTATTAAAGTTGCACTAACTTCTGAGCTAGTTTGAAGGTGCTTAGAGTGATTTATCAAAAAAAAAACATAAAAACAGTACCATCAGCTCCAGGAATAAAAGTTCATAGATAAAATAATTCGGGACCCACTTCTGTTGTTACCATTAGGATGAGAAAAATATTTATACATGCCTGGATCTGTCCTTAACCTTTTCAAGAACTTAGATTCAGATTCAGTAGCGCCTGGTCTTTGTATCACATTTTGAGAATGTTAGCACCTATCTCATTTGAGTTTCACAGAACCTAATCACCACTGTAGTGTGAATTCTGAGCGTTGTAGATCCTTCTCTCGTGAAGGGGAAGACCGAGAGGGAATACATTATCTTGTCTGTGTCTGTCTTGCTTAATTGATTACTGAACTGATCCCAAGTGGCCAGGCTACAGTGAAAGCAAGTGGCTAAGATTGCTAGGGCTAGCTAGCTTTCCCTCTGTCACAATTCCAGGTGCCCTGCTCACTAATCTGGCTACTGTACTGCAGGTGTGTGCCTACTGAGTAGGTCACAGGGGAAACAAAGCAGAAGGACAGACAAGAATATAAAGCAAAGTGATCACAGCAGGTAAAGTGAGCACACACACACACACACACACACACACACACACACACACACACAAAATCCCTGCAATGCTGCTGTAAGCATGACTGTGGTAGTTCTATATAACAAAGCCTAAACATAGACTTTATGTTCATGCAAAAAAATTATTCCACAGGGCAAAATTCTTCTGCAAAGCAATCTGTGAAAGGCATTTGATGTGAAATACATGAATTAAGCAATTGTTATAAAGACATTTTAATGTTGATTTAAATAATCCAAACAGATTGTCTAATCTTGGCTAATGGCAGATTATAATAAACATGCCTTGTCCAACCACTTCATGTTTGCTTAGTGTCATAACATCTGCCATCTAGTCTATACTGTTAGCAAAACTTCTTCATCCTTTTATTTACCATGTTCATTTTTTGAGCTTCCAACTTGGGGAGCTTACGAAATATCTATTTAGTAATGTGTAAGTAAAGGACACACCATTAAAATTCCTATGCTTATGCCTTGAAGATTAAACTCACATTTCTAGTTCATTAAGAGATGGCAGCTATAGTTAATCTTGGAAACATGGTGTCTCTAGGACATACAGAAGAAAAAGTTTGAGATTTAATGCATGAGAGCTGAGACTGTAAGATTCTTTGATCTGCAAATATCACATATATAAGCCTCATAATTTTTCTTTGAAAACTTTTAAGTAGGTCAATTTATTAACTGCTACCATGGAGTTTATACATCCACATTAGTCTATCCTTTTGATGAACTGCAGCCCAGAATGGAGTTACAGCCCTGCATTATTAAAAATCTGCCTTGATACACGCAGAGAAAGAAGCAGAAACTAACTTCACCGTTTAGGCTTTGTTATTGTAATACATCCAAGAACTGTTGTTTTTTGTTTTTTTAACACATCATTAGTACATTTGGTTCCCTATTCGTATATTTGGCCGCCTACATCTCGCATGTAGGAAGTCGGAATGGATTCACTCAAGGAGAGGGGGCTTCCATCCCAACTGGGCTGT
>NW_017734450.1:2926-3912 GCF_001890085.2 Hipposideros armiger | reverse complement strand
ACCCGGCACGGCTATCACTTAAAATTGAAGGAAAGATAAAGAGCTTCTCAGAAAAGAATAAGCTTAAAGAATTCATTACCACCAAGCCAGCATTGCAGGAAATGTTAAAAGTGCTTTTTTAAAACAGAAGACCAGGGGCTGGCTGAGTGGTGTGTTGGTTAAGAGCTGGCTTGGGACGCCAGCTCTGAGCAGCGGGGCCCCGGTTCAGATCCCACATGGAGGCCAGTGACACTGCCCTCTACAGCTAAGATGGTGAACAACAGCTCAACCTGGAACTGGGCTACCGTGAGTCACTGGCGATGGCGTAGGCTGCAGCCCCTGCTGCAGTGGGCTGCCATAAGCTACCATGTGTGGCTGGCAGCCAGTGTGAGCTGCCAAACGCCGCTGTGAACAGCCATCCAGAGGCTGGGGACCGATCTGCCTCACCCGGGAAGAGCACAATGATAATACCAACATGGGTCAGTGAAGCAACGTCCTCTACAACTAGACTGAAGAACGACACGACAGCAATTTGTCTGTTTCCCCTTCCCCCGATTCCCCAATAAAATCTTCAAAAAAAAACCACAAAAAAACCCCAGAAGACCAGAAATACAAATAACAAAGTAGCAATAAATATGCACCTATCAATAATCACTTTAAATGTGAATGGGCTAAATGCTTCAATCAAAAGACATAGAGAAGCTGAGTGGATAAGAAAACAGGACCCATGAGTTTACAAGATTTTACAAGAGACTCATCTCAGATCAAAAGACACACACAGACTGAAAGTAAAGGGATGAATAAGATATTTCACGCAAATGGAAATGAGAAAAAAGCGGGAGTAGCAATACTTATTTCAGACAAAATAGACTTTAAAATGAAGACAACAATAAAAGACAAAGAAGAGCACTACATAATAATAAAGGGATCGATTCAACAAGAGGACATAACCCTAGTAAACATCTATGCACCCAACATAGGAGCTCCTAAATATATAAAACAGATTT
>NW_017734450.1:0-1127 GCF_001890085.2 Hipposideros armiger | reverse complement strand
GAATAAATTTAACCAAAGTAGTGAAAGACCTATACTCAGAAAATTATAAGACACTGAAGAGAGAAATCAAAGAAGATACAAAAAAAAATAGAATAGGAAGAATTAAAATAGTTAAAATGTCAGTACTACCTAAGGCAATATATAGATTCAATGCAATTCCTATCAAACTACCAAGCACATTTTTCTCAGAAATAGAACATATAACCCTAAAATTTATATGGAACCATAAAAGACCCTGAATAGCCACGGCAATCTTGAGAAATAAGAACAAAGTGGGAGGTATCACGCTACCTGACATCAAATCACACTACAGGGCTACAGTAATCAAAACAGTATGGTACTGGCATAAAAACAGACACATAGGCCAATGGAACAGAACAGAGAGCCCATTTAATCTATGACAATGGAAGCAAGAATTTACATTGGAGTAAAGATAGTCTAATAAATGGTGCTGGGAAAATAGGACTGACACATGCAAAAAAATAAAAATGGATAACCTACTTACACCATATACGAGAACAAATTCAAAATGGATTAAAGAATTAAATGTAAGACCTAAAACCATAAAACTCCTAGAAGAAAGCATAGGGAGTAAATTTTTAGATATTACCCTCAGTAATATTTTTACTGATATATCCCTTCGGGCAAGGGAAATAAAAGAGAAAATAAACATATGGGATTACATCAAACTTAAAAGTTTTTTCACAGCAAAGGAAATCATCAACAAAAAGGCAGCCTACTGAATGGGAGAAGATATTTACCAATGATATATCTGATAAGGGGTTAATATCAAAAATTTATAAAACATTCATTGAACTCAACACCCAAAACACAAACAACCCAATTAAAAAATGGGCACAGGATATGAAGAGGCATTTCTCTAAAGAGGACACACAGATGACCAACAGGCATATGAAAAAATGTTCAACCTCACTAATTATTAAAGAAATAAAAATAAAAACCACAATGAGATACCACTTCACTCCGTTCAGAATGGCAATCATCAATAAATCAACAAACAACAAGTGCTGGCGAGGTTGTGGACAAAAGGGAACCCTGGTGCACTGTTGGTGGGACTGCAGATTGGTGCAGCCATTATGGAAATCAGTATGGAGGTATCTCAAAAA
>NW_017734449.1:3771-5112 GCF_001890085.2 Hipposideros armiger | reverse complement strand
ATACACGGTTAATGACTGACAGCACAGCAGTTTACTTCCTTGAAAAGAATCAATAAAAGCCATGCGTTGACCCGATTCGGTGGCTCAGTCTATCTCTGAAGGCTGAGTCCCTTGGTCTGGCTCTTAAATCTTACGTTTGTCTCTTGTACTTATTCAATCTGCGCCGCCCCTCTCGTGTCCCATTTGCCCTTGCCACGCTGGACGTGACATGGGCCCTTCCTATCTTCAGGTTTCACATCTGTGGATTCAACCAACCACAGATTGAAAACAGTATTTTTGCATTCCCAGCTACAGATTCCTAACCGCAGACCAAATTCTTGATCCGCAGTTGGCTGAATTCACGGATATGAAGGGCTGACTGTACAGTCAAAAGTTATACATGGATTTTCGACAGCACCAGGAGTCAGCACCCCTAACTCCTATTTCTTTAAGGGTCATTTGTACACTCTGTGATGGTCAAACAACAACAAAATCACCTAATGACGCGTTTTTTTTCAGAACGTATCCCCATCATTAATTGACACATGACTGTATTCCCATGATGGCTGATTTCACACTACCAACATGATGTCACTGATGGCAGAGTTTAAAAATGTGCAGCAGTCCACTATTGTATAACATTTCTATCATACAAATACAACAGACATAGATAGCCTCAAGAGCATAGATAATAGTAAAAGGTAGTAAAATATTTAGGAGGTGATGAGTTTTGAGTATTTATTACCTTTATTTTTAATATAATTTAATTGTAAACGTATGTAGTTTTTAATAATGGCCAGCTAACAACCAGTTCAAAAAATTCCTGATAATTTAATAAACAGCTCTTGT
This sequence comes from Hipposideros armiger, assembly GCF_001890085.2. Taxonomy (NCBI): domain Eukaryota; kingdom Metazoa; phylum Chordata; class Mammalia; order Chiroptera; family Hipposideridae; genus Hipposideros; species Hipposideros armiger. The sequence continues at coordinate 4,284 of NW_017734449.1, read as the reverse complement.
GAATGTGTAGGACCTGGCCCCAGCGCCCCACGGCTGGTAACAGGCTCTTCCAGAGATTCATGGCTGGGACTAGGGTAATGAGTGAGGCACAAAATTGAAGGGGGTGCCAAAAAACTCAATAATCAGGATAAATAATATTTTAAAAATCAAAATTTTAAATGTTTTAAAAATCAAAATTGCAGAGAAAAAAATCCACAATGAACAAAATATCAAAATTGTAATTAGAGCATCAGTAGAAACTGTAAAGGTGAGTCTGGAGCTGTGGGGGACTCTGTCCTCCACTGTCACGTCCAGCGTGGCAAGGGCAAACGGGTTTCTCTTGAGGGGCAGCGTAGATTGAATAAAGAGTCAGAGACAGAAGTAAAGTTTAAGAGCGAGACCAAGGGACTCAGTCAGAGAAACTGAGCAAGCCCAAGGGACTCATTCAGAGAATCTGAGCGAGCCCCGAATCGGGTCAGCGCATGGTTTTTATTGAAAAGAAGTGAAACTGTTTTACTGCTGTCAATCAAATTA
>NW_017734449.1:0-1341 GCF_001890085.2 Hipposideros armiger | reverse complement strand
TGTTCACTGGCCCTCATATGTGGGATCCGAACCGGGGCCCTCTGGCATCCCAAGCGAGTTCTTAACCATCGCGCCACTCGGCCGGCCCCCTTCCCAAGATTTGGTGGTTCAGCTTCTCCTTAGATTCTGTGAGTCATCCCACTATACTTCCAATAAATCCCCCCCTTTTTTTGTGGGAGCGGTCAGGGTTGGTTTCTGTTGCTTACAACCAAAATAATATTTACTCGGTGGTTTGGGAAATTCCCATTAGAGACCAACAAATTAAATAGTTGGTTCCTTTTTGTTAATTATCTCAAAGTTTTAACCTCAAGAGATAAGAATCAGTAAACAAAGTTTTTCAAAAGTCTCTTAATTTTCTGCCCTCAGCAATAAAGCAGTAATATTTATTAACAATCAAGTTAGCTTACTGCCATTTCTGCCCTCCTATAGAAAGGTTTATTTTGTTTCTTTTGCTTCAAAAGTCTAAACAGTAGAGAGCTCGTCCTGCCTCTCTTAGAGATGTGGACAACTAGACAACTAGTTGTGGTCGCTAGACACAACTTGACCATTGCTTCCAAGAAGTGGGGTGAGTTAACTTCCTTTTGAAAATGATTAGATAGAAATTGTTTCCAATACAATTGACTTCCAATCACAACTTTATTCAGGCACTGAATAGTATTATTATTATTATATGTATTAAATATTATCAAATGGGGGGTGACTGGTTAGCTCAGTTGGTTAGAGCGTGATACTGATAACACCAAGGTTGCAAGTTCGATCCCCACATGGGCCACTGTGAACTGCACCCTCCCTAAAAGAGTCAACTATGCCATTATAGCATGAAAGCAATGTGTAACCAGTGACCATGGCTGTTCCCCAATAAAATTAAAATATCTATATATTATCAAGTAACAAGCTAGCATAATATCTAAGAGAAACATATACAAACTTTTCAAAAGCACTTCATACTTTTGATCCCTTGCTTTCCTGTAAACTGAATGGGCCTTTTTCTTTTCTTTTCATGGAACACTGATGACAATTTACCAAACCCATCCCTTCACAGATGAAGGAAGGACTGTCATATGGCAAATGACAGAGAACCTTAGCTTTTAAGTACACATTTGTCCTAATAGGCTGCTGGCATACCAGCGTGCCTCTCAAATTTTGAGCAGTTTACCTTGCATCCCAGGGTTTACAATGATTCAGGTGGTACACCTTTCTCCAGCAGTTCAAGTTTAACAGTCAACGCTTCTGTACAGAAATCTAGAGGGCCGGGCTGGCCGAGTGGCGCGATGGTTAAGAGCTGGCTTGGGACACCAGAGGGCCCCGGTTCGGATCCCACATATGAGGGCCAGTGACACT
>NW_017734448.1:0-3975 GCF_001890085.2 Hipposideros armiger | reverse complement strand
CAAGAGGGCTGTAATGAAATCCATTTCCAACACAGTCCCCTCTGGCACAGAACATTCGAGGGACTCCATTATGTTTAGACTTGGGGCCAAGCGCCTATCTCAGCATGCGTGTGGGGCGGCCCCTCGATGGCTCCCAGTGTGCCTGCCTCCTTGTCACACATGTCTGCGTGAGCCCCACCTTTTGAGTGTTGGCATTGTTTGTGACTCTGTTGTAAGGAATAGAGAAAATAAAATGATGGGGTGTCATTTCAAGACTGAGTAATGGAAAGTTTATGAAGCTGCCGGCTCCCTCTTTCTCTCTTTCTCTGTCTCTCTGTGTCTCTCAGTGACTAGTTTTCTATTCCTAGATCACTGTCTCTGTATTTGATGCTGTGTCAGTCTCTCTCTGTCTCTTCATGTTTCTGGTTCTCTCTTTCAGTGTGCATGTGTGTGCGTGTGTGAGTGTGTGCGGTTGTGTGTGTGTGTGTGTGTGTCTTTATCTGTATGTCTCTCACACTGTCTACCTGTCATGCTTCTCTCTTCATATCGCACTCCTTCTCTGTCTATCTCTTAAATTACTTCCGTTTCTCCTTCTCTCATTCAGTCTTTCTCTCTCTGACTCTGTCTTGCTTTCTCTCTAGCTATCTCTCCTTATCACGCTCAGCACAGTGGGTTTGGAGAGGTGATGTATAGGAAAGGATCATGTGAGTGTGTGTGTGTGGTGCTGTTCCTAGCGTGCGACAAGTGGATGGCTGTGTAAAGAAGGGTGGCATCGTCGTGGGAATGATGAACCGTGGTGGTGCTTTGGGCATACCGTGACTATGGCCGGTCACAGTGGGCAGCAGTTCGGGTCAGAGCCCGTGACCAGGCACCTGTTGGGGCTGGTCCCGTTGCCAGGGCCTATGTGTCCATGCCTGGAATCCCACGGGTCTGAGAGTACCCAAGACTCAGTTGTCCTGAACTCGGGACTGCAGAGTAGCCAGACGTGTGTGCAGAGGCAAGCAATCCAGGGTCTGGTGAGTCCCTGCAGGCCAGTCCTTCAGTAATGTGTGACCGCCAGGGGACATTAGTGGCCCTCTGTGCCCCTCACATGGCGAATGAACAAGGTTAACTGCAAGCCTGCACTGGCCACTGCTCATGCCACCAGCTTCTGGATGAGTGGTTGGAGAAAGTGCGAAAATTGCTGCATGGGCTGATGAGGTTGGCGGAGAGTGGTCTCTGGCACACCCGCTAAGTTAGAGCTCCCAGCAGTGTGACGCACAATTAGCAGGCCAGCCGGGCCGGTTCCCCTCGGGCAAACAACACCAAGTCCCTGTGCATATGGGAACACCACCCTGAATTAGATGAAGTCGTCTGATCCCGGAACGTAAGCATGATCCGGTCTGGTTACTACTTGCATGAGAGACTGCTTGGAATACCACATACTACAGGCATTTGCCTTCTCCTACTGTTGCCACCATCCCACGCTGGGCTCCGTTTCAATACCTCCTGCCTCTTGCTGTTCCGCGGCCTCTCAACCCGCTGCTGGTCCCCAGGTTATCGGCGAACTCCCCGCCCTGCCCAACAGCCTCACCACCCCGACCACATATAGAGGCCCATTGGCTGGTGCTCCTTCAACCCTCGCCCTGCTTCCTACCCACAAGCTAGCAGCTCACAGCCATTTGTGGCAACCACCGCCACCCGCAATGCTCAGGCCCAGAGCTTTCTCACTACGCATGTCGCCACTTTCGCTGCACCCCCTCACGGCGACTTTCTCCAGTCAGGGCAATGAACGTCCTTGGCACCGCAGACCAAGGAAGCAGGGAAAGCCATCTGTCTCCCTGCAAGTGAGTACTGAGTCACCCACTCTGTCGCTCGACCCCGGACCAAGGGATGGCTCACATGACCCACCTTAACGAAGGCCCTTGTCTTCACTGGTGTACCCCTCGCTTCAGTCTCCCCCAATGAACGGTAGTCCTCCATCCTACCCACGACTGCCATCACACACGGGAAAAAAGCCGAAACAAAACAGCAGACACAACTATGGGGAAACACACCAACACCCCTGTGAGTAGTGTGAGTCCTCTGACTCCAGGAAAGACGACCACTATGGGAAAAATGCAGAGGCACATGACCCACGCACAGACAGTACCTGCTGCTACAACTTGTCGCTCCATGGCGTAAATCTGGGCGAGTCTCCGAGCACCATCGCACTGTTGGGACCCTGGCGGCATGCACTTAGTCACCGCCGTGACTGTTTTATATTTGGGGTTACAGGGCATAAGGGAAGGTTTGAGCAAGTGTATGGATTGTGGTGGACATTCTTATGTTTCCGGGCAGGGGATATTCTTAGAAATGTTTGGGTTTGAAACAGGGTGTAAAGGAGAGGTGTGTGTAGCGTTAAGGTTTTAGAGAGAAGGAAATGATAGGGACAGGTTTTTAGGGTTCGCTGAGGGGGGGTAGTTATAATTTAGCGTTGGTGTCAGAAACACTGTTCGGGTTCATGAGAGTTTCAGTGTTTTCAGAGATATTGTTTCCTCGGTGGTCTACCTGGGGTGGGCAGGACGTCATGTTACAGGATACTGGCAGTAGAGATACTCGAAAGCTTGAGCAGTTGCTCCAAATCTCTCTCCTCATTGGAGAGACGTTGTGAACCAATCTGGTAGCACTCGTTCCTTTACGTATAGGGATGCTTTTGTGGAGGCAGAAACAGGGAGGGCGCTGAGGTGTGTTAGGCCAGCCTAGCTAAGGATGGCTCAGCAATTTTCCACTTTCGGTTTTGGACCCTCATCCCAGGCACAGGGTTATGCTTTATGTTTGGGTTTAGGGGGCATAAGTGTGCAGTACGGCGAGTGTTTGATGTGTGGGGCACATGCTTAGGGTTACGTGAATGGGATACTCTTTGGATTTTTGGGTGCGAAACATAGGGTAAGGGAGAGGTGTGTGTAGCTCTAAGGTTTTATAGGGAAGGGGATTTTAGAGACAGGTTTTAGAGTTCGGTGAGGTGGGATGGTTCCTTTTTAAGTTTGGGGTCAGGGACGTTGTTCGGGTTTGGGACAGGTTCAGTGATTTAGGGACATGGCTACCTCGTCGGACGGCCTGGAGAGGATGCAACAGGAAGATGCTGGAGATTGGTAAGGAAATACTTGACAGCGGGAGTATGGGCCCCAAAACTGTTCACTTTTAGGAGAGAAGTTATAACCCATCTGGCAGCACTCGTTCATTACATATAGCCACGCTTCTGTGAAGGCAGAAATGAGGAGGACTCTGAGCTATGTTGGGTCAGCCTAGCGAAGGATGACTCAGCAATTTTCCACTTCCGGGTTGGGTCCCTCAGCCCCGGCATAGGGTTATGGTGTATGTTTGGTGTCGGGGGCCATAAGGGTGCGGTATGGCGAGGTTTTCATTTATGGGGACATGCTTATAATTCCGAGCAGAGGATATTCTTTGGATTTTTGGGTTCAAAACAATGAGTAAAGGAAAGGAGTGTGTAGCGTTAAGGTTTTAGAAGGAAGGGGATATTAGGGACACGTTTTTAGGATTCGCTGCGTTGGGATAGTTATAGTTTAGGGTTGGGGTCAGGTACGTTGTTCGGGTTTGGGTCAGGTTCATTGTTTTCAGGTACATGGCTACCTCGGCGGACCGCCTGGGTAGGCGTATCAGCAAGTTACAGGAGACTGGCAATAGAAATGTTCGAAAGCGGGAGCATGTGCCCGAAAAGTGTCTCATTTTGGGATAGTCATTGTGAACGACTCTGGTAGCACTCATTCGTTTACATACAGCCATGCTTTTGAGGGGGCAGTAACTGGGAGGGCGCTGAGGTGGGTTGAGCAGTCTAGCTAAGGATGACTCAGCAATTTTCCACTTCCGGATTGGGAACCTCAGCCGTGGCACAGGGTTACGCTTTACGTTTGGGGTTGGGGGGTATACTGGTTTGGTAGGAGGAGTGTTTGGATTGTGGGGGACACTCTTAGAGTTCCGCGGAGAGGGTATTCTTAGGAATTTTTGCGTTCAAAA
>NW_017734447.1:2615-3504 GCF_001890085.2 Hipposideros armiger | reverse complement strand
GTTACTCTACAGGGGATCAGAGGAAGTCTCTGAAAATTAGAAACTGTAAATGCAAATGCAATGAAAGACTGATCAAAAAGAACAAACTTTTTGTATCAGAGACGTTTCAGCAAAAGCTTACTAACTGCTTGTGTTTAGAAAGGTAATTTGTGCTTCAGGTAAGACTTCAATTTTATTTTTGAACTTTAAGTTTTTCTCAAATTTCACATCTCAATCAAATTCAAGAAATATCTTTGAGCTCTATCATGTGTCAGGCACCATGTTATTCTATGAAATTCCCAACATACCTATGAGATTGTCAGATTCCAGACTCAACATTTTAGTTGCAGAGTTGGAAGGTCAGCAGCAAGTTTAATAGAAAGAACTTCTAGGAACAGAAATGAAGGTAGTGATTTCCAAATGCCAAACTCAAAACAAAGAAACATGGAAATCATTCCCTTCAGTGGGAATATCAACATTTTTATATCAGACTATAGAAAGCACATGCAGTTGGATTTTTAAACCACTTCAGATAGTTTTGTGTACATACTCTATGAAATGGAAGCTTAAAAGGGAAAGAATAATGTTGGAACAGGCAGACAGCCATGCTTATTCTGTGGAAGAGACTTTTATCACAAGGAATCAGTCAAACAAAACCCAACCATGCCCACAATGAAAAAAAACAACAACAACAATGTTTTGTAATTTAAACAACTACTTTGCATTTTCATCATTTGCATGAATTATTTTATTAGTTGGATTGGGGCATGGTTTGAAAGGATGCCATATTTCTCCCCATTCTAGAGGAACAGTTATCTTTAGGATATTTTTCTTTTCCCTTTCAGTCTTCCCTGAAAACTGCATAGCATGCCTCATCAAAAGATAACTGGAAAACCCCTTGATATATATA
>NW_017734447.1:0-1295 GCF_001890085.2 Hipposideros armiger | reverse complement strand
AAATCTAATAAAAATCTGAAATGATTTCTGTGTGCTTTTCAAAACTGCATTGTAAAACATAATGACACAATAGGCAAGAACCAGCTATATAACATCATTTCTGTCTATGTAATAAAATCAAACAAGTGTTGCAGGAAACTATTAAAACTTGAAAATAGGCCAAGGGATCAATTTATACCCTTTATGTTAATCTGTAGGTGTGTCACTTTATTTCATTTGCTATTGTCTACTAATAGGATATTTCACAACTCTTTAAGGAAAGATGCTAACTTGCACAAAATTAATAGCAATGCAAATAATTCTTGCCAATTTCATTCAGTAAAAATGCAAGGTATTTATAGAATAAAATAACCTCCCAAATTTATAGTTTTATTGCTTTGTAGGACATACACTAAGTTTTATCTAAATTAGAAATCTTATTCAAACTTACTTCTTTCAGTGACTATAAACGCCTTTTCTCTTTGAACCTGACTTACCACCTTGCTAGATCCTTCATTAATAAGCAAATTAAGTCTGACACAATCTCAATTGTATTTTTTAGAGACTTTTTTATAATTAACTTATTTTAACAATGTTTTAAAATTTCAAAAAAGTCATGAAGATAGGAACAGAATTTCCACATATCTCTCACTCACTTCCACTTGTTAAAATCTTATATCGTTATGGTACATTTTTCATAACTAATGACTCATTTTTGAAACATTATTATTAACTAAAGTTTTGATGTTATTCATATTTGCTTGGTTTTTCCCTAATGTTATTTTCCTGTTCCAGGATCTCATACAGGATACATATGTAATTATCATGTCTTGTTAGTGTCCTCTAAACTGTGAGAACTTAACTTGTTTTGGGCTTGGCAATTTTGGGGTAGAATTAGTAGGTAATTTTGTAAATTATCCTTCACCTGGTATTTGCCGAATTATTTTTTCATGATTACACTAGGGTTATGGGTAATTATAAGGAAGGCGACTGAGGTACAGTGACATTCTCATCACATCATGCCAAGGGTACATTCCATTAACATAATTTATTAGCGTTGTTGACCTTAATCACCTGGCTGAGGTAGTTTTTGTCATGTTGTCTTCCCTGAATAGTTGGTCCTCTCCCCGATTCATATTGTACCCTTGGGAAGGATTGCAGCCCACACACAAAGAGTGAGGATTTATGCTCCACCTTTTGCAAAGGAAGTATCCACTAAAAGTATTGGGAATTTGGCACAGGATATTTGTCTACTCCTCCCCATTTGTTTATTTATTCAATGATTTATTTACGTGACTATGGACACACAGATACTT
>NW_017734446.1:2204-3891 GCF_001890085.2 Hipposideros armiger | reverse complement strand
GAGAGAGAGAGAGAGAGAGAGAGAGAGAGAGAGAGAGAGAGAGATGAGGAGGGAGCCTGAGGGGAAAGGACGTCTCCTCATCACACGCTCATTCCTGCCCAGCCTCCCCATCACACTCTCAGCCACATCAGCTCCACCTGTCCCCATGTGCAGATCCTGTCACCTGTTTCAGCTGCTCCTTTGGGTTGTCAAGAACTCATTGGCTCAAAAGATTCCCCAAATGAATCAAAGGCACTAAATAATGTTTCTTCTGGAGACTCTGCAAAGGCCACAGGCCACACAAGCACTCCTTCCAATATTTATTTTTTAAACAACTATATTGAATATAATTCATATCACACATTATGTTTGATGTGAAATTTCACGTTCCGGTGTCAGAATCACCTAGCAGTCTTTGTGGCCAAAGCCACAGGTAAGGAACAGACAACAAAAGGGGCACTTCTTCACATCATTCATTTGTCACTGTCACATGACAGGAGCTGACAGTTCTCTCACTGAGACACTGACACTGTGGTAGCAGTGATCTCTGCTTTGTGGTGTCTTGGGGAGGAGATAGGGTGATAGGATTAACATGAAAAATTAGAGGAAGTTCCCAGTGTCCTGAGGAGGCACTCAGAGCAGTACACTGTGTCCTCAGTGGGGAAAGTGAAGGGGCAAAGCCTATGGGGGAAGATTTGGCCTCACTTCCCCTGTGTCTGTGTCACCTTGGCTTACCCATAGTGGTCATGAACTGTATACCTTGTACCACAGTCATACTCAGCCTCATCCTCAGATTGGAGGTTGGAGATGGTTAAGTAGCGGTCAGCCACAGAGCTGAGGGCCAAGAAGTGATTGGGACCCCGTCCCCCTTGCTGTGGCTTCCATCACTGTTAACCTTCATCACATACCGAGGGGCCTTCCCTGGAACCTGCTGAAACCATGCAATGGTGTAGGTGCTGTGCTCACTGCTCAGGGTGCAGGTGAGCTTGGCTGAGGCTCCCAGGGAGGCAGATGCAGATGGGGGCTGGGTCAGCACAGGCAGAGCACAGAAGCCTGGAAACACAAAATACAAGAGTGATGCTGAACGCACCCCAACTGGCCAGATGGTGCTCAAGACTATGCTTGGAGGTAAATACCGATGAGCAGGACACCTGAGGCCCCGGGACACTCTGAGCTGTGGAGAAAATCAGTGACAGAAGGTAGAAGACAGCCCAGTCCATGGTGGAGAGGGTCTTCCCGGAGCTCTGCCCTGAGGCTGCCCAGCTGGGACTGGCCTCTCTAAGCTCCTGTCTTATCCTTTCTTCTTGCAGCCCAAGAAGGGAGGAGTTGAAATGCAAATCTATTCTCCCTTCCCCAATATAACTGTCTCAGCTCTTGTCTGAACCCTGAGCCTAAGGGCCTCCTGAGGTAATTTCCTGAAGGTCAGAAGCAGGCCCAGGTGTGGGAGTTTCAGAGTGGAGAATTGATTGTACCCAATAGAAGTGTCTTCAAAGTAGCGTCAGTTACTTTGCAGTTGGGCACAGCCCAGGGGAATTTGACTTATTTGGGTCCCCAAACCAGGACCCTAAGTGCCCCCTGGTGCCCCCAGGGTGAATGTCATTCTACATGTGCAGCTAGTTTGACAGAATGATTACTTTTGAGCCCTCAGCAAAGACCACACTCTTGGTGAGTGTTTTACTGCCTCCCCTCACCTGATATCATAATAACC
>NW_017734446.1:0-1374 GCF_001890085.2 Hipposideros armiger | reverse complement strand
GGTGACACATGGCACCCCTCCGCCCTTCTCACCCCAAATGATTACACTTCTCACACATCCCACCTCAGGGCTCTGCTCGCCACTCCTGCAGGCCAGTTGTCACACTGTGCTGTGGATCAAATGAACATGAGTAGTAACCTGTTAGTACCATCCTGAGATAAATGGCTTTTATAAATATAATCTGTGCTTGTGAATTAGGCCACTATATGCCTTTGTGAAAAGAGCAAGTAATCCAATGTCAATTAAATAAGTATTTTTAATGATCAGCCTTCCTTTGTAGATCTACACACCAACTATAAAATTTTGACTTGTCATGTTGGTTATAGAAATGTTCTTCACACTGAAAGTGTTTCTTGTACCAATATCATTACAAATTTCATCTAGACTATGCCATTCATTACATTAATAATACAAATGTGGTTTATGTCTCAAAACCATCTTTGAAGTTGCAGTTGCATTTAATGCCTTGTCTTTGATAATGGAAGTAGTGTGGACATGTGATGTAAACATGGCCGCGTTCTGCCCTCAGTGTTCCTGGTTTGGGTGGAAAGTGTAGCAGCCATTCTTCCTCTGTGAGGCCTCTGAGACGTGGAGCCTCCATCGCCCCCTCATTGCTGTGAATACCTGCTGCAGGGACGGTGACTTCAGAACACCTCATCCAGCTAACGCGTTCTATCTAATATGGTGCCCGCAAGCCACCGTAGCTGTTGAGAATGACATGTGGGTAGTCCCAAAAGAGACGTGTGGTAGTTCTAAACACACGCCAGTATTTAAAGACTTACTATAATCATGTAAAATATATAAATATTTTATATTTATATTAATATGATATTTTTGACTAGTAGAGTTAAACAAAATATATTATAGAAACCAATTCCATCAGTTTCCCCTTATATTTCAAATGTGGCTCCTGGAAATTTTAAAGAAATGTGTTTCAAATGTTATTTCTATTGGACAGGGATGCACTGCAAAGTCACAGATCAGTCACTTGCTTTCAAAATGAGAGATAGAACTTCCTGGCACCTTAAGGAAAGCCAAGTCTTTGCTTTGAAAACACAATGAAAGACCACAGGGTGGTGGTGACGACAAGGACTCTGGGGTGAAAGACCTTGGTTTGCTACCAGGTCAGCCATTTTCTAGTTCTGACCTCAGACAAGGTGCTCATCCTCCTGTGCCTCAGATTCCCCATCTCTGAAACGGGGTTATAATGAGAATGCTTGTCTCATAGAGTATTTGTGATTAAACAATTTAATAAATACAAAGTTATGTGTATGGTGCTGGTGCATATGAAGCACATATGAATGTTACTCTTCCTCCTTCTGTTAACATCCTTAATCCTTATCCTTCTACTTAATATAAAGTAAAGCATCAGAA
>NW_017734445.1:1657-3646 GCF_001890085.2 Hipposideros armiger | reverse complement strand
TAACCTAATTAGTTGACACTTTTAATCTTTCTCTGGGCTCTCATTGTTAGTGCCAAGTGTTATTACTATTATTGTTTTATTTTTTGCCAAGGAAAATGAGGAAATGAATATTAGCTTTTTAAAAACAAAGGATGCTCGAGAAGCAAACCCAAAGTTCCCATCCCATGCCAAGTTGGAAAGAACATATGGATGTGAAAGAAAACATCTTTGAGGGTGGCCTGTGTTGAGAGCACATCTTGTGATCTGCTAGGGACATTGCACCTGGTTCCCAAAACTAATGCCACAGACAAATAAAACAACATACTTCATTTGGGTGTGGCATCATTCTGAGGCAAAGCTTCCTTTAAATTAGATTCCTCTGAATGGTTAAATTTATACACGACTTGGAAGGCAATCCAGAAACCGTCTAGGTATGCATGTTAATGCTATTGTATAATGGACATAATTCATCCTTGGGATAGCAGAAACTGTGTCACAGACCTTCTTTAAAGATTGTGTCTCTGTACTGGGGAAACCACTCTGTCAACAACAGTGGTGAAATAGCTCTGAAAAGAGTTATGCTGCCATGTTGCTAAGTCATGTTGTCCTGCCTCCTCCCAGCCAATGGTAAATTTACACAGAGGATTTCTCTCGTGAGTTTGTAGCCTCCGTCAACCGATTGGTAGGTAGGTAATGTAGTAAAGAATTGAGATCATTGGCTCTGGGGAGAGACAGTTTGGGATTGAGTCCTGGCTCTGCCACTTATTCACTGTGTGGCTTAACCACACTCTGTGTCAGTTTCCACGTCACTGCCTTTCTCATTATGTTGCTAGGAAGATTAAGTAAAATAATATAGCAAAAGTGGTAAAATACTAACTGACATTGAGTAAGCACTCATTAAATTCAAGCATTGTTATTGATATATCATAAAGGCTATGAAATCATATTTCATTTAAATAGTCAGAGAATGAGGTATTTTGTAAGTGATCAAGAATTAAATGGAAACTTTTTTGTCAAAATCCTTGTAAATATTATCCCAATTCTTATAGAAATATACTCATGACATTTCCTAAAATTAGTATAGTAAAAATAATGTAATTTCTGATGATAACCCTGCAATGTCTCAGGATATCCTTCTAAACATGATTTATTATTATAAAGAAATGAAACAGGTATAGGAGTTTGGAAATAATATACTTATACATTGACCCAGGTAATTCCCTTGAAGAATTAAACATTTTTTAATATATATCTTATATGAGTTTTCCTTATACAATTTGCCTTTCAAAGCAGAAAACCAGACACAAATCCAACTGGATGGTTCCAGTTAGTTGGTTATATTGCTTAATGAAATTTCAGTGTTTTCTAAAATTGTTCATACTTTCTTGGATACTCCCATCCTTTGAATATGTGGGCTTTTAGATACATTTCTCAGAAACTGATATTAAAGTTGTTCTTGTTTGAGTATAAATTCCTGTATAAAAGATGGATGCTTATAAGGCATAGCCAAGATATACATATTCAGAAATTTAAATACCTATTGGATAAGTTAAAATTTCAACCAAAAAGCTAGGTAAGTAACATTATAAGAAAAATGATATAACTATAGACCCATAGGAAATTAAAAATTATAAGAGAACACTATCCATGATTCTTTGCTAACCTACTTGAAAAACTTGATGAAATATATAATTTTTCTAGGAAATTCATAAATTTAAAAAAGGAAACAGGGAGACGTTAAAACAACCACAAAGGAACAAATAACCACAAAAGAAATCAACAAAGTTGTTGAAGAATTGTTCCTTTTCCTGTACCTCCCCATAGGTCTTATAATAAATTTCTGGACAAACTTTTTAGAATAAATTATGTTTATGCTAATGAAGCTATTACAGAGCACACATGACTATGGACATGGTAATTCATTCATTACATGTGGCTAGCATAGTCTACTAAAGCTTGACAAAGATAGCAAGCAAATATGAAGATTATAGGATACAAAGTCATAAATAA
>NW_017734445.1:0-937 GCF_001890085.2 Hipposideros armiger | reverse complement strand
TTTAGCCAAATCGTCTGTAGGGTAGGGTCAGCACTGTTTCTCACTTCCTCATATGCTAAGAACTACCAGAGCCCTCTGGGAGTATGATGGCACCATATGAAGAGAGCCAGCCTTACTCTATTGAACCCACTAGGACCATATATTTCTTACAAAGAATGTCCATAGTCTAGCAAGTTGCTTGGGGAAGCAAATCTACATGGTATTATGGGGTATCACTCATTTAACAGCTTTTTAATACTCATTTATGATTCCCAGAGGCATATTATAGATTCTCTAACTCTCTTTTAGCTTGAGGTGAGCTTTTACACTCCCCAAGAATATTCCTCCAAGGGCAAGGCAAGTGGTGGACCTCAGGTAACTAGAGTATTTGGCAAACAAGCCACATTCCTTTTCAGACATTCCTCCTAGGGCACAGGAACAACAAGTACCCGAAGCATAAGAAAAATCACCAGGTATCCATAGTTCCACAGGATAGGTATGCAAAATACATTCTTTACATGCTATTCACAGCCTTGTGCACATGCATACATGTACCTGCAGTGTTTGCCTGTGTTTGTGTGTGTGTGTGTGTGTGTAAATGCATAGAAATAGTTACTGTCTAAATTGATATGAGTTTGTGTGTGTGTCTGTGTGTGTGTGTGTGTCTGTGTGTGTATATGTTATGGTAAACCCCTGAAAACCATTTACTCTCTGTTTTCTAGATAAGCAAGCCAAAGCATGGAAGTCAGAATTACATCCACGACACAGCAGACACTCAACTTCCTTTAAAGCTCAGCCCAGTGTTTTTTCTGTAGACTCTGCTGCCTCCTGTCCCCATACTCTACATTGATTATCCTGCGTGTGCTCTCCCTCGTCCAATGCAGTTATAACTAGATCCCCTGAGGTTTACATCTCCAATCTAAGGCACACGCAGGATAATCAATGTAGAGCATGAGGA
>NW_017734444.1:0-3986 GCF_001890085.2 Hipposideros armiger | reverse complement strand
GGCAGCCCAGCTCCAGGTTGAGCTGTTGTTCAGCATCTTAGCTGTGGAGGACAGTGTCACTGGCCCTCATATGTGGGATCTGAACCAGGGCCCTCTGGCGCCCCAAGCCAGCTCTTAACCAATGCGCCACTCGGCCGGCCCTGGGGGAGCTTCATTTATGAGTGCAAGAGTTTACACACTAGTAGAAGACCAAACAGAGACTTGAAGCAGATGAGAATCGAGCATTGGTCTGCTTAGAATGGAAACTGAGGGCAATACTTGACAGGGATGGACTTGAGCTGGAGCCAGGCAGACCACCAGAGTCCCAAACTCAACTCCACCCATTCCTGGCCGTGTGATTTGAGGGGAGCTGTGATGCTTAATGTCAGGTTTAGACTTTTCTTCTTGGACATGGAACAAGTGGTAGTGATCTCACTTCATTGTTCGGAGGAATGGCTGGGAGAATACATATGTAACTAGCCTGCAAATACAGTGTTCATTCAGGAAAAAGACTGGCATTACCAGCAGCAGCAGCAGCAGCAGCAGCAGGACATTTACATCAGAACACAATGGCCTCCTATCTGCACCAACAAGTTGAGCATCAGCCATCCTGCCCAGGAAGGCTCCTTTGACTCTTCCCCGGTGCTGAGTTGGACACAGGCCTCAGGCATATTTCCAGTGGATGTTGACCCCAAGGGACAGAGAGGTGGCTGAGTGTGAACCCAAACTGGACAGCTCTAGTAGTCGGGAATCAGAAATGACACCACAGTTACTGGGGACCAGGCATGATGATGTACAACTCTGGAGTGCTCTACCATGCTTGGTGTCCTTGGATGCACGGCGGTGACAGAACTGGGCTGACGAAAGGAATGTTTCCACTGAAGTTAAGAGAGGAGGCTGAAAATCAGGTGACTGTGCAGAGCCAGTAGTCAGGCACTCAAAATGTTTTCAATTAATTACACTTTAATAGAGCACCTGAAAGTTCAACAGAAATGGTCAACGCTAGGTCACATGTGGCATTGCGAACTAATCATGCAGACTAGGGAAGATTTCCTCAGGCAGACTGGTCAGATTGCCCAGGAATGCCTGGGAAATGCATTTGTAAGTATTCACTTACAATCATAATGTAAATGCTGATGGATGTCACTATAGTGAGAGGATGGGGAGGAAGAAGCATGTGTGCGTGCGCTTCTGGTGGTTGCAAGGGAGAGTGGTGAAACAGGGTTAGGTTCTTAACTTTCTCTGAGTGGGAAATTAATACGTAATGTTAAAATTGAAAGTCAAGAAGCAGCAGTATAAGATGCTACTTAGCTATATGGAGTGGCTGCCTCAGAAAAGGAGAAAAGGAGGGAAAGGGATACAAGAGATTGCCGCTTCTCGTAATACACCCTGTAGAATTATTTGACTTTGGAAATTACATTTGTGTATGACTTTGGGGTTTATTTTTGTAAATTAAATGAAAATTCATTTGAAAGAGAAAGTCCCTCAGAACAAGTTGTAAATATTATAGATTACAAACCTAAAGAATGAAACTGAGGACCAAGACCACACCATTGCAGAACACACAAATAAGTAAAAAATGAATGTCCCCTTTTCAAGTCCAGAGTAGGTCAAGTGAAGGGGTGGAAAGGCAGAGCCAGCCCAGAAACCAAATCCTGCATCACCAGAAAGTGACCTAGACATCACTTGTGACCCAACAATGGAAACCAAAGCAGCAGCAACACCAACAGCACTGGGGGCCTGTGACCTGCTCCACCCCCACCCCACTCACCATCCTCACTGAGGCATTTCTCCACCTGCCCCACATTCCTCCGGACTCTGGGCCAGGTGACTCCTCTTCCTCCCCCCATTGCTTAAAGGGCTACTTGCTCCTGGAAGCCTCTGCAGACTGCCCCTCCTCCAACCTGATCTGCGGGGCTTGAGGAGGTACCTCTCCACCGTGGCCCCACGTGTTTGCTCATCACCCAGTACTGAAATGATTTGTCCATCTCCCTGGCTGACCTGAAGGCTCCTTGGAGAACTATGATGAATTTCTTGTGTCACCCTGGCACCTGGCGCATAATCGGTACTCAATAAGCAGTAATTGAACTGTGAGCCCCCAAGAGCTTTGGCATATCTTCAACCCTACCTGCTAATGGAGTGAAAGCCTTCAATATCCTGCTGAGCTGGGGCCTCTGTGATGCATGGACTCAGGTCAGATGTAACATCTCAAGAAAGTGTTTGCTGACCCCACTTCCGCCCCACAGGCTGGGCTAAGTGCCAAGGATCCCTGCATTTTCCTCCCACATAGCCATAGGGTAGGTAGATAGATAGAAATTAGCAGGACAAGGAGAGATTTAGCCCCAGTTAGAAAGCCCCTTGCTGCAGTTCCTACTTGGGCCAAGACCCCTGGCAGCTGCCCAGCAGGACTCCAGGCTCACACATACCTCTAAATCAAAGAGATGTGTTGTTAGAAGTCAGGGAAGGGGGGAACACATCCTGTTTGTCACCAGTACCTTACAGCCCAGCAGGACTCCAGGTTCTCACCTATCCCAAAGGGATGTGTAAGCACCCCCCACCTCACCCCCGAAACCAAGGGGAGGTGTTTACACATGCCCCTAAATCAAAGAAATGCATTGCTAAATGCCAGAGGACTAGGCACCTCAGAGGAAGAAGAGGAGATTCTATGCATAGAAATAAAAGCCTTCATGCAATGTAAGGCAAGGCTGCTTCCCTCTCTTGGGTCAGCCTGCTCCATGTCTCTGAGTGGACTCGCTTTTGCTGATAAACTTCTGCTGTTCATGCTGCACAAATTTCTGTCTCTTGATTGAAGTATTTCCTTCAAGAAGACAAGAGCCCAGGTTTCAACATCATTTTCCCGGTAACAATAGCACCTAGCAGGAAATGACTCTTTAAAAAATGAAGGAATGCATGAGTGCCTTGTGTATACCAGGTGTTGTGCATAGCACCGGGGACACACAAAAGCGTAAGACACACTCTGTACCCGCAAGGAGCTCACACATTAGCCTGGTGGATGAGGCACCAAAATGACCTTTTTTTTTTTTTAACACAATGCTTATGAGCTATAGGAAAAAGTGATTTGTTTCAACACCAAACCTAGGAACACCCACATTCTGTTAAAAGGGTCAGGAGGGGGGCCCTGAGTCCTTGATGACCCCTCATTGGACAACTAAACCAACACGATAATCATGTCCCTCTGGACTTCAGGTTCCATCAACAATATATTTCCTTATAGTTTCACCCCCCAAAAAACATTCCTAACTGACACACAGAAAAACACCATGAGCATCAGCTATTCCCAACTTTGCCTGCTCTCCTCGATTTGCAACTCCTCCCCCCTCCCTCATCATGCCTAGGGGACCACCCCATCTTCGACGGCAGAGTCCCTCAGAGCCACCACAGGCGCGCTCCTCAATGGGAGTAGCACATCTTGGAGAACAGGAACCATACAGATCTTTGTCCCTAGCGCTCAGCCCTATTTGCTCTTTGGTCAGTGCCAAGGCCACAGAGTCACTGAAAGAAGATGGAGACACCAGAGAAGAATCCACTAGCGGCTCTGCCCAGGAGCTTACAGACCAGCAAGTTCCTGGTGACAGACCAATGCTATGCAAAAGATAGGACCCCGTTGCTATCAAACAGGGCCATACTATTCCATATCTCCTGGGACTGTGGTGAGGATTGCGTTGGACAAAGCATGGAAAGTGATGCCTGGTCCAGCGCCCAGCATACAGGGTGCAGAATCAGTGGCAGCAAGGATAGCCATAATTTGATGCTGCGGTGCTGGGTCCTTCCCCTCTCTCCCCTCAGGCTGCACTTCCTTTTGTGCCCTCAGAGCTGGAAAAGGTTGCAGCCTGGAGGTGGGGCGGTAGAGACATTATTATGAGGTCCTGCAGGCAACTCCAGGTTGATCAAAGGCAAGGTGTGGTGGTAGGTAAATTAAATCCATGTGGCTGCACAGAGAGAACGGGGGTGAGGGCTGGATGGTGACCAAAACAGTAGCTGCTTGT
>NW_017731667.1:1784659-1872549 GCF_001890085.2 Hipposideros armiger | reverse complement strand
TAATAGATATGTATGATATTGGGGGGAAGTGGTGTGGCAGATTGGGAAAGGGGGATTTTCACTTTGAGGAGTAAAACGTATAACTAGTGCACTGTGTTGTACAGCTGAAACTAATTTTTAAAAATGTTTATTTATAATAAACATTTTTTAATTGAATATTTCGTGTCCTCATTCTAATAAAATCCTAAGCCTCTTTGTTCTTCGGTGCAGTTGCTATTCTCCTGCCCTGCCCACTCCCACTATTTTGGGAGTGTACTGTCTTCCTTTCTTTTAATAAACCCTCTGCTTGCTTGGTTTTGCTTGCTTGGCTTATTCAGTGTGTCCTTGAATTCTTTCCTGTGACGTTCACTAAGAACCCATTTTTGGGCAACAATTAGAGTGGTAGTTTCAGTTTTCCTACCAAAATGTGTCAATTAATATATTTTATTAGTACATCACAATAACTTCAGTGTCATTTTTCACAACATAGCCAAGCATGGCTCAGGTTACTATAGGGGCTTAGGGCCGCTTGTGGGATACCTAAGGTCTTCATTTGACTGAACCAGCTTTAGGTTCTGCCAGACCGCCAGGCAGAGCTGTAACTACAGAAAACAGCATTATCTTCCCAGGAAAGGACTCAGTAATGGAGAGAGAGAGAGAAAGAGATGATAGGTGATAGATAGCTAGATGATAGATAGATAGATAGATAAATAACTAGATGATAAATAGATAATGGGGAGGGGATTCCAACATGAAATAATAGGATAAACCAACATATGATCAAAGCACATGGATGTGAGTTCTATTGAAAGATCAAAGATCCTAGGAGGGGGACAGCATTCCAGGAAATGTCCCACAATGTAAGGAGATTCTAGCCAGGAGCTAGGGTTCAGGGGTGGCAGGCAAATTCCAGGGAAGGCATTACTGATAAGAAAAAGAGGGCCTTAGTTCTATAGAGATCTAAGTATTAGGCATATTAAGATGATAGGAACTCAAGGAAACAGCAGAAGCCTGTTTTCATAACAGAGGCATCAGGTTCAGGCTGGATTAACAGAAAGATCACTCACAGCTGAGTGATGGGCTAGAGAACCTTTATTACCTCTACTATAGGCTTTAAGAGTCAGTTGGTGTGGTTGTGGGGAAATTAAGGTCATAAAAAGTAGGAGGAGGCCAAGTCTGACATTCAGAACCAGGAAACACATACTCATCAAGAATTCAGAGTGAAGTCAAGTACAGGTGGCTTTAAATTTTTGGATTTTCTTAACTGGTGTATCATGAAAAAGATGCGAATGCAGTGAACATGTGTAGAGGACAGCCCCTGCACTTGCATACTCACTTTCATTCTTTCTTATCAACTCAACTCATGAACTATGTAGGTATTGCTTTCTCCTTTGTTTAATCTGTTTTCCATCACTGCTAGATCATTCTCATCAGGATGAGGAGTATTGCCACACACTCCCTCTTGACACAATATCCCTTCATGCTACTGTTACCTTTTCTTGCTCCGACTTTAGCCAAACTACCTTAAAATGGTTAGTACTCACTGACTCTACTTAATAATCTTCTATTCTCTCTTGAACTCACTGCAGGCAGGTTTTTGTCCTTACCATGCCACTGAAGTAGTTCTTGACAAGTTTGCCAATGGTCTCCATATTCCTAAATCCTACACTCAATTCTCAGTCCTCATATTACTCACCTATGAGCTGCATTGGACATAATTTGATCACTTCTGGGAAGTTTGATCGCTTGGTACCTGAAAAAATGTTCTCTCTTTGTTGTTTCTGAAGGGGAGCAGAATATCCCACCCTAAAATATGCCACTTTGGCATAAAGATTATTTTGAGCTAAAGCTAACTGAGAAGCAGATACAGGAAAAGCTCTCACCACCCCTCATTTTCCTAAAAGGAGGACATACATATGTAAAGGTGTTCCTCTTCCCCTCTCTACCAGGAAAGACAAGTTAATCACTGGAGAAAACCTTGGACCCTTGGCCTAGAGAAAGCACCAGAGAAATTTACATAGCAAACTTGACTAACTAGCTTTTATCCACCATTAGTTTCCCATATATTTGCCTTCCCACAATTTGCTTCCTTGGGAATTCAAGGTCCTTTTCCTTTGTCTGTTCACTAATCTAAAAAGTTATTGTTCTATTCTTAAGATGCTATAGATACGTAAACCCAAGCTCTAGTCACTCCTTTAAATTACTCATTCCTGAGTTTCTCTCATATACAGAGGATGCCAAAAAATGTATACACATTTTAAGAAAGGGAAAAACTATTAAAATTGCAATACTCAGTACATACCATTGACAAAAGATAAATACAAGTCACGTTTGACTTTTGCAATTACAAGAGGTGCTCGAAGTGGTTACCATCAGCGTCCAGACACTTCTGATTATGGTGAACTACTGCTTGAGCAATGTTGACAAAAGTGTCCACTTGCACACATTTTTTTGGCACCCCGAGTATTTGAGCTATGTATGTTAATAACCTCTGTTTGGTTTTCTCTTTTTAATCTGTCTTTTCTTAAAGAGATTCAGCCAAGAAGCTATAAGGGTAGAAGGCAAAAACATGTTCTCTTTACATCTTTCTACTTTATTGGCTGCCCTTTCTTTGCATACTTTGCTGGATACCTTCCAGATATCTTAAGTGTTGGTATACCCCAGGGCTCAGCTTCAGGATTTCTTCCCTATGTCTTCTTACTGTAAGGCATGTGAGTTTCTGCTTGAGGTCTTTCTCTGGCCACAGGAATGTGTTCCACCTGTAACTTTGGCAGGCTGCCCCTGGAATTTAGCACCCCTGGGAGCAGATTTAACCAATAACTGATAGGAGTTGGTGAATAAATACCCCAACTTCCTCACTTCTTGGGTGGGACTGCGTTAGGACAGGTCCTACAATTTCCAGGAATTCTCCTTTAGTTGAATTTTGCCTCAGTTGCACACAGAAGTAACCTGCTCATTAATGCACACTTTATTGGCTTTCTTCTCTTCCCTTTCTCATTTCCTCACTTTCCTATTGGTGCTTCCTGTGATCACATCCTGTCTTAGGTTGGGATCCTTGGTAAACAGACTGAGAGCCAGAGATGTGTGTGCAGAAGATTTTTTGGAGAATGCTCTCCGGAATGACACCTGTAAGGCTGTGAGAGAGGCAGAAATGGGCAGAGGGAGAATTTGAATTGCAATGCAGATTCCCCATAGGTATCAGCTGATTTTTATGGGGAGCTCTATAAGATGTCCTTCAATGTTGTCTGTAATGGAGACAAAGAGGTCAGGGTTTTGAACCCTGAAGAGACCAGTCATTGTATGCAGGTTGCCCCTGGGGAGGGGCTATAACCCAGGCAAGATAGTGCTTCTGTCTTTGTTCATTTACTGTCCATGAAGCAGTGGATCGGCAGGGCGCCAAATGTAGTCTTCCTTGTCCCCATTAGTAACAGAAGTCCTACCTTCTACAGGTAATCGAGGTTGAATTCCCCTGCCAGTATGCTGGTAATTTTCTTGCCTGCTGGTCACTTGGTACAGGAGCCTAAAATAACTGGAGGGCAACTGTAGCTTCAAGTTCAATTAGGTTTTTACTAGGTCCCTGAGAACCAGGACTTCTAAACCCTTAAAAATGTCCATGCCCTAATATCCAGTACCTGTGACTATGTTACATAACATGACAAATGCAATTTTGCAGATGTAATTAAGGTCACTAATCAGTTACTGTTAAAATAGTAAAATTATTCTGGATATCCACGTGGGCACAAACAAATCATAGGAGCCCTTGGAGGTGGGACAATGTTCTGTAGATGGAGGAAGAAGAAGATGTCAGAAGAGATGTGGCAGAAAAAAAAAGCAGAGAGATCTGAAGCATGAGAAGGACTAAATGTGCTGTTGCTGCCTTGGAAATGGAGGAGGCAACCTGACAAGGAATGCAGGCTGCCTTAAGGAGTTGAAAGAAGTTTCCAACTGACAGCCAGCAATGAAATAGAAACCTCAGCCTTACATGATAAAGAACTGAATTCTTCGAACAACTCGAAAAGCTCAGTAGCAGATTCTACCCTAAAACCTCCAGATAAGGCCCTAGGTCAGCCAACATCTTGATTTCAGCTTTGCAAGGCTGTAGGCAGAGAAAGCCAAATGAGACTTCTCACCTACAAAACTATGAGATGATAATGTGTGTTGTTTTAAGCTGCCATGTTGGTGGTAATTTTTGCAGCAGCAATAGAGAATGAACGTATCCACAGAGTCTGAAGTTGTAGGGATAGGAAACACGTATTGCTCACGTGGGTCATTGAGGGTGATGGCAAGCAGGACAATTCTTACTTTCACCCCTCGGTTTTCAGAAACATATATTATACCTATTGGGGATGTAGTACCATATAATAGTCATTGATGTAGGTCATATACCATATCCTAGAGGATGGTATCCCATCCTTGTAAGAAATGATCTCCAGCTGGCACCTCAATTGATTCAGTAAGAACTATTTCATCACCCTACAGACCAGTAGCATTTAGACTGTGCAGTATGTTATAGGATCAGTGGATACCATGGATATGGGCTTACTACTGAACCTTCACTTTTGTACAGTTGATCCCTTGATCTACCACAATGTTACGTGGTATCCTATTGGTGCAGCAGCTTACAGCAACTCTGTTAGTTCTCAGGTACTCATGCAGGCCAAGGAAAGAAAGACCAGCTTATTCCTAGGACACATGCCAATTCTAATCATTATGAATTGCTGCTCCTACCAGAGTGGAGGGTGCGGAGTTTCAGAGCTAGTCACCACAAGATGTACTTCTGTGGTATGCAGATTGTTTTGAGATAAGGGCAAATTTAGCTGCAGCTCAGGAGAAACTTCTGCCCCTCCCTTTACTACTTAAAAAAAGGATGAATCAGGGACTTTGCCCATAATGGGAGATTATCAGAGATAACCTCTTTTGACCTGTCTGTGGGGCAGAACAAACTTCTATTTACTAAAAATTTGTTCTTATCATTCTGCAGTGACCCTTTGAAGCCCCCAAGGCACCTTATCTCATCCCTAGCTCAGAATGTCTTATCTACCCATTGGTCTCTGAACCTCTCCTGTATGTGGGATCTCTGACTCCCTCATGTATGTGGGGTTCTCATACATATGTATGTATTATATTTGGCTGTTTCTCTTTTGTTAATCTGTCTCATGTCTATTTGATTATTAGACCAGCAAAAAGAACCTTGAGGATAGAAGAAAGTTTCTTGCTCCCCAACAAGGGTATCCAATGTGATCCCTTAGCCATCAAGTGGCTGATTGGTCTATTTGATGAAAGGTGCCATAACAGTGACCAATTTGGTCTCTGTTGTTAGCTGGTGATACTTTCAGCAACAGCACTAACGAGATCAGCCTTGATTCGTGAGACCCCATGATATTCAGCTCATGCTTAGCATCCATACCGACAAGTGGGACTTCTCCATTCATGTGCCCATTATACCAGACTGGAGTAGCCTAAAAGGTTTAGCCATGCTTTCTCTTTTGTTATGCAGTGCCTCTTCCATGTTGGATGCTCTCTGGCAAGTGTTGAAATGCAAAAGAAATATTTTCACATTGTCTGCCAACTCCCATAAGTCCATCCGTTATGTTTCTTTCACAGATCTCTTTATCCTTGATCTTTCAATCTTTTTGCTTCCAGGCCCTTAACCATCAGCCAAGCCATTTCCCACTGCCCATGAGTTCATATACATTCGAACCTTGGGCCACCTCCCTTTTCTCATGATTTGGATAATCTGGTACACCACATGAATTCTGGGCATTCAGAGGATTTCCCATCATGGCTGTCTTTCAAAGCCACCCTGAGTAGAGCTCTAGTGCAGCCAGAGTTCATTTAAGCTTCTACTCATATGGTAAGCTGATCCAGCCATGAACTAAAATCAGCTGTTTCTTTTTTTTCCTTGATCAGCGGATCATAACTTACCTCCCCCATCTGACCATAGGTATGAACTTATGGGAGGGACTGGAGTAACAGTGGTAGATGATTTGGGGTTGTGGACTACCTGCTCATGCAGCTTACATGTCACTTCTGGCTCTGCTAACACTTGATCTTGGACAGATCAGCTCCAAAAAATGATGGACTGATCTTGGTCCTACCTGACCTTAAGATTTCTTCGATCTGAGAGAACCCAGGTTATTATGGGCAGTTTCGGATGCATATACAGCTTTTCAAACATATCCTCAGGTGAGATACTGGGTTATGAAGTCTTGGGCTGTAGTAGAAACATAGCACCTGAGCACAAGCTTCATTAGTCTGTTCTCCAAATAGCTGCTAAAAGAATTACTTAACAGTATGTCAAATTATGCCACTTCTCTGCTCAAAACCCTTCAATGGCTTCCTATGTCACTCAAAATAAAAACCAATATGACTGCAATGACATATAAGGCTTCCTATGATCTGGCACTTTCATGTATCTCTGTCCTCACTTTAAACCACTCTCCCCTCTCACTCTATTCTAGGCACAAAGGCCTCCTTGCTCTTTTTTGAATATACAAATCATGCTACCATATCAGGCATTTGGACTTACTGTGCCATTTTGCCTAAACATTCTTCCCCCAGGAACCTGCATGGTTTACTCTGTTACCTCATTCACATCTCTGGTCAATGTCTCCATAGCAGAGAGGAATTGCCTGACCACCTTACCTAAAAAGGTAGTTCCCATCCATGCTATGCAATATTTCCTTTACCCTGACATAGATTTCCTCAGAGCATTTAGCACCCACTTATATACTATATAGTTACTTGTTTGTTTCCATTCTGTTTTTTCCTATTACATTATAAACTCCAAGAAGACAAAGATTTTTGTTTGTGTTGTTTACTATTGTATTCTAGCACCTAATAATATGCCTGGGATATTAGGTATTCAATAAATATTTGTTGAATTAATGAATGCAAGCACTTGTCATTCTTTTGGGCTGCCTACATAGCAGCCAGTTACCTGTTAAAATATGTGGGGTCAGATCACAGCTCTGCTCAAAATGCTCCAATGATTTTCCACCTTACTCAGAGTGAAAGCTAATGTCTCGTTCTTAGTCTACAGGGCCCTGCATGATCTGATCTCACCTTCATTGCTTATCCTCTTTTAGTCACACCAGCCTACTTACTGGTCTTTGAACATCTCAGGTCTACTCTGAACGCAGAGCCTTTGGACTTGATGTTATCTCTCCCTGAAGTGTTTTTACTCAGAGAGTTGTATTCCTTGCTGCTGCCTCATCTTCTTTGGGTTTTTACACAAATACAACCTTTTCAGGGAGACTTTTACTGGTCATCTTATTGAAAATTGCAATTTTTCTATAACTGACTATCCTTCTTCCTCTGTTTTATTTTTCTCTCTAGCAATTATCAACATCTAACACACTGTATATTTTATTTATCTGTTTATTGTTTCTCTCCCTTCACTACACTGTAAGTTCCACAAGAGCAGTTTTTTTTTCCTTTTTTACATTGCTGTGTTTTCAGCACTGAGAATATTGCGTGGCATATAGTCGGCACTTATTACATATTTATGGCATGAAGAAATTCAATTTCTAGAGGCAATAGTGTTAGTATGTTTAGTAGCATAATCCAGTGTCCAGGGTGTGCAAATTGCTGTTTTGTTTCCAGTAGTAGAGGAAATAGCATTGACAATAGTAGTGGGTTCATCATTAAAGCAATTCTGTGCCATGATTTTATTTTTTGCTGTGTAGTCTTCATTCCAGATTCTCTGATCCTTTTAAGGATTCTGTGATCTCTTCAATATCCTGCAATAAACTCCTTTTATGCTTAACTAGCCAAAGTTGGTTTCTGTTGCTTGCATCTAAGAATGCTACTTTATATAGACATTAGAATTATTCTAGCAAGGATTAGTTGCAGCAACATATCTTCTAGGAAATACAGGAAATTTGGAATTGGTTTCTGGTTTGGTTGCAACTAAAGGCAGTGAAAGTCCAGATAGCATTAGAGACTGATGGTTGCTGAATTGGAGGGGTGTTGCGGGGTTGGGTGAAAGGATTAAGAAGTACAAATTGGTAGTTACAAAATAGTCACTGGGATATAAAGTACAACATAGGGAATATAGTCAATAATATTGTAATAACTATGTGTGGTGCCAGGTGGGCACTGGACTTATCTGGGGGATTTCTTGGTAAATTATATAAATGTCTAACCACTATGCTGTATCCTGAAACTAATATAAAATAATATCAAATGTCCAAAACACAGCATTAAAAAAAAAGAGATGTGATCAATTGTTGGGTCTGATGGTAGAATTATTCCTCCATTGGAATCTTTATATCAGCAGAGCCCAGAGTTCTAGGGCTTGGAAGGAAAAAATGGAAAAGTAGTCCAGAGCAAATAAAGGCTACAAGACAAGTGGCCCTATCACTTGAAACGTATGACCCACTAGATCCATAGGTACACATAAAAAGTACCCATGATAAATTGGGATGCAGGATGGATTCTGGGATGAGCCTCCTGTAGTGAGGAGAAACACAATGTAGACCCAAAGGGTTTTATAATAAAGCTATGTTTTCTGTGGAAAATCACTTTCTCCTTTTGAGAAACAGCTCTAGCTTGCTGGACTCTGGTAGAGACTGAAAACCTGATTATAGACATCAAGTATCTATATGACTTGAACTAGCCATCATGAGCTATTTGATCCACTAAGGCATAAACTTGGACAGCATTCCATCATGCAGAGGAAGTTGTGTACACAAGATTGGACTTGAATATGTCCTGTAGGCATAAGTAATTTGTATGAGCAGATGATTCACACTCCCAATATGCCTATTTTGATTGTACTGTCATCTTTCTTGTAAATGTCACCTTTGACTTCCTGGAGATTTTCTGATGACCAGCTAACTAAAGAAAAAAAAATGAGCCTGGTTTATAGATGGCTCTGAATGATGTGCTGACACCAGGCAGAATGTGGACTACTGCAGTATTACAGACTCACTTGGAGGTTACCCTGAAAGACACTGATGAAGGGAATTCCTTCCAATTGGCTGAAACTCAAGCTGTATATCTCATTGTCCACTTTGCCTAGAAGGATATATGGCCTGAGGTGTGGATCGTTACTTATTCATAGGTAGTGGCTAATGATTTGGCTGGGTGATCAGAGTTTGAAAGAGGATTGGAGGATTGGTGAGAAGGAAATCTGAATAAGACATTTCTGCATAGATCTCTCAGAAAGGGCACCAAGTGTGACAATGTTTGTGTCCCATGTGAACATTCACCTGAAATCATCCCTGGCAAAACAGGTTTTCAATAGTCATAGAAAAAAATGATCTTCCTTTATAATAACAGTAGGGTTTTGTTTTGTTTTTTTAACATTTCTCACATTGTATTTTATTGTTGATTTATTTGTTTGTTTTCCCACATATTGTGAACCTCTTAAGAGCAGTAAAAGTAAATATTTTGTTCATTTTGTGGTAGGAATTTTTACTGTTTTATTTCTATTTTCTAGTACAATGCCCGACACACAGCAGGCGTGCAATAAATGTTTGAATGAACAAATGAAGACATTGTGCTAAGCATGTATATGTTTTATATTCTCACTCAGATTGGATCATTTCCATCAAATCTTGACAACCAGATTTATTTAATTGTGTTTCTCCTGGCTGGATTCTTTCCCCCATCTCCCTAGTGCTTGCTCAATGGATTGTCATAAAGTGATGGCAATGATGGCAGGAATGGAGTTTCTGCTTGGCATCAATAATATAAAATCTCTCTCACCAAGGCTACCCTACTGAGTGGCCAATTTGCCTACAATAGCACCTGACTCTGAGCCCCAATACAGTCAGCCACATAGTGACAGGTGATTAAAGTGGACTCTGTCATGAAGAGGGCTGCCTTTTTCTTTGCTCTAATAAAATGTTTTCATATGCCTTCTTTGCCCATCATGCTTTTGCTAGCACCATCATCCATATACTGAATGCCATATAAACCATCAAAGTATCCCACACAATATCACTTCAAACAAAAAACTCATTGTTTAGCAGAAGAAATAAGAGAATGAATTGGCCAAGTCTCGCATGATTCACTAATCTTTCCGTGAACTCTATTACCCAGAAGTAGATTGATTTACGGAACAGCATGCCTTGTTGAAGGCACAGTCACTATCCCGACTGAGAGCTGACTGTGTGAGGTTCAGGTACTCTTCTATGGGATGCGGGGAAGTGTTTGATCTGACCCAGTGATCAATGTATGATACAGCTTCTCTCATGGTCACATTACATAGACCTGGGAAGCAGTCGGAGCAAGTGGGAGTGGTACTTCTTTCTCACTATTCCACCTAATGAAGCACTCATATAGCAACTCTAGGGTTTGTTGGTTGAAAGAGCTTAGGACTCAGAGGAGGAAAATTTCCACTAGAAGGTACAATAGTAGTTACACTGAATTAAAAAATGAAATATCAACTGGCCATTTCAGATGCCTTATTTACACTGGGTAAACACGCAAATGAAAAATTGGGTTTGCATTATTAACTTGAATAAGTTTGCTGTTACACAGCTGAGGTAGAGAGAAGTAGCATTCCTAGGGTTTCTCCTAGTACTGTTATGTCCAGTGGCCCATGGTCAAAGGTAATATAGGAACCCTAATCAGGCAGAACCACTAAGCCCCTTCACCTGACCTCTTAAAAAGCCCTAGCAAGTGGACGTGCTGCTGAGAGAAAAGGGAAGATTAATGGGCAGTAGAGGAAGGAGGTCATTAATACTCATTGTAGCCTTGTGATGAGATGCAGACAACAGGACTATAGCATCAATCCATATCATTTTCCTTACTGTGCTATATGCAATTGCATATTTTAACTAATTTTCTTTTCCCTTCCCAGGTATTTTTCAGGTGTGTTGATAATCATTAAAATTACGTGGTGTCATGGCTATCACTAAATTTACCAATCAGAATACTGAGAAAGGGTTGTGATGCAAAAAGAACAATGGTCATTGCATAGACATCATAGATTTAGAGCTGGATAAAATAAGTGACAAAAACTTTTGGTTGACACCATCTTGTTCTGGCTGCTGCAACAAATTACCATTAAATTGAGTAGCTTATAAACAACAAAAATTTATTTTGTACAGTTATGGAGGCTGGGAAATCTAAGCTCCAGGTTCCTGCAGATTTGGTGTCTGGTGAGAGCCAGCTTCCTCAGACATGGATGTCTTCACACTATGTCTTCACATGGTGGAAGGGGGGAGGGAATGCTCCTAAAACAGTCACATGCCTCTTTCACAAGGGGTCTGCCTCATGACCTAATCAGCTCCCAAAGGCCCTGCCTCCTAATACTATCATCTTGGGAGGTAGGATTTCTACATACAAATTTGAGGGGACATAAACATTTAGTATTTGCATACCTTTTATAGTGTAGAGATAGTGCATTTTTGGTTGTATAAAGAACAACTGCAATGTATCACATAAGACTGTGGTATAATGTAGGGGTTTGGGACCTTGAGGAAGTTATTTACTCTTTCTTTGCCTTTGTTTTCTCACTGGTGAAATGGGAAACATACAGTACTTACGACATAGGATTTAGTGAGGATTAAATGACTAAATACATATGAAATGCTTAGAAAAATGCATAGCACAAAGTAAGAGCTATGCAATGTTAGACAAATAAGGTATGGGAAGAATGCTGTACGCTGATGTTAGGTAGCTGAAGGAGTGAACTGTGGTGGTCATTTATCATTGTGTTTTGGTCACTCAGGATCTAAACTTGTTTTCCTGCTTTTGAGGAATCCTCCACTATAGGAGGGAAAGCCAATGTCCCACTTACAGAAGCTGCAAAGTCCAGGAACAGTACTTGCTCTCCCAGCATCAGTGTAGCTAGGACTTGGGCACATAACTTAGAGTTTGTTAATCAAATAACCCTCCCAAAGAAACATGGCAGAAATCATTTTGGCAGGGGTAGAAACAGTGGTGGCAGCTCTGCCCAGTCTCTAGAGGTCTAGAGGCAGTGAATACTTCTAAGAGCAACATGCCACCGCCTCCCATCAGTGGTACACACTACACTGTCTGATCCCTTTTGCACCAGCAATGATGTCTTCACTCAACCAACTTCGCAGTGTGATTTAAGGGCATTTTTGTTCACCGTGCAGTATACAAGTTCAGTTTTTAGGTCCTTTTAGGGATATTGAACAAATAATATATTTTTATTTTTATTATCTCTTAATAGAAATAGTTTTATTTAGACAAAAGTAAATTTTTTTATTTATGATTCAGATTACTGGCCTATAATATATTTCAGTTGTTCAACTTAATGAATATTTTAGAATTAATAATGTATCTTGCATTTGAGTAAATGTGATTGGAAAAGAACACGTTGTTTGATATATACCTTTATTGAATTACAAAGTGTTATTTTTCATGTTTGAAAAAATTTTGATTTGATTCATTACTGACTAGATATGTACCTAATAAATAAATTTGTGATGTTCTTAACTGTATTCTTAAAACATATTCATTTTATAAAATCATTTTCAGAACTAAATAAACACTGCCATAGTATGAAGTACCAGAAGATGTTTCAGAATATATTTAAAAGTCATTTTTTAATGCAAAGATTTTCATAGTTGTGTTTATAACTTTGACGCTTATCCAAATGTATTTTGATAAATAAAACATTCTCCATGGTCTAACTGATCTTATTTTGTTCTATAGTGAAGTCACATCTAGAAACTGGGACACTGAAAGAAAGAGAATATTATGAAATAAGTAAAGGGTTATTTTGACCTTATTGCAGAATCTAGAAGAAAGGGAATGTTACTGGTAGAGAAACATCAGAACAACAGAATATTGTTGGTTAATTAATAGTTTCATCTTTAAACATTCTTTCTCTTCAGTTTTGCCTCATGTGAAAATCCCCCATTAAAATTTTACTAAAATGTTAATACCTCTTGCTGTGAAAATCTGTTTTAAACTGTCCTTAATGATTCTAATATGAGAGCTAGCTCTTAAAATTTCTTGAAGCAATTCAAGGCAAGGACAGCTGCAAAGGATAAATTTAACTTACTTAAAAAGTCTTCTTTTTATTTATTTAACTATTTTAATTAACATTTGATTTTTAGGCGCTTGAACAACAGGAAAACAACACTAAATTATTCTTATTAATGTTGTTTAATTTTCCACTTTCCACCAATGACCTTTTATAGAAGATAAATTTATGAAAGGTTATGGTGCAGTCTTTCAATGATAAAATATATTAACCTTAATTTTGAAAAGAGCATATTTTTGCAGGAGAGAAATATGTAAGCATGTGAATTATTTTTCTTTAGTTATAACTAGCAGCGTGTTTCTGTGGGATTTGTGTTGCTACTGGAGTACTCAGTGCACCTACATTCATCTATTTTTAGTGCTGACACATGGTCACAGACTGCACTATATATGGAAAATATGCTGCTGTATTCTTATTTTGCCAAAATATAGTGTTTAGTAACTTGTTTTCCATCAATGCAATGTACGAGGCTTTCCCATGGAAATACGAATCCCCCTGCCCTCTTTCTTTCAGCTATGCTCCAGTCTTCAAGTCCGTAAAACCCATGTTTACTATCTTCTCCAGTAAAAATAACGTAACAGTGAGAAAGAAATATAATTGCACACAATTCGCTTTAATACCATCATTACAATAAGAGTTTCATTTGCCATGGTTTGATAGTTGCTAGCAGAATGAATGTAGCTCACTTTGACACTGCCCTGATTGCAGATATCCTAATGAATAGTTCTATGATTGATTGGCTAGATGACATCAGCACAATTATAGGCCTGTACAAGCATTAAATAGCCAAATTGTTGGGGGGAGAAACACACCAAAGCCTGGAGTAGAATGCAGATGGAGTTGGAATATAAGTAGAGTGAGAGTAAAATAGAACCCTTCTTTATGGAAATGTGCTTGGAACAATTTTTCAGGAAGCAGTTGCTGTTAGGCACTGCTGTATAGCTGAAGGAACAATTTTCTCTTTTGAAACAACAACAAAATGCACTGCCCCAGGATCACACCCTCTTACTTTAAGTTTTCAATTGAGGTTTTTCCCGACAAGATCATCAATTCTGTAACACAATTATATTTTTCTGATATTATAAATTAAAAGTCAATGCATTGATGATCACGACCTTTTAAAAACAAACAAAAATCTAAAAATATGGGTTATGTGTGCCTATCTAAATTAAATAAAACTTGATTTCACCAGTGAGTTATGTTGTTCTTCAGTCATCTTTATTCAGAATATTGGCTTGAAGAAAATTTTATGATGCCCCCATCTCAGTCTCTCTTTCTCTCTTTTTCTACCCTGCTTTCCCTTAACACACACACACACACACACACACACACACACACACACACATTTAGTTAAAATCAAACTAAATTATTTGGGTCAAAGCTTTCTTAAACTTTTTGAAGCTCTCCCAAGATTGTACTTAAATGTTCATGTCCTAACTTGGATACACAATAGGTGGAGATATGAAATGGTGGAGCTACACTAAAGACTAGGTCATCATTTCCATAATTCCATCTTTTAATGGGTTTATAATTCAGCCTTGCTTGAGCACAGTATGTGCTGATTTATATGTCTTCAGTTGACACAGATATTTCATGAGAATAAACTACTGGGATACATATAACAAGGCAGCTTCCAGTGCAAAAGAGTAATCTTCTGTAAAAAATGGATCCACTCTTTGAAAGTCTACATATAACTCATGTTGTACATTACATATCTTAAATTATTATGTGAAAGATCAGCAAAAGCACAATAATGTTATTCAATTATTCTTTAATCTCTCAGAGAATGGTTCTACATGCTATGAGTTGGAAATATTGGAGATAATACACTTGGCCCTGAGTCTGGAAAATTCCACAGCACTGTCCCCCTTTACTGTATTTTAGTTGCCACCAATGATACACTATCAATGATTTCCCATACTCAGATAAAGAATATCAGAATTCATATGGGAGCTCATTAAAAATAAGGATTTCTGGGCTTCACCCTAGACTCATTGAATCAGAATCTTCGGTGTTGTGTGCATGGAATCTGTCTTTTCCTCAACAACCGCAATACCAATGATTCTGACACAGCCAGAAAGACCCATGTTTGGGAATCTCTCTGCTTTAGATTGAACATCTAAACTCAGATCTTATTCTTGACAGCAAAACTAATTTGGTGTCCATGCTCCCAATACTACTTCACTTCTCCATACCTCAGTTCCCCCATACCAATGTGAGGAGACATTGCTAAATACAAATAATCATCTTACTACTCCAAGGTGAAGAAAAATCAGAGCCTAAAAATGATACTACATTTAATCTGTATTTACCAAAACAAAAGCTTCTGAATGTAAGATATGATCACAGTGTTTAGCATCGTGAAACATACAGGTGTGTGAATTTGGGTTTTCTTAAACAAATCCTATAAAAATTAAAGCCAGGGGCAATATTGCAATTGAAAAGGGCTAATTTAAGAGCAAATGAAGATATTTTCAAGAAGCAGGTATTAAATCTATGAAAGTAATTAGAATGATAAATGACTAACTCCAAAACATAAATAAGCTCAAGAAGAGTTTTAATAAATTGTGGAAGATCAATCCATAATGATTTGTTATGGAAGATAAAAAACCTTTGAAATGAAGCATATTAAAGCAAAAATTAGCAACAATTAGAAGTGTAAATGAAAGTTTTTCCATTTGATAAAAATTCTTGAAGATGCAACTACAGGTGATATAGTTCAACTACTTTTTAAATCAATGGATTCAAAGAATTTTGAGATTACTGAATATTATTATCTTTCTTTTACTACCGAGTACGTTGATATACAAATCAAACACTTTCACTACTCTTTAGAACTTTTCAAATGATTTCAGTGTGGAAAGTAAAAGTAATACTTACAAATTTCAAAAGTACAAATGGAATCTGAAATGAAGTAGCTCAATTTTACTTTTTGTATAATGATGTATCATCAAAATTAGACATGAATGGATCATTAAGTTATTAAAGTTATCTCTTTTAATTTGTTCTGGTACCTGGTATTCTGGTTAATTTATGGCGATGGTAAATGCAGTAATAAAGTGTCCTGGGTCATCTACATAAAGCTTGGAGGTACATGCTATTTAAGTAAGCAAGTTTTAAAAATATACTTATGCAGTCTGGCTTCTACTTAAATTTTGGACAAAAAAATAGAAGAATTGTTTATTAATTCCAAGCTGTTCAGTAATTCATGGTGGGATTATGGGTATGTATAGAAGATACATGGAATAATGTCCCCAATACTGCCCCTTGGACCTTCCCTAGTCCTAAGCATTTTTCTACATCTATAATTCAAGGTAACAATGGAATTGTTTGAATGCATCTCAAATCAATAAATCACATTTTCTCTGCAAAATTCCTGGAGTGAATAGACGACTCTGGTTCTCTTGGCTCCCAGATTGCTTAAAAATTTTGCTCAAATTTTCTTTCACATTTCTTTAACACTGTTGACTTTTCATTCTAGGATTATGAAAATAACCTAAAATGAATAGAAAGAATTTATAATAGAAACACGATGAACTTTTTGTTATGATATCTCCACCTTATACTTTTACCAAACTTTTTCTCTGAAGATAACTCAAATATATTTGGAGTCTTCACTGTTTGTTATCTTTTATTCTTTGCTGTGTCCTGAGAATTAGATCAAACTGAGCTCACGATAAAATATTAAGACATTTTTCTAAATAGAGCCTAGTTTTCCTTGATGTCCTAGGAGCAATGTGAATGTCAAGGCTATATATACCAGCAGAGTTAATCTGGCTCTGCAACTATGCTATAATATTCAACACAGGAAGCTTCTGTGCTTGGTGGATCTCTGACTCTACTAGCTGCTGGGAAATGGTGGATTGAAGGACTTTCAGAGTGGTTCATAACTTTGAAAAATCAATTATCAGTTAATAGGGCCTTTAGGACACCTTAGTTTCTAAGCATGGCATTCTGCCACAAAAACACTCAAAAACTTTTTGCTGTTACAGTTACATTATAGACAAAAATCCATTCTGTTTCTGACTCCTCCTATTAATCAATGTTGGGACAAAGCCTAGCGTTTTAGTCACTTAAAAGCAGACATATTTGATCTGAAAATGCCTTGCTATAAATGTCCAGGTATGTACCAAACTTCCAATTCTGATTAGGTGTTTCACCTGATCTAGTGGTCAGCTTTCCATATTTTCTTTTACCCGGTGAAAAAAGCAGGTAAAAACATAAGGAAGAGTTGATTGATACTATAAATGCATGTACGAGGTGTGATCAAACAATATGGTGAATGTTTAAATAAAAAAAAATTATTACAGTTAAAGACACATTGCCATTAATCTCTCTCAAAATACTCCCCCTCACTTCAAACACACTTATTTCATCATTCTTGCCATGTTTTGAAGCAGTTCTGGAAGTCCTCTTTCCTAAGTGTCTTTAGGTGCACTGTCATGGCTGCCTCGATGTCCTGAATCACTTTGACTTTGGGGAAGAGCCAGAAGTTGCACGGTGCCAGATCCGGTGAATAAGGTGGATGAGGACACACCATGTTTTTATTTGACAGAAATTACCGTATACCAGAAGTGATGTGTGACATGGAGCATTGTCATGATGGAGGATGATTTATGGCGCACTTTAAAACACATCTTCTCTCAACCGTAGCTCACACCTGACTGACTGCACCGAACAAGTTGAAACTTGTCACACACTGTTTGTTAGTAAGGTTCAATACACCACTTCCCATATCGAAGACCCCTGCCTTTCTATTGGATGGTACTAGGTGGCAGCATTCACCGAATTTACTGATAAAAATCGAAAGGCTCTGCCATGTCACACATTGCTTCTGGTGTACGGCAATTTCTGTCAAATAAAAACATTAGGTGTGTCTTGATCCACCTTATTCACTGGATCTGGCACTGTGCAACTTCTGGCTCTTCCTCAAAGTCAAAATGACCATGAAAGGTAAACGTTTTGAATCTATTCAGGACATAGAGGCAGCCACAATAGCACAACTAAAGACACTTACAAAAGAGGACTTCCAGAACTGTTTCAGAAAGTGGCTAGAACAATGGGATAAATGTGTTTGAAGTGAGGGGTAGTGTTTTGAGGGTGGTTAATGGCAATGTGTCTTATACTGCAATAATTTTTATTTAAACATCCACCATATTTCTTGATCACTCCTCATGTATATAATATTTACACACGTGTGTGTAAGATTTATGAAGAATTAAAATGGATCCCAAATTGCAGAAATCAGATCCTAAATTGGAAAACACAACTTACCACAAAAACCAGTTCAGCTGTACCTTTGTAGTGAACTGGCCTTTATACAAGAATTGAAAAAAGAGTTCACAATTACTATAACAATGGATGTGTATCTTAGAAGAGAGTTAAATAAATTGATAAAAGTGATTAGAGCTGTTACAAAAATAAATTATCAATTAGATTGCCTTCTTACCTTCTGCCATCTCAGTAAGTCCAGCCAGCTAACACACTAATGGAGAAAAGTGACTGTATGAAGGTTCCTCAAGGAATTAAAAATAGAACTACCACATGACCCAGCAATTCTACTTTTGTGTATTTAGTCAAAGAAATCCAAAACACTAGTTCGATAAGATATATGCACCCCTATGTTCATTGCAGCATTATTTACAATAGCCAAGATATGGAAGAAATCTAAAAGTCTATCAATAGATGAATGAATAGAGAAGATGTGGTACATATATACAATGGAATCTTACTTAGTCATAAAAAAGAATGACATCTTATCATTTGCAATAACGTGGATGGAACTAGAGGGTATTATGCTAAGTGAAATAAGTCAGACAGAGAAGGACAAATACCACATGATTTTGCTTATGTCTGAAAAACAAAGTAACTGAACAAAGCAAACAGAAACAAATTCATAGATACAGTAAACAAATTTATGGCTGCCAGATGGGAGGAGTGTTGGAGGGATGTATGAAAAAGGTTAAAGGGATTAAGAAGTACAAATTGCCAGTTATAAAAGTAGTCATGGTAATGCCAAGTACAGCACAGGGAATATAATCAGTAATATTGTAATAACTATGTATGGTGTCAGATGGATGCTAGGCTTGCAGGGGGATCACTTCATAATGTATATAAATGTTAATTACTATGTTGTAAACCTGAAACTAATATAAGATTGCATGTCTTCTGTAATTGAAAAATAAATTAAAAATTAAACTTAAAAATATATAAAATTATTTTTAAAAAGAAAGAAAAAAGTGGCCCTACCCTATGGAATCCTGTCTCATACTCTGACAGTACTTTTGGAAAGATAACACTAAGTGAAATTTAGTGTGATTGACTGCCCTCTTTTGCCTAAGATTGAAAAGGTTCCTTGGGTTGTGGCACTTTCAATGCTAAAACTGGGACAGTCCTGAGCAATCTGGGATGGTTGGTCACTCTAGGTCTAAGGACATATTTTTCTGTCTCTGAACAGGAACACATCTCTAGGGATGGGTCTACAGGTCCACAGATATTTTTAAGAGTATGTTATACTCCATAAAATGCATTATCTGTATTTGAGATCTTAAATGGCTACTTTTCTCTCAGCCACTGACTTGCTCAGGATGTAAGTGAAAAGGAGCAAGAAAAGACCATGATTTGGACTCAAACAATTCAGTACACTTGGAAATTGCTTACATCATGTAGAAGAGACAACAGAGTTGGAAGGAATCCTTGACATTTTTGTACACACCTGATTTGATGTGGTTTTATCACAAGGCTGAAGGTGTAGCACTGGATCAGCTAAAAGTACTAAAAATTATTCAATCCCAAATAATTTTTTACCATCTTCAGAGATATCAATGTTAATAATCCCAGTGGCTATCTTAGGGGTGAATACTATAAATAAATAATTTTTGTCTGTGTTCTGGGTTTTCAGCATTTGAACAATAAACTAGAAATAATGCTACCTAAGGATATTAGCAAAGTCCTATAACATCTAACATAAAAAAGATGGAGAAAATAACTAAGGAAGACAAATTCCACTGCTTAATAGATAACTCTAGATGCATAGTTAAGTTCTCTCTATATGTATGTAGAATGAATGAATGATTAACAGCTATGACACCAAGAATACATAAGTTAAATCTATCAGCAAACATTAATTGAATTTCTGCTAAGTGAAAGGCACAAAATCTGAAAGTCCATTAATTTTGCTTATCCATTTCTCTCTATTTTTCTTTGATTAGTTTTGCTTATGCATGTCAAAGTTCTGACCTATTAGGAAGAATATGTATAGTCTTTTAATTTCCAGCCCAAGTAAAGTGATGGTGCTTAAAAAAATCTTAGAAGAATCATTTTTTTTCCTAAAATTCTGGGACCGGAAGCTTTGAATTCCTATTTATTAGATTACATAGATTGATGACACTTTCTAAATATAATTCTCCAGCCAACTGTGGTCCAATTTAATAGCTATGTGGTTCATACCACATGTGCCCATTTCACTGATAATTGTGTCAGCAGGGTGGAATCAAAAGCTTCAAAAAAGTCCCTACTTCTTCCTATCAGGTCTACTGCAGAAAGAGATAAGTTTAATCTGATAGTATTTGGTTTTCAAGAAGCTATCATGACCATTATTTACGTTGTTGTTTCCATTCAATTTGCCTACAAATAGATTTGGGGACACATTTTAAAGTTTGTATATATATATATATATATATATATATATATATATATATATATATATATGTAAAGAAGACAAGCTTACATGCCTATCATTTCCAGTATCATCACTTTCCTTTCAGGGAAATATATAAATATACCCCAGGCATAGTCCCACAATAACTTTGACCCAATTTTAATAAAATCTTGGAATAAAAATCATCAGGGTCTGCAGATTTGAATACTATGTTTACGTTTGAATACTATAGCACAGTCAGCATAGTCATTTTGCTTCCTCTGACAGTTAATAGAATTCTACAATGTGATTGTAGAAAAGGAAAACAATATTTGCATTTGGTCAACCTATTTTTCTATAGAGCACCTTTGTAGGAAATGAACTTAAATAACAATGAGCCAGATTCTCTAGCCACGGAGTTAAACAAAGATCTAGGTAGATCCCTGATGCACTGGCAAAAGATGATCGGCTTCTTGCTATTCTTGGAATGAGAGTATGTATTTTCTGTCACAGAAAGGGAGACTCATGGTAACTTGCTTCTTAGCTTTTCCTATCGCCAAACCCCAAAACACCCAAGAGAAACACTTTTCCTTTTCCCTATGCCTTATTAGATGATAACCTCACTACAAACTTTCTAATGTGACTTTGTCTTTGAATTGTGCATTAAGCATTCCAGCATTACTATTTTACATTCTGTAGGTACTTACCAACCCATGCTTTTTCTTTGTATTATGGCTCTTCAGATGGTACCCTGTCAGATCCTTAATGAAAGGGAAACAAAAACATGTTTTAACATTCTCTTTTTATTGTCGACATCACCTAGCAGATGCAGCCTAGTCAAATGTGAAACACAGTTTGTCAGTCCAATTTGCTGTGATGCATTGACCTAGTTCCAGAACAAGCAGGAACCAAAACAGTCACTTATATGGTTGTCTTTCTATACTGTGGCAGATTAGAATCATGTGTTCTATTCAGGCTTGACTCTACCTTAGAGAACCAAGAAACAAAGGGAGATAGGCTACATGGGAAGAGAATATAGAACGTCTAACAGCTCAGGCTTTGTAATCAGAGGAACCTCCCTTTGCATCCCTTCTCTTCCATCTACTTGCTGAAGGACCTTAGAGTAAGAAATCCATAAAACCTGGAGTTATGTGAGACTTGATTAAAGAACAAATGTTAAGTGACTCATCATTTGTCACACAGTCTACTACTAGGCCAAGAGGGTTAGAGGTAGAAGAGTGAGAATATACACAGAGCTAAGATAATTTCTAGTCTATGCATTGAAAGGAGTCCTTTAGTTTGTTATATGAGTTTTGACTCAGATATATCCCTTTCCTCTGATTGAGTTGCACTAGAGAGAAACCAACTGAAAATACTAGGAATTAATCATTGTCATGTTTATATATTTATCTCTTTCATACATAGTCATCTATTTATTTAACATTTAGTGATTTAATTATTAAACTGTTTTTGAACATTGTTTGAGAGAGAATATTCTTTGGCAGTCAAAATATATTCTTAACTCTAACCAACCGACTGAGAATCAAAGCATCATAGAACCATGTTACAGCCTCCATCTCCTGTATCCCTTGTGGTGTTTTTGAAGTCAAAGACCTTAAAACAGGTAAGAGGAGAGAATACTTTGCCTTTCTTAAAAATATCAACATGTAATTAATTCCCTGAAAAGTTTAGTAGGTTATTCTATATCAGAAAGTCTTTCATTTCAGTACTGGAAGAAAAAAAAATCGAAGATCTCCTGCTATTTGGAAAGCTGTAGAGAAACTACCAAAGGTTTACATATTTGATGTGAATTTCATATGAAGAGTTACATGAAAAAAGATAAAAGAAAAACAAACAATGAAGAGTAACATGAAGGAATAGATGAATTAAAGGATTTGAGGCTCAAAACATTTAGAAAGCTTTGTCAGACTGTCAGGAAGTGTAAGGCTATTCAGCAGGTTTAATGCTTGATTAAAATCATGAAAAGGGTAAGAAGAAATTACTGATGAATCAAAATGGATTTACTTTGGTCTCATCTAATTCCCTACCTAATTATCTGATGTGGCCTGTAGTTGGAAGGAAAGCAGCATTATGTCATTCACATTTTGCAAAACTGAACTGTTCCTGGGCTACTTGGGAAAGGCCAAGTGCCCAAAGCTTCCTTTTCTCCATTCACTGTTGTCCATCAAGCCATGAGTAAATTATTTTCAATTAATTTGTTAAGAATTAAAAGAAACAGGAAGAAAACACTAAAGAAATATGATATTCAATCCAATTTCACATTTAATGAGCACATACAAGGCTCCAACTATGAGCACCTAAGAGACGCCATAGTGGATAAGTACCATGGATCCAAAGTAAAAAAGATAATGACTCCTGACCATGAGGATTTTATAATCTCGAATTGGGAAGAGAAAGCGGATTACAGATTGCACAATTAAAGTACTCATATTTAACTAGATAAACTGAGGGAGAGAGGGAGGGAGGGAGAGAGAGAATTTGGTTTGTCTACTAATCTATTGGGTTGTTGGAAAAGTCAGGGCACATTTAGTCTATGTTTTTCATTGCAAAAATGTGTCATGACTTTTTTGACAACCCAATATTTAGTGAGCAAGACCCTACAACTAACATGATACTTTAAGAAAGGAACCTGCAGTTCCCGCAGTGTCCAGTTCCCACTCACCTCTCACAGTGTGATCATCTCCCTGTATTACATGTGATTCT
Source organism: Hipposideros armiger (assembly GCF_001890085.2). Lineage (NCBI taxonomy): Eukaryota > Metazoa > Chordata > Mammalia > Chiroptera > Hipposideridae > Hipposideros > Hipposideros armiger. The sequence continues at coordinate 1,849,234 of NW_017731667.1, read as the reverse complement.
CAGGTTGAAGGTTTATATTTTTTATATACCTTGGTCCCTACATGAAAGAAAATTATTTTACCTACACTTCAGCCTAAAAAATAACCCTCCAAAGATGTTTATTTTCAAGGTTAATGTGAAACTATATATTTAAAAAAAACATATTTTTTCCTTATATCTTTAGCTTATAGGTATAGGGGAGGAAAATTTTTTCCTTGATTCTATTAGGGTACCTGACTGGACCTGAAAATTAAAATAACAAAGACAGAGTAACAGGAGAAAACCATACACGTTTATCTAATATAAGTTTTTCATGGCATGGGAGCCTTCAGGAAGAAATGAAGATTCAAAGACACAATTAAACCTTAGCATTTTTGTATGAGATTTGATAAGGAGTGGACAGTCATGGGAAAACATGACAGGACAAAAGGGTGTGAAGTAAGGGTAGTAAACTGGGGAAAACTTAGCAACACCTGTTTGCTCAGATTTCTCTCCGAGTCCCTCTGTCTTCAGAGATAAAGATGCTCTTTTCCTCCAGGTATAAGGAAGGCACCTCTTACATGAGGGTCTTATGACCTGCTTCAGGGGGTAAGTCCCCTTGATGACATGCTGAAGAAGTATGTATACCTCTGCCCTGTAGGTCATGGCAGTCAGTGAGGGCTTTTAAACAGTGGAGTGATATGATCATATTTATGTTTTAGAAAGGTATCCCTTAGTTGCCACCTCATGCCTCTGGCTTGGCAGATGCTCCTTCCAATAAGTAAGAAAGAAAACCACAAGAGAGTATCTGATGGAAACAATGAAAATATAAATGCCTGGGTATTCAAGGGCCAAAAAAGATTCAGGTGAGTGCAGAACCAATTTAGATATTTTTACTACACTTCATGGGGCAGGGGATAACAGTGAAATTTGCATTTAAATACTTCTGTGAAAGGATGACAGCTTCCTGGGCATGGGCAATAGGAATCAGCTTCCAATGACAGAAACCTAGAACCATAACATAGCTGAAAGGGGTGCTAGTGGTCATCTAGTTCTGAGGTAGACAAACTATGGCCTGCAGGTCAAATTGGGCCTGTATTTTTATATGGCCTTTGAGCTAAGGATACTTTTTACATTTTAAAAGGGTTGTACAAAGGTGGAAAAAAGGAGAGGGAAATAAAAGAAAAATATGTGACTAAGTATGTGGCCCACAAAGGCTAACACACTTCCTATCTGGTCCTTTACAGAAAAATGTGTCATAGTCTAGTTTAATCACTGTGTTATAGGGAAAAACTGAGACTTATTTAATCATCATATACATATACATTATAAGAAGGCCTTCTCTGAAGGTTCAACCTTATGCCACTAAACTCATTTCATTTTCAAAATATTTAAGTTCAATTATTTGAAGGAATCAAGAAGAACCAAATTTGAATGTCCTTCAAAGTCGGGCATGTTCCGTGGTATATAGTACACATTTGTTACATTTTGTCAAATACCCCACCACCACCCCTCCCCTTTCCTATTCTTTGATAGCAGTGTCTTAAAATGCCCTTGGGGAATAATTGATCTTCTGTATACTTTGGTTGGAGTTCACTTTATTCAAACCCTGGGGACAGGGACATGCTATTGGCCTAAACCAATCAGGACATCACATGTGACTGGATTATGGATGGACATGTGATCTGGTTCAAAGTACTGATTACTAGGCCCAGTACTTTATGTTAACATTTTTAGAAAGAGAAAAACTCAGTTTTCTGCTGGATTTGAACATAGAAGAAAAGGCCCTGGAAATATAAACAGCCATCTTTACAGAGTCAGGACATGAGAATTAAGTCAACATGGAGGAGAATTGGCACATGGACAGACAGTACAGGGACATTGTTTGGAACCCCTGGATCAAGTTGTACCTGAAGCATCTTTCTGGACTTTTAATTAGTTGAACCAATACACTCCTTTTTGATTAAGTTGGTTTAAGCTTGGTTTCCTGCCACTTACAACCAAAAGAGTCAAACTCAGTGATTGACAATCTATACACCATAGAAAAAATCCAGTTTACTGCCTATTTTTATATTACTTATGAGCTAAGAATGGTATTATTCATTTTTAAATCATTGAAAGAACATTATTTTGTGACACATGTAAATTATGTGAAATTCAAATTTTAGCATCCATAAATTAAGTGTTATTAAAACACAGCTATGCTCATTCATTTATAAATCACCTGGGTCTGCTTTTGTGATACAGTGGCAAAGTTGAGTAGTTATGACAGAGATTTTATGGCCTACAAAACCTAAAATATTTACAATTTGGCCCTTTACAGAAAAGTTTCCTCACCTCTGGTCTAACTAAAACAGGTGACTCCCAAGAGTTCTTTTTGTTTAAGATTTCTATTGGCCTCCTAGGGTAATGGACTCATTGAAATTTATGGTTCTGCCTAAGACTAAGAATTGATATATAGGCAGGGAGATAGGGGTAGGGGTCATTTCTAACTGCATAGGAATAATTCAGTGGGTAAGGAATTTACTCACTATCTGGTAGGAGAAATTGTCAGAAAAGGAGAGAATTTTGAGTAAGTTGTTAAATGTCATCAGGTGAAATGTTTTCTGACCTCAGCCCTGGAGAAGCTGTTTTACATTCCCAGCTGTAGAGGGAGGAAGTGAAAAAGGGACACTAACATTTATTCATTCTCTACAATATGTTAGAAACTGTGCTAAGTTTTATTTTCATGTTATGCTTGATTCATCCTTGAAGCAATCATATGAGATAAGTCATATTATTATCCCCACTTTTATGATGAGAAACTGAGATTTTGCTCTGCTGTACTCAGTTGGTTAGAGCAGAGTTGAGATTTGAACACAAATCAGTTGGGCTCCCAAATCCATGACCTTTCTGCTATATCATGGGGTGGAAGTATCTGAAAGAGCAAGATAAACAAAAGATTTCTAAAAGTATAAGAACTGTAAGAAATTGAATTAGACTATTTTATTTGGGAGCCTCATTTTAAACAAGAATTATAAACTGATGGAAGAGAGCCCATTTCCAATAAGAGGCAGCACTTTCAAGAGTGAAAGGGGGCACTATAAAGAATTATGCTGGATCAGCAGAATTAATCTGAAATTGTCTTGGGCTAACCAGGGTGTATGGTGACCCTAATTAGTAGTAACAAGAGCCATATGATTCTGGAAGGAGTCATGATGATGAGACAATAACAAACGACCAGATTATAGGTCAACTGACATCACTGGAGCAGAGGCTGCATTGAGATGGAGCAGATAAATGAGCACTAGCAGCTGTTTGCGTCAATTATAGTGCTGATCCTCAAGAAGAAATAACTCACAGAGGAAACTTGCTAGGTGGTAAGGGAGGGACTCGAAAGCATGGGGTTCTGATCATTTTTATTGAGTTTAGAGTCAGAAATTACTCATTGTAACTCAAACCTGTCTTCATTAAAGACTTCCAAACTGGGGAACACAGGTGAAACTTAACACCAGGAATACTCCTTACCCTCTGTTTTCAAGAATGACGATCAGAGACCAGTGTAGGTTTCCAGCACTTAGCTAGCTTGCTGGCAGCTATTGTGTGACTCCCTCTGAGACTTACCCAGTAGGACTTCTCTGTAGGAACAGCTGAACAATGAAAACAATTTTCAACTTGCCTTCTTCCAGTCCTAGACCTGCTTGCCAGTCTGTTCCAGTTCTGTGCCTTTAAACTGAACTACAGGTTCACCACCATCTCACATGGTTTTCCAAGGCAAATGAAAACAGGGTTTTTATTTAACCTTTCCTCATTTCTTTCACTTCTTTCTTCTTTTGATGGTATCAATTTTTTGCCCTCACCTTTAGCCTCTGTTCCCATTTTTGTCCTGCTGTCTGATCTCTAATATGGCTGCTTTATGGGGGTTGCCATTTTAAAGATAAGGAAATGAGTTTTCTCTTTTTCTGATAATGTACTCATATCCAAATAAGGTAGCAACAGGAATAAAAGCATTCGCTTCACCTGTGTTTTCCACAACCGCCCCTCCCAAGATTTTTATCTGTAAACACTTATTGTGCCATCAAAACCCATAATAAATTGAGAACTTGACAGCTACACATTTATTGGCAAACACTACTTTGAAAGAAAGTATTGCTAGACGATCAGTCTTGACAGTGTTTTTAACCAACGTGCATTGAAACACTAGTGCAGACATCAGTCAATGAGATCAAAGCTCTGTTCATGGATTGTGCTGATTCTGCGCACCTGTTCACCCTCCATGCCCAACTGTAATTTGGTTATTTATCCCATGTCCCACCAGCCTGTGCACTGCTTCCTTGATTGATACAAGATAGCATCTTATATATTGCCAACATCTTGTATAATACCCAGATTTGATATGTATTTACCCCTAGACTCCACAACCTGAGATTTAAATGTGACAATGCTGTTATGTTATAGTTTATCTTGAAAAGCGATTTACCTCTTGCTAGACAAGACAGGCAATCTGGTACCAAGGGTATTTGGGGATTTCTTTCAAGCACATTACCAGGAGATACTGTGGGGAAAAGGTAAAAAGCTAGAGCTGATAGGGGTAGAATGTCAGTCCTCTAGGCAAGCAACATTGCTTGTTCTTTACTGCAGAACAGCAATTTTAAAGAACACACTGAAAAAACAGCCAAAGCAGACACACAGGAGAGTTTTTCATATGCAACACAAAGGATAGCCAAAAGAAAATCATGATTCCACAACTAACATACTACTTAAGATGGCAGGGAGTAAAATGCTGCTAAACTATATAAAACTCACATTGTGTTGGCTTGGTTTCTCAAAGGAATAATGGAGATTCCTGTTTCAGAAGCACTTCCTCTCCCTTTGCTTTACCATGCCTTAGTAATGTGCAGTAAGAGAATTGCGTCCATTAATGATGTTCTTACTTCCAATCAAATTGTGGTTTCTAGATTACTGCCTCCTCCTAGTTTTCTCTAATTAAGTGGCATCTATGCTGCTTAGCAATTAGTTCTAAGAGCTTCTGAATTGTTTGCACGTTTGCCTGGCCTGAAGGCTGGAGAAAGGGTTTGTAGTTACAGCGCCTTAAGCTATCCCTCAGTATTTTTGTCTACGTGCCAAATTAAACAAAGTTGAAAGCTTTGTATTATTAATTTGAAGAAAATGGCTTTGTGACACATTATACTCAATGCCTGAAACATTTAAAATATATTAGTACCTACCATAAGCTATGCATAGTAAAGTCTAGTTATTGAAAAAATGATCAAAAACACTTGAATTTTAATGATTTAAAAGGTCCAAAAATTATTCCATTTGGCTGTCCTAATTTGATAGTTCAATAGGTTATGGCATCATCCTATCCATTAAACATCTTATCAGGTTATTCGTGTGAGATGATAATTTTCCAAGTATACTGAACTATCGGTACTATTTTCAGTGATGCATACATAACTTAAGGAATATTGCTAAAAGAATGTCAGTTAATCTTTTGATAGCCAGGAAATTATGTTGTAGTAAAATTAACAATTTTAATGTCAGTGGAGAGTCTAAATTTAAAACTACCACTACCACCCCTCTTAGCCTTTGGTTGTTACTTTCCGTGAGTATATATAAGTTGTTTGTTATTTCAAAGGCATATATTTGAATGTGCTAGGGACCTTGTTAAATGTTGTTCTCAGTTAACTGCAGTGATTTGGATACAACACAAATACAGAAACAAAAGACTAAAACCAAAAACATTCTCTCATTTCTTAGAGCTTTGTTTGATAATGATGCTTTCAAAACTTCTAAAACTGTCAGGAATAGTTATGCTTTACTATGCATGTGTGAAATTGTGCTTAAAAATATGGAATTGTGTTAGTCTTTTTTATTTTGCCAGTATGAAGAAATAAATACATTATTTGAATGCAGGAAATATTTGAAAGTCTTGGAGAAATCAACTTCTATAGGATCTATAGTGGGCATTTTTGCATTCTGTGGTTAAACTCTTATTATGTCAAGGCCCTACACGAAAACCGAAACGTTCCATCAAGTTCCAGAACTTCTTTTATATTCCAGCTGTCAGTGCTGGGACATATAATTGGAAGTCAGATTTTCTATGGTTAAAACATCCTGTTATTTCGTGTATGTGGTAGTGATTTTCTGAGTACATGGAAATACCTAGATATTGCTCAGTATTTTCAGTTTTCACTGGGGTATTTGGTGTCCCATAGATCTACAAATATTCTATTTTACATATTTATTTAAATGGTACCTCTAAAATTTGAAAACCATAGAAGCTTAACTTAAAATATCATTGCATCAATTTACTTCCAAACAAGTCATCAAATGTTACGAATACAAATTATTTGACATTTTCATTTCTTATTTCCCAATAGACCTGCAAAGAGGATCCTGGATAATCCACCTTATATTTAACATCTGAGGACGCTAAGGCCCAAAGAGATGCAATTGCTGGATTCACCAGTCATTCAAATGACTAACCCACAATAAAAAACATGGATAAAACTACAACTTTTTTATTCACTCAACAGTTATCAATTGATTGCTTGCTATAGGTGAAGCACTATGATAATTGTGAATGTTATAAGGAAGTAGAATACACTCAGTTCTTGAAGCTCTGTTGCATAATGATTACCTCAAAATTTCTTAGGGTCACACAAAAAGATGTATTTTATCATACTTGTGTCAAATTACTGTTTCTAGAAGCAGAGAGTAAATTTAACAGAGAAGGTGATTAAACGCAATGGAAGGTGCAGGCATTAAGTAAATGAGAATTTAGTCTTTAAGAGCATTCTCTAACCTCAGCCTCTGTCCCACAGGCCTGTTTTGAAGCTTCATCTCAAGAAAACTTAACTGGAATACCTTCCCATTTTCTCCGTATGACAAAGGTATCAACATTTCCAAATGTACCGGCTATAATAATAACAATAATAATAATAATAATAATACTTTATTTTATCTCCAGTCTTGTCAATTCCCTGTGATTTTTTATCTACAGGTTTTTGTTTCCCTTACTAAATGAACTGCCAAATGCTGCTATTTTCTTTCAACCCACCTGCCTCCAGTCTCTCTCTCCTTCTCTCTCTTTCCCTTACACTTACACTTACACACACACACACACACACACACACACACACACACACACACACACACACCACCCTTACCTTGCGTTTTCCTTTCTCTCCTCCTGCAGGGTAACTTACTTTTTGGACATCTTATTTAACTATCATGTCTTCTTCTCAATCGTTAATCTCTTCTTTAACCTTTACCAACACTATATTAACAAGGACCTCGACATTTCATTTCCACTCAGACTTGAATGCATAGTATGGCTTTTGAGATCTACATCAATTCTTTGCATCTCATATTCAATTTTGCCCAAGTAACCTCTTAGTCACCAATTTTTTATATATTTTTTCCTGCAGTGTACCTATGTTTATTTGCAGGTTTTAACCATGGTTAGAACATTTTATTGCTGATTTCTGTCCCTTAAAGAGAGGTCATAATCCATGTACCAGAGTAGACTGGATTCATCTGCTCCTTGACAGTGGACAATAAAGCCCTGTTGTGGTAAATTGTATTTATGTCCAAAATAGTTTGGCTCCACCCTGTGAGAACTCTCCATGAGGGATTTCCTTGCTCCATAGATACCAGGATTGGCCAAGTGACTCGCTTTAGCCAATGAAGTATAAGACTTTTTTAAGCAAATGCTTTATGAACCGGCATGTGCTATTGTATGCTTGTCTTCTCTTTCTAGTATGAGGACAGAACTGACCTAAAAAGGGTCCCACAATATTAATCTGAGACCCAGAGTAAGTGCATCATGAAGCATGGCTGCAGCTGGTCATCAGTAGACCTGCAGTTTGAGTGAAAAAATAAATCTCAGTTGTTTTAAATCAGTGAGATTTTGTGATTGTTTGTTACCGCAACACAACATAAACTGAGCTGACTGATACACTTGGTAGGTGTGCTTGTTATCTGTAATTTGCCAATGGTACTTAGTGTGACATCATGAACTGAAAAGTGCACAAACATGCATGCTGTAATACCTGTTCTTTCTCCTGATGTCCAACTTTCAGTCTGTCATCCAGGTATCAAATCTTGAAATAATATTTCTTTTCCACATGTGTCCACCCACCATTCCTTTATTAATTATAATCTTGAACCAATAAACTTTATAAAAGGCATATGCTCTAATTTTAAATGGTGTTCCGGTCTCTTGTCCCCTACCCCTTCTAAGAAACATTGGTTCCTGATGTGGATTAAAGACTCACAATTAGAACAGCTCACATCAAATAAACTCGGAAAGGGCTAAGCTAAGTACCATTCTAAGCGTTTTACTAACATTGTCCTGTTTAATGATAACAATGAACTAAGCTTGGTGTATAATTATAATCCCCATTTTAAAGAAGGAGAAACTAAGGAGGATAGAGTTTTAAGTATTTTGTCCAAAGTCCCACGTAAGTGTCAGAAACAGTATTTGAACCCACTTAGGCTGGTGTCAATGTCCCATAATTTTCACCATTACTCCAAACTCTTTAGTAAGATTATTAGGGGATGGTGCTTTTCCAAGTAGGAGTAAAGGACATTGTAAAAGTTCTATCTTCCCTGGGATCTGCTCTCTCTCTCTCTCTCTCTCTCTCTCTCTCTCTCTTCAATAGGTAACTCTCTCCTCCTTAAAATGACCCACCTAGAAGGCCCATCTTCTAATTTCCCTTGGAATTTGGCAGCTTTTCGATGATACAGTGGGCTAATTCCAGTTTGGGTGGAATTAGGGTCACAAGAGAAGGAAGTTGGTAGTTCTTCCCCAGGCTGTAGAAAGGAGGCAATTTTCTTTGGCACTTTGTGCTTCTCACAGGTGAAGTGGTAAAATCTAGAGGGCTAAGGTCACATAGATTCTCTTAGGGGCAAAACCAAAGCCATTCAAGATTTGCACACAACACATTCCTGACACCAGGGAAGGAGTTTGGGGATCAAAACTCTGACTAGGAGATGTGCATACATTTGGTTGCAGTGTTCTCTGGACATTTAATCCTCATGAAACTGGCTCTAGTGAAAAGCTAGTTGAGGAATTAGGGGCATGAGGACCTTGCAAAATCTTCATCAGAGAAAAATTAATACAGTCAGTCTTTTTGTTGTTGTTTTTTTCTCTTTCCATTTTCATTCCAGTATGGACCATTATCTCTCATCAGGTTATTGTAACAGTTCCCATTTTCTGGTCAGATAACTTCACCTGCTTCCTGCCGATGATTGAAATCATTCCAAAGTATTGTACTTTGCTTGGCTGCAACCACCCCTTTCTGTTTTATTTCTCACTTGTCCCTTTTCAACACCTACTTTCCACACATGCTTTGCATTTCCTGCTTTACTTGCTTGGGCTAAACTGTTTCCTCTGCCCAAAATGCCTCTATCTCCCCCTTCCACATAGTCTAATTCTTCAAGTCCAGATGCAAACTCATCTCCTTCAGGAAGACTTTTCTGATTCCTTAGCCTAATGAAATCTCTCACTTCTCAGAAATCCAATAGAAATTACCTGTTTTTCTCTTATGGTACATATCACTTATTACTTTGCAGAAAATGAGCTGCATTTCATCTACTTCTAAGACTGTAAACGTCTTGAGGGCAGGGAACATTTGGCATTTATCTTTATATCCCCATCACTCCTAGCCTTTGTTCCTTCATCCAGTCATTTCTTTACTCAACAGCAGAAAACAAAAGAGAGATGGTGCCCGCATTCATAGAGAGAATATGGAATACAATAAGTACACATAGCAAGCCTTCAAATATTCGTTGAAGGAGTGTTAATCATAATTGATATATTTACTGGTCTCTACTGAAATGAATGAGCCCTTAAGTAAAAATAAATATTGTGTTTATATTTTAAAAGTACCTGAAGGTGAATACACAGGTCCACAGGATTCATTGAATATTCATAATCCACAAGGAAGCCTTAAGACACCATAAAGTCAATGAAAGTTGATAATAACAGATACTTTTAAAACCTTTTAAACATTGTTGTAGTTATTAAACTTGTTTTTAAAAATTCATGATTTAGGGACCAATTATGTTTCCTGGACAAATGTTTCCTCCAGAATTTATATCTTACAGAATCGGGGTCTCAAGATTAAATCAATCATTCTTAGCATAGAAAATATTCCTGATTAATTTTGCTATTACAGTGAAATGGTATATGGGCCTAGAGAATTTACTCTTGCCATTAAAACATTAATTATTTTTTAATTAAAATATATTGGGGTAACAATGATTAGTAAAATTACATAGGTTTCAAGTCTACAATTCTGTAATATATCATCTATATATCACATTGTGTGTCCACCACCCAGAGTCAGTTCTCCTTCCATCACCATATATTTGACCCTGTTTACCCTCTTCTACCACCCCCTCCCCCTTTACCCTCTGGTAACCACTAAACTATTGTCTGTGTCTATGAGTTTTTGTTTCTTTGTTTGTCTGTTTTATTCCTTTGTTGCTTTCAGTTTTATATCCCACATATCAGTGAAGTCATATGGTTCTCAGCGTTTTCTGTCTAACTTATTTCGCTTAGCATAATAATCTCAAGATCCATCCATGTTGTTGCAAATGGCACTATTTCATCTTTCCTTTTTTTAAGATTTTTTAAATTGGGGAACCAGGGAAGGGAAACAGACAAGTTGCTGTCCTTTTGTTCTTCAGGCTAGTTGTGGAGGACACTGCTTCACTGGCCCATGTTGGTGTTATGATCATTGAGCCCTTCCCAGCTGAGGCAGTCTGTAGCCAGCTCACATAGCTCACGGCAGCCCATTGCAGCCCCACTGCAGCCTATGCTACCGCCGCCAGCCACTCACTGCAGCCCAGCTCCAGGTTGAGCTGTTGTTCACCATCTTAGCTGTAGAGGGCACAGTGTCACTGGCCCATGTGGGAACCGAGCCTGCGGCCCTGCTTCTCAGAACTCGCATTCCCAAGCCAACTCTTAACCAACTGAGTCACTCAGCTGGCCCCTCATCTTTTCTTATGGCAGAATAGTATTCCATTGTGTATATATACCACATCCTCTTTATCCAATCACCTATCGAAGGACACTGTGGTTGTTTTCATGTCTTCACCACCGTAAATAAAGCTGCAATGAACATTGGAGCACATATATCTTGACAGATAAATGTTTTCAGATTTTTCGGGTAGATACCCAAGAGAGGGATTGCTGGGTTATACAGTAATTCTATTCTTCATTTTTTGAGGAACCTCCACACTGCCTTCCATGGCAGCTGCACCATTCTGCATTGCCACCAACAGTGTATGAATGAGGGTTTCTTTTTCTCCATAGCTTCTCCAACACTTGTTATTATTTGTCTTGTTGATGATAGCCATTCTAACTGGTGTGAGATGATGTTTCATTGCAGTTTTTATTTGCATTTCTCTGATGATTATTGATGTTGAGCATCTTTTCATATGTCTATTGGCTACCTGCATGTCCTCTTTGGAGAAATGTCTATTAAGGTCCTCTGCCCATTTTTTAATTGGATTGTTTGTTTTTCTTGGTGTTGAGTTGTATGAGTTCCTTATATATTTTGGATATTAGCTCCTTATTGTACGTGTTGTTTGCAAATATTTTCTCCCATTCGGTTGGTTGCCTCTTTTTTTTGTCGGTGGTTTGTTTTGTCGAGCAGAATGTTTTTAGTTTGATATAATCCCATTCATTTATTCTAGCTTTGACTTCATTTGCCTTTGAGGTCAAATTCATAAAATCCTCTTTGAATCCAAGGTCCATAAGTTTAGTATCTATGTTTTCTTCTATGAAGTGTATTGCTTCAGGTCTTGTGTTTAGGTATTTGATCTATTTTGAGTTAAAAACATTAATTCTAATGGCACAAAAGATAAATCTAGCTCTCTGACAGAAATTAGTGGAGCTCTAGTGTGATATGTACAAATTATAAACACAATAACAACATATAGGCAGCCAACTAAAAAGAATAGTATTTCTAAGACAACTTTGAGCCTAACCAATCTTGATCACTTTGAGAACTGCTCTTATAGGTTATCTGGGATAATTTTCCACCACCTCATCAAGATAAATCATAAAAAGCATCATAAAATCACGTGTCAAGTTTGCTAACTTCAGGATCATTAGACCAAGGGACCCTGGCAAACCCGGTAAAAAATCCTAGCGATGGGGAACTCTTATATAGCCAGGTAAGCAGCAGAGCTGTTACTAAAGTGTTACTGCCATTGGTCTTCAATGCGACTCTCCTCTAATCACCCATGATGTAGGCAAACTTTACCTTCCCCACAGATTGGCTGGTGTTATGGACTAAATGCTCGTGTCCCCCCAAATTCATCTGTTGAAACCCTGACCCCCAATGTAATGGCATTAGGAGGTATCATAGCGCCATGTGTATACTTCTATGAGTGTACTTACATTTTTACATTTTGATGACCTCATTGCACATTTCCGCCACTAAATGAGGTGTGTCTTGAGGTCAATAGCTGAGTCCTTATGTCCTTAGTAACTAGCATAGTGTCTGGCTGAATCTTTAAGCAAATATTTGAAGACTGATTGACTGACTGACTGAATGAATAAATGAACAATTTGCATGCGTTAGGCAGACCTGCCTTAAGAATAGAGATGGTGTCAGGGAATCAGGAAGAACTCTTTTTTTTTTTAGATTTTTATTGGGGAATTGGGGGAGGAGAACAGTGCTGGGGAATCAGAGGAAGGGGAATAGACAAGTTGCTGTCCTTTTGTCCATCAGTCTAGTTTTGGAGGATGTCACTTCACTGGCCCATGTTGGTATTATCATTGTGCTCTTCCCAGATGAGGCAGATTGGTCTCCAGCCTCTGGACGGCTGCTCACAGTGGCTCTTAGCAGCTCACATCAGCTGCCGGCTGCTCATGCTGGCTGCCAGCCACACACGGTAGCTCATGGCAGCCCACTGCAGCAGGGGCTACAGCCTACACCATCGCAGGTGACTCACGGTAGCGCAGCTCCAGGTTGAGCTGCTGCGCACCATCTTAGCTGTAGAGGGCAGTGTCACTGGCCCCCATATGGGATCCGAACCGGGGCCCTGCTGCTCAGAGCAGGAGTCTCAAGCCAGCTCCTAACCAATGCGCCACTCGGCCGGCCCAGGAAGAACTCTTATTTTAACTTTGCCTTCCCCATGGATTGAATGGTGTTATGAACTAGATGCTTGTGTCCCCCCCCCAAATTCATATGTTGAAACCCTACCACCCAGTGAGATAGTATTAGGACATTAGGCCTGGGGGAGTTAATTAGAATCAGGTGAGGTCATGAGGGTGAAGCCCTTGTGAATGAGATTCGTGCCCTTTTAAGAGAGTCACAGGAGAACTTGCTTTCCCTCTCTGCTCTCTGTCATGTGAGGATACAATGAGAAGTTGGCAATCTGGAGGCTGAAAGAGGGTTCTCACCAAGTCTCCACCATGCTGGCACTCTAATCTCAGACGTCCAGCTTCCAGAACTGTGAGAAATAAATTTCTGTTGTTTATAAGCCACCCAGTCTATAGTAGTTTGGTATAGTAGCCCAAATAGACTAAGACAGTTTGTGACTAAAATTTCTTAATTAGGAACTCAGTTCTTCCCCTCTTCCCCTCTCCCCCGTATTTTTAATGCAAGTATTCCTGTTGTGGCTAGTATATAAAAGCTAATCAGTTATTTATGGATAAGTGCAGTGGTTCTCAAACATCAGGGTGCATCAGAATCCCCTGGAGGTCACGTTACAACAAAGATGGCCAGGCTCCCTCCCAAGGGTTTCTGACTCAGTTCGTCTGGGGTGGGGCCTGAGAATATGTATTCCCAACAAGTTCTCAGATGTTGCTGGTCCAGGGATTACACTTTTTTGAGAACCGCTAGTTTACAGGAAATAAGCTTATCAGATTATTTCCTGAGGCAAATTTTGAAGGCTGAAGAACGAGCAGGAGTGCATGGAAGGAGGAAGGAAGAAAGAAAAAGGGAGAGTAAGAATAGCTCTAAGACACGCTACACTTTGCACATTTTTTGAAGTCCTCAACTAGTGGTCAGAAATCTTTGGAACATAATGTGTAGTTGAGGAACTGGCCCAGCACACTCACACTGGGAATAGAAAGGACAACTTCCTAGTCTATGGCCATACCATCCTGAACGTGGCTGATGTTGGAAGCTAAGCAGGGTCAGGCCTGGTTTGTACTTGGATGGGAGGAAGTACAACTTTCTTTAAATGCAATATTCTTTACATCTTAAAAGGGGAAATTCAATAAATGGGATAAATGTTTATTTAAGAGTTTGTAAATATAGCATGCTTTTTCAAGTCATCTAGCCTTTAAAAAGTGTGATTGCTTTTTTGTCCAACAATAAGAGACTATTTTGTGCTATTTCCCCCATGAGTACTGCTGTTATTACTTAATATTTATTAAGTAGCCACCATAGTGGCTTTATTCTTACAGAAGTGTTTTTACTTCTTTACATTTGTGTGCTAAATAGGGTTTTCCTGCTGCCTATCAAATTGAAACCATATTAAACAACAAAAACAACTTGAAGCAGACTGGAGTATAGGAATCAATGCTCTCATTTCTTCATTTAGAAAAACTGAAGACAACAAACCAACATTTCCTCCTTTTAGCTTAAGCCTAATGTATCTATTAGGAATGCAGTTACAAATGCATCCAATCAATTAAACATGTCACACACTGATGAGCCTTAAGATTTATTGGTTAGAACTGAAATGTGGGAACATATCATGTCAAAGGAAGAACGATCCATAGTTTAAAGGAAGATAGATCAGAACTTGAAGGTAATAATCTGCAGAAAAGTCATTTTAAAGAGACACTGTACATGTTGGATTGAATCACTTGAAGAGAGTAAGAATTATAATAGTGCTAAAGGGTGAAGCTGAGAATTTAGAGACTATAGAAAATTTAATAAAAAAGAGTCATGTTTTATAATGTGGATTAGGAAACTGCAAGGATAGAACTCATAGTCCTTATTTCTGTTATTTGGAAAAAGAAAAAATCTACTTTATGATAAGATATGATAACAATTCTATTGGTCTCAAAATAATTAACCATTTCTAGTTCAAATATTGTAAAGCGAATCACAACACAAAATGCCTTCGAACATATTGGGCTTTTTTTTTCTTTTCCTTTACTTCTCTGATCTCTCTACCAAATTTGTGGATGCAAAAATTATGAACAAGATGGAGAAAACATGAATTAGGTTCTGTTCCAGGTTGAACTGTGTCCCCCAAAATGATATGTTGAAGTCTTAACCTCTAGCATTTCTTATGACCTTAGTTAGAAATAGGTTTATTGCAGAATGTAATTATTTATGATGACATCACACTGGATTAGGATGGGCCTTACTCCAATATGATGCATGTGTCATAAAAGGAGAAAAGGGACACAGCCACATAAGGAGAAACCATATGAAGACAGAGGCAGACATTGCAATGATGCATCTGCAAGGCAAGGAATGCCAAGCATTGAAGGACTGCCCACCATGATCAGAAGGTAGGAGAGAGGAATGGAACAGATTTTCCCTCAGAGCCCTCAGAGGAGCCATTCCTGCTGACATTTTGATTTTGGACTTCTAACCTCCAGAACTATGGGAGAATAAGCTTTTGTTGTATTAAGCCACCAAGTTTGTGGTACTATGTTACAGTTCTTTCTCAAAATTTCATATATTTCAAGATTTGTTCACAGAAAGGGCACAGCCTTCCTTACACATTTACTTATATTGCACCACTCAAGCCAGTCAAAACCTTTAATGAAAATAAAAATCATGACTAGATTAGATGGGTATTTATTGGTACAATTCTCAAGAATATACATGCACTAGTGTAACAACAATTTATGCACATGCTAACGCATACTTTCCAAATAAAAATGGAAAAAAAAGATAAAGTGGAAATAAAAATACCTGAAAATACTCCATATTTTATTTTTAATGGTACAAAATGCCTTTTTGTTCTCACTCATATGTTATTATAAATGTTATACATAATTATGTTTTAGTGAGAGTAATGTCACTGGATGTAGTTCATCACTTTAAATTCTTGGTTTAATAGTTTATGATGCAGTGATTTAATGGTCTGGTTCTAAATTCAGTATATTTTCATACCTGATTTTAATGGTTGTCAAAGTTGAAAAGGTACTTTACAAAAATATATAGATCCAACTGAAAGGAGTATATTGTTGCTGCATTTACTAAATACTGATGCTCAATATTGAGTTTCAACCACCAATTCTGTAAAGGTTTTTGGTTAAATTAGTTTGATACATTTATTTTTGTTTTCAGTCATTTGGAAGTAAATTGCACACATTATAGTGCATTGTTCTTATATATGCAGCTTGCATCTCTTACATAATAATCATTATACTATCACATCTAAGAAAAATAGCAATAATTCATTAATATCATCTAATATATAGTCCATATTAAAATTTTTCAGGGGCCGGCCAGGTGGCTCAGTTGGTTAGAGCACGAGCTCTGAGCAGCAGGGTTGCTGGTTCGATTCCCACATGGGCCAATGAGCTGCGCCTGAGCTGAGCTGCCACTGAGCTGCTGATGGGCAGCCAGATGGCTCAGTTGGTTAGAGTGTGTGCTCTTAACAACAAGGTTCCTGGTTGTACTCCTGCATGGGATGGTGGGCTGTGCACTTCCCCCCCCTCCCCCGCCCCCGATCTCCCCCCGCAACTAGATTGAAAGCAGTGACTGGACTTGGAGCTGAGCTCCTGCCCTCCACAACTAAGATTGAAGGACAACTTGACTTGGAGCTGATGGGTCCTGGAAAAACACAATGTTCTCCTTCCCTAATTCCCCAACATTGTTCCATTCTCCAATTCCCCAATAAAATCTTTAAAAAATTTTTTTTCTGTTGTCCCAAGACTGTCTTTTATAGCTGCTAGCTGGGATTTTTTTAATCAAAGTGCAATCTAGGTTCATATATTATAATTTTTGTGTGTTTCTTCAGCCCCTTTTAGGAAAGAACACCGCTCTCTTACCTCATATATTTTTATGACATTCACTTTAATAGCTCGGGACTGTTGTCCTATAGAATATCCTTGGATTCTGGATTTGTCTGATTGTTTTCTCCTGGTATTGCTTAACTGTAAAAATCTCATGTATTCCATATAAATTACAAGTCAGGCATCTAGAGGCTTGATTAGATTAAGAGGAAATATTTCTGAAGGCTATTTCAAAGGTAATATTGTTTAATTCAATTTGCACCACATTGATAAGAACATTAGGTCTGGCTACACCTTTGCTAGTGACACTAAGTTTGATCATTTGATCACTTGCTTAAAGTGGTGATCTTCAGATACTCCATTGTAAAGGTTCTTTCCCTTAGGTGCATTTCTACAGGGCCAGTATTCTTTTCTACAACAATCTTTCACCTAATTGCTTTAGTATTCATCAATGATCTTTGCCTTGATCAATTATTTCTTAGGAGGTTACCAAATAGTGGTTTTCTAAATCTATCATTTATTTCATATTTAATTTATTAACTGACACTCTAGAAATAAGACCTCTCCTTTCATCCAACTTTTTTTCCCCGTTTTTCTTTTTTGGGGGGAGTAAGTTATCATCATGGATGAATGGACTTTATGCTGTGTGTTACACTAATTATAGTTATTTTTCTGAATACTCAAATTGTTTCAAATGTGGTCATTGGGGGTTTCTTTGAGCTGGAATCTCTATCCTTGAGGAGACATGTACCTATTAGTTTCTGAGCACCTCCTTTCTCTCTACGGCACAGGGTGTCTCAGTCTCACCTTGTACATCCCCTGCCTCAAAACTGCAATCATTTCTCCAAGGAGCCCTGGTTCTTTTATGGGGGAATTTAATTTAGAAGTGCACTGGGTGTGTAATGCTTCTGGGTGTCATTGCTTCCAGTACTATCTATAGTCAGAGCTAGGAAGAATGCTTTTTATTTTTTTATTTTTATTTTTTTTACAAGTTAGAAAACAATTTAATGATCATTCACCAAAATCCACAGGAGAATCATAAATGTTTGCAAGGACAAACTATTCCACTCCTGCTATCACCATGTCCTTCATGTTAGAGTATCACAAGTCAAAAGGTTCTGGTTGTTTTATCTACTTAAAACCAGATGTAAGAAATACCCTAAGTAATAGCAACTTCAGTGTGAAACTGTCAGCCTTCAATGTGAAACCGTCCAAGTTCTCTCGGAAAGGGTTTCTCTCTGAAAACAGCTCCCTGTTTGGAAGATGCTTAAGACCCATGGACCTTTCTTCTTCCAAGTCAAATGCCTCAGAATGCCCTACGAGGTCCCCATATTTAGTCAAGGCGAGTATCAAACAGGCCGCATGCCTTGTAGGTGTGATGAACAGCAGAGTTTTGAGAGACACATTAAAACCATCATGGAATCCCGGGAGGACTCAGTACAGAAAGTCATGCAGCCCGAAGTCTGGAACCAGCACTTCCTTCAGCACCAGGTCTTCAAGCTTTGGCCTAGAAGAAGATGATTTTTTTGTGCTTCGAGCTGGGTATCTGCCCCTTGGACTTTAATCTCCCAACAGCCTCCCTCCTGTGTTTGGGTTGTAGTGGTGGCATTTCTCTCCACTTCTCACACACATCCAGAGTTTCTTCTACTACTTCCTCGAGGAAAACTTTGGAAATACCAGACATAGCAATGACCACATTCTGAGACACAGAGGTGCCGGTGATGGGCTGGATCAGTCTTTTAATGGCTGCCTTAGGGAAAGCTGACCTGTGATACATTTCGTAAGGGTTCAGCTGCTCCTCAGAAAAAGAAGAAGCCTGGGTTTGCATCTTTTGAATCCCATCTTCATCTACATTCTGCTTCTTCTCTTTCTTTTCTTTAGTATCAATTTTCAGTTTTTTGGCTGCAGGAGTAAGTAATGATGAGTCTTTGCTTTCAACTGCTTTTAAATCTGAGATGTCTTGACTCTTGAGCTCTCCTTCCTCAGCCGCAGCTTCTTTCTAGTCCTCATCTCCGTCCCCGTCAGTTTCCTCCGGGATTCTGTCCATGTCAGTAGCCCCGGGACCCCGCGGAGCAGCGGCCGTCTCACCGAAGTCCCTGTCTCTCCACCTTTCTCCGTGGGCAACTCGCAGGCATTATCCATCGCCTCCAGAATAAGGCAGAGGAGATCGTGGTGCTGTCACTCTCAAGAATGCTTTTTAAAATTATGAGCTCATACTGATATTTTCAGTTTATTTTGTTTAAAAATTTTAATTGTGATTAAAACGCATTATATAAAATTTACACTCTTACCCATTTTTTTACTGCAAAGTTCAGTTGTGTTAACTGTATTTATGTCGTTGTGTATCAAATCTCTTGTATTTTTTCATTTTGCAAAACTGAAACTCTGTTTTCAGTTTTTGAGCTGAATTGAGCATCTCCCTGTTTTTCCCTCTCTGCAGCCCATGGCAACCACCACTCTCCTTTCTATTTCTGTGATTTTCACTACTCTAGCTATTTCATATAAATAGAATCACACAGTATTTGTCTATTTGTGTATGGCTTATTTTATTCAGCATAATGTCCTCAAGGTTCCTCCATCTTGTAGCATGTGATAGGATTTCCTCCTTTTTAAGGCTGAACAATATTCCATTGTATGGATATGCCACATCTTCTTTATCTATTCATCATTTGATGGACACTTGGGTTGTTTTTATATCTCAGCTAATGTCAATAATGCTGCTAAGAACATGTGTGGGCAACATCTCTTTGAGATCCTGCCTTTAGTTCTTTAGATATATACTCAGAAGTGAGGCTGCTGGATCATACAGTAATTCTAATTTTAGTTTTTTGAGGAACCTCCATACTGTATTCCATAGCAGTATTTAGTTCATTTTTTTAAACTGCGAGTTTTCTCTTGCATCTCTTTTTCTTATTGTGAAAATATTGATGCCTAACCATATATATATACATACATGTACTTATTTACTTCATCCTACAATATGCCTAAATTAGTTTTAAAATTATAATCAATATTACTAATAACAAGAAACCTACTGAGCTTTCTTTACAGTTCTTTTTGTGTTTGGAATATATCCAATTAAGGATGTACAGTCAGAGTACTGTGTTAAAAATACTTTAAATAATCATTCTCTCTGTATGTTTATGTTTGATATATAATTATGCTCATGTGTTTCTATTTTGAAAGTTTATGTTTTATACTTTTTGTTTTAATTATATTAGGATTTGCATAGTCAAAAACCAACACTATATAAAAAGATACACTCAAGAAGGCTTGCTCTTATTTCCATCTCTTCTACCTCATTCTATACCCCCACTTTTTTTTTTTTTAGTTTTTAGTTTAGGGTAAATTTCTAGTTATTCCTTCCATTCTTCTTGTATTTCTGTTTCTCAAAATAAGCAAACATTCCTCCTTTTCTTTATTTTCATTGTGACAGGCACCTCACCATGAGAACGTATCATAGTTTATTCAACCAGTCCCCTATGAGTGGATAGCTACGTTATTTCCAATTTTTTTTATTATTACAAATAATGTTGCAATGAATAAACATGTGCATATGTTTCATATTGTTGGTGTTATATCTTCAGGTTATATTCTTAGAGGTTGAATTGCTGAGTCAAAAAATAAAAACATGCAATTTTGTTGAATATTGCCAAATAATCCTCTATGTGGGTTGTGACATTTTGCAAACTTACTAGAAATTTAAGACAGTCATTATTTCTACACACTAAGCTAACAAACTTTGTTGTTAGCATATATGAGAAATGTTATCTCAATGTAGTTTTAATTTTAATACCTTGTTAAATGTGACAATGAGTATTTTTCCCATGTTTAAAAACCATTTTTCTGTTTCTGTGAATGGTTTATCTTTTGCCATTTGTTTCTATTGTTTTCAAACTTTTAAGGGCACAAATATATGTTTTATTTGTTTTCATAGGTGACACACATAGTTTCAGCCATAAAGTCACAAGATGTTGGAGATATTTCCAAACCTTCTTTTTAAAGATGATTGTCTCTCCATAGTGTGACTTTCTTTTGACAATGAGATACCCTTTCCATTTTTGTTAAAATATCACTTTTCCTTTGAAGGTGTTGATAAAGTGTTTATTGTTTTTAAAGTACATTCTAAGTAACACATTACTGAGAGCCTTTCATCATCAGAGTAAAGGTTGGCACACTTGGAATAGTTATCTTTTAGTAAAAGAAAAATATCTAATGCATCTTTAAGTTCTACAACTCCTTAAGTGCTTTGTCACAGGTTAATCAAAGAACCTCTGTAAAATACAAAACAGTTTCTGGGTCACTCACCATATCTACATTGAAGAGATTCCATCTGGTTTTTGTAAAATTAACTCTGTTGATGACACCTTGTAAATTATAAACAAATAGATTTTCTTCTCACATCCCAGAAGATTATTTTACATACTCCACTTTGGAGACCCCTGTTATGTAGAAAAGCCAATGGTCGTTCTCTCTGAGCCAGAGACTGTAGTAATGTCCTTAGAAATAGTTTAGATAGTCTTTGCCTCTTGCAAACCTCAAAAGCTTTTCATGATCTACTTTGTAAGTCTCTACATGTTGAAGGTCACATCTTTGTATTTTACTTGGGTTTAAAAGACAGTATCCAATTAATCTTGCTGAGGACCTCACATACAGCTTCAGAATATCTACCTAAAATGGATACAAATTTTTATCTGCCCACATGCTCTTCCCCTTTTTCTTGGTAAAGAACCCTTTTTATTTTTGTGAATAAAAATTCATAAAAAGTTCACCTGGTAGAACTATAAATTCAGGAATCCTCCCCTTTCCTGCCATGGGTGTCCATACATGTGCCAGACCTGGACAATCAGAGCATTTCCTCATCATAGAAAAATGATTAATCAAGGTTGGTCACGTAATACAAACCAAACCAATCAGAGTCTTTTATAAGGATGAGTATGGAATTTGATAGAAAATCAGTCTGTAAAATGGATCTCTAGCCATCCAAGATGGTGAGTACTAAAAAAGATGTAAGTCAGGAGCTGCAAGAGAACATCTTTGTTTATTGGGAAGATGATGTATTTCAAAATGAATATAATACAGAGCTAATCAGAGATGAAAAAGAGACATTGAATCTTAATTTGATTGCTGAAGCACCTGGGATCCAGCTATGCATGAAGTGAAACGTATTCTCCCATATTTTAGTTATATAAGCCAGTAAATTTCCTTTCTAGTTTCAACAGGATTAAACTTTTCCATTGCATACAGTTATCACTTGGGACTAACTGCCCAGTTGGACACTACATTTCCAAGCTACTCTGGCTTCTAGATGGGGCCTTGGAACCAGTTATTGCCAATGGAAGGAATGAATCAAGGCCAAGGAAGTAAAGAAGCAGATGTGCCTTCTCTGCTTGCTCTCTCTTACCTTTTGTCAGCTGAATACAAATCATTTTGGAGCCCTAGAAGATGATAGAGCTACAAAGTGAAAGGTACCAGAGTGCCTGAATCATCATATGGAAGGCCAATACTTGCATTGTATTATCATATGAGCAGAAATACATATGTGAAGCCAGTGAAATTTGGGGATTTATTTGTCTGTAAAGCAGCTAAAATGACTAATATACTACTTTTGTATTATATTACAGATACTTATTTGTCTCGCTGTTAGATTAAGATTACCCTAAGGGCAGAGACTGGGACTTACTCATCTCTGTAGACTTTGTGGCAGAAATATTCAATAAATATACATACACTGAATTGAATAAAATCTCAGAGTCCAAGAAAGTTTAACTCAATGTAACTCAAGAATGGCTTATGCAAGTTAATTATGATTATATTTTTAATAATTGCTTTCTAGAGATATAATTCTCATATCATAAAATTTACCCATTTAAAGTGAGTTTTTAGTATATGCACACAGTTGTGCAACCATCACCAAATCAATTTTAGAACATTTACATCACCCCCCCCCCCGCCAAAAAAACCAACAACTCCTGATCCATTAGGAGTTACTCGACATTTCCCTCTGACCCTCCTCTCCTCTCATCCTTAGGCAACCACTAATTTATTTTCCTGTCTTTATAGATTTGCTTAGTCTGGACATTTCATATAAATGTAATCATGTAATATGTGACCTTTTGTGTCTGGCTTCTTTCAGTTAACGTAATATTTTTAAGGCTCACCCATGTTCTAAAAATGTATCAGTATCTTTTGTTTTTGTTTTTGTTTTTTTTTAGCTGAGCCATCCTGCCACCTGTTGGCAGCTCAGCAGCAACTCAGTTCCGGGCAGGAATCGAATCAGCAACCCTTTTGCTCAGAGCTCACACTCTTGAGCAGGCTCTTAACCAACTGAGCCACTCGGCCGGCCCTAAAATATATCAGTATCTTATTACTTTTTATTGCAGAATAACATTCCATTGTATGGATACTCAGATGTCACTTTTTGTTTATCCATTGATCCATTGATGAACATTTGGGTTGTTTTCTACTTTTTGGCTATTACTAATAATACTGTTATAAACATTTGTGTATAAATTTTTGTGTGGACAAGTTCTTAGTTCTTTTGTGTAAATACCCAGAAGTGGAATTTCTGGGTTATATGGTAACTATATGTTTTACTTTTGAGGAGCTTCCAAACTGTTTTCCAAAGCCTCTGTGCTATTTTACATTTTTTATCAACAATATGTGATGGTTCCAATGTCTTCATATCCTCATTCACACATGTTATGGTCTTTTTTATTATAGTTATTCTAGCTGGTATAAGGTAATATCTCATTGTGGTTTTGATTTGCAATTCTCTAATGACTAGATGTTGAAAATCTTTTAATGTGTTTATTTGCTACTTGAATACCTTCTTTGGAGAAATGTTTATTCAGCTTCTTTGCCAATTTTTAAATTAGGTTACTCATTTTTATGTTACTGGGTTGCAAGAGTTCTCATAAACTGAATACAATTTTCTTATCAGATATGTGATTTGTGCATATTTTCTCTTAGTCTTTGGTCATCTCACTTATTCAATAAAGAAAAGATTTTAAGTCTGATGAAGTTCAGCCTATTTTTAAAATTTTTTTGCTTGTATTTGGGTGTAATATCTAAAAAAACACTGCCTAATCCAAGGTCTCAATGATTTACAGCTATGTTTTTTTCTAAAAGTTTTATGGTTTTACTTCTTACATGTGTGTCTTTGATCCATTTTGAGTTAACTTTTATACATGAGTAAGGCAAGGGTCTACCTTTATTCTTTGGTATGTGGATATTCCATTGTTCCAGTACCATTCATTGAAAAGACTATTCTTTCTCTAATGAATTGTCTTGGTACTTTTATAAAAAATCAATTAACCCTAAATAAGAGGGTTTGTATGTGGACTGTTAGTTCTATTCTATTGATTTATATGTCTCTCTTGATGCTGGTGCCATAGAGTCTTTAATACTGCAGTCTTGTAGAAATTTTGAAACAGGTACATATGAGTTCTCCAACTTTGTTCTTTATCCAGATTGTTTGGGCTCTTTCATGTCCTTTTCATTTCTATACGAATTTTAGCATAACCTTATTAATTTCTGCAAAAAGGCAACTGGGATTTTGATAGAGATTGTATTTCATCTGTAGATCAATTTGGTGGAGTATTGATATTTTAAAATATTGTTTCCCAATCTAGGAGCATGAGATGTCTTTCCATTTATTTTGGTCTTTTATTTCTTTTAATGATATTTTGTAGTTTTCATTGTCAAAA
This sequence comes from Hipposideros armiger, assembly GCF_001890085.2. Classification (NCBI taxonomy): domain Eukaryota; kingdom Metazoa; phylum Chordata; class Mammalia; order Chiroptera; family Hipposideridae; genus Hipposideros; species Hipposideros armiger. Next base: position 1,824,628 of record NW_017731667.1, on the reverse strand, counting down.
CTTTGTACCTTTTTGTGCAATTTACTCCTAAGTATTGTATTATTTTTGATGTTATGATAATTAGAATTGCTCTATTAATTTCATTTTTTGATTATTCATTACTAGTACAGAAATACAATTTTTTGTATACTAACCTTGTATCCTGCAATCTTACTAAATTCATTCATTAGTTGTAATAGTTTTATAAAGGATTCCTTAAATTTTTCCATATAGATGGTCATGCTATCTGCAAATAGAATAAGGTTGCATTCTTACCAAGATTCAGAAAGAGCCCTTTAAGAGAACTTTCTGCTTGTTTAAGAATACCAATTGTAAAAGTCTAAACAAAAGAAGCATCCTTTAAAAATGCTGACAGCTTCTAAGGCCAAGAAGAGCTTTGTAGGATGTTCTGCTTTCTCAACAATGTTGTTTATGCAGAATATTTTCTTTGGTGATCCATAAGACAAATTTCTAAGTACTGAGTTGAAGTTACCAGGAAATTGTTACATAGTGTAAATAACAGATTACCACATACATCTCATCTTATTAGAATAAGTATTTGGCAGGATATTTAATATTTAATTATTTTATACTTTCTCAGAAAACTTTCTCTGCAGGGGAGAAAGGGCACACTATTGGTAGACTATAGGAATGCACACACTGAAACCTCTTCAACCTGTAAACTACAAATCACTGGCCTGATGTCTACATTACTGCCCAAATAAATTACAGGAACATATTTGTGGGAGTTGTTCTGTAGAACATATCTCATTATGTATCTATAAATACTATAAGAATGAATCTATAGGAGTCCATCCCACCTGTAGCCCTGAGAGATACAAGACAACATGGTAATAAGGAAGAGCATAGATTTTGGAATCAAGCAGACACAGGGAAAACAACAACAAAAATGAGTTTGAATCTGGCTTTACTACCTGCTTACCTCCCTGAGTCTCACTTTTTATCTATAAAATTGAGATTCTAATATAATAACAATTTCATAGGATAACATAAGACAGACTTAATAATTTTGTGTATAGTGATACCTCTTAGATAATCTAAGAAAACAATCAATAAAGGTTAGATACTTATACTTACTAGGGGCTAAAGAATGTTTAGGGTAACCCTAGGGTTCACTTCCAAGCCTAAATCATTGTAATACCTTGTATATTTCATAGATATAAGTATTTCAGAACCACTGCATATACAGAGTTTCCCCCATTTCATAGTGGACCTTGAATAATTTGATGCCATATATTTACTTTAATGGAAGTTATTCACAAGCCCTAGCTCATGGGTATGTATTAGTTAGTCTTCTCAACATATCTTCCTTTGGAGAACTGCTGCTTCCCATTGCATTATCATTTTTCTATTTTTGTGGCTTCATTCATGTTGGTCTCCTACATGGCCTTGGGGTAGGAACAGTCCCAGACCTAGCCAAAACTTTATCTCACAATTCTGACCAAAGCGATAGTCATGTGACTCAACACAGTCCAGTAAAAACTGGCCCTGGAACTTTTCAAAAACTATTAGGAAATGCATTATCATTTTGTTCTGGATTTGGGAGCTGTAAGAATTACATGGGTTTGGGACAACTGGCAACTACTTTGTTGCCACATAGAGAAAGCCTCCTGGGAAAGAAGGCAAGTAGAATCAAGCAGAGCTATAGTCAAGAGTTTGCAAAAAAGGAACAGGATTTAACAGTGCACAACAACATTTCTACCCCTGGGCCAGCTGAGTGGTGCATTGGTTAAGAGTTGGCTTAGGACACCAGCTCTGAGCAGCAGGGCCTTGGTTCGGATCCCACATGAGGACCACTGATGCTGCGCCCTCTACAGCTAAGATGGTGAATAACAGCTCAACTTGGAGTTGAGCTGCTGAGTCACTGGCGACAGCATAGACTACAGTGGGGCTGACCAGCAGCTAGCGTGCGCTTTCGTGAGTGGCCATCCAATGGACGGAGAGCGACTGCCTCACCCGGAAAGAGCTCAATGATAATACCAACATGGGCCAGTGAAGCAACATCCTCCACAACTAGACTGAAGAACAAAAGGATAGCAACTTGTCTGTTTCCTTTTCCGGATTCCCCAATGCTGTTCCCCTCCCCCAACTTCCTAATAAAATCTTAAAAAAATTTTTTTTTACCTCAACCCCCAGGCTTCTTAGTTATATAAACCAATTAATTCTCTCTGTCTCTGTTTCTGCCTCTCTTTCTCTCTCTCTCCTCCCCTCCCCCCTTTTATTCAGCTAGTTTTAATTTGGTTTCTGTCTCTTAGAGTTGAAAATGTTCTGACTGATACAAGTGTTCTTCTCAATACAAGTTTAGAACTCCTTCCACTACCCCATGCTGAGTCTAGTAGGTAATAATAGAAACAAAATTACAAAATACAGATGTAAAAGAAGAGAAAACAAAGGGAACAAGAGAATGCCGTTAAAAAGGATAAAATATAAAGGCAAAATATGTAGATTTCCATGACAGTGAGGGATGGAGACAGTGGTACCAGCCACTTCTTCCCAGGTTGCATTCATGCCCCTTAGTCATAGCCTTTATGATGGAAATGGGCCTGGGCTTAAATCATTATTTATAAAAACAAATGTCATTCTTGAAACTGAATGTAAAGTTCTTTATGCTCAATGTATTGTGATTCTAATGATACTGAAGAGCCTCAAAAAGCACTAATGACAGAGTGATGGCAGGTTGACTGTGGTGATGTCAGATATTAAAGGACAGAGTTGGAATAATGGGTCCATTTTTCTCTTGTTGATCATCCAATTAATAGAGTTATTATCCACTCTGCCATAGAAAACCATGCAAAATCTTTTGAAAAGTTCATTATCAAAAGCTTTAGCTATTCCTGATGTTGTTGGTTGGGGGAGATGGTATTAATTTAACAAACTGAAGTTTTGTGTGTCAAAAAGAAGGTGGTATTTGTCAGAGAAGGAGCTTTGGGAAATATATATCTTTGAAAGCCAATCCAAATAGCATTGTTGACATAGGGGTAAGAAAGGAGGTCTTAGGGCAGGTGGGGCACACAGAGAATTATAAGTGTATATTATGGAGCCCACTGATGTATTGGCTAAATCAAGGGTCAACAAACTAGTCTTTGGGGCATACTTGCCAATTGCCTATTTTTATAGGGCCACAGGTAAATATGGTTTTTACACTTTTAAGCAGTTGAAAATTAATCAAAAAAGAATAATGCTTTTTATACAGAAAATTATTTTTAAAATTCAAATTTCATGTCCATAAATAAACTCTCCTGGAACACAGGAATGCCCATTTGTTTCAATATGGTCTGAGGCTGATTTGGTTTACTACAGTAGAGTTAAGTAGATTTAACAGAGACCATGTAGTTAAAAGCCTAAAGTATCTAATATCGGAACTTCACAGAAAAAAAATGCCAATCCTTGAGCTAGGCAAAGGAGGATAGAAAGCCAAGAAGGGATAGGAGGTAATCGTGTGGTTAAGAAGACAGAGTGTGGAGTCAAATCGCCCTGGTTCAGCTGGTTTATGCTGAGCAAGTTATTTCATATAGGTTAGATTCAGTTTCCTCAGCTGTAAAATGGGGATGACAACATTACCGGCTTAACGGGTTTTTTTATGGGGATCAATTGAGACAATTTCAATGAAGCCTTTAGCATATGATAAGTGCTGGAAAATATTGACTGGTAGGTGAACAGGGCTTTGTACATTTGGTAAGAAAGACTTGGGTCTCTTCTTACCTCCCTGTTGAATTGTGAGTTAGTTTGTTCCTTTACCCAAACGTATAGTTCATGGCCATGCTTTTATGAGCTACAATTAAGCCACCAAAAATAAGATTGTCTGGTAAGCAGCAAAGAATAACCTCTACTTGTTGCATTTCATTTGTGGATTTGCTTATTGCCTGAAGTGCCTCTATCTTGTTGGCTGACCACTTATTTATATACAAGAATACAATGTGTGTGCACTCTGCTAATGAAGAAGGATACTTAAAGCAGGGTGGCAAATATTCAGTGCCTTTGAAGTCCACTCAAGTATACTACAGATGAAAAGATTATAGTTTATTTTTTTTATACTCAAGTCAGTATATTTATTGATGGTTTTAAGAAAGAGCATACTTACTGCTAATTGTTGCTACATTGTTCTTGGTCTGCACTGTGAGCTCAAGGAGTGGAGAGCCAACTCAGAGGTTAAGAGAGTTTCAGCCTCCTTATAGACTGGGTGAGGTCTTTGAGGACCCAAAGACTTAGGCTAGTCTTAGCATCTAGATGCCCATGTTTGTCTTTGGCAACATAATTCATTTCCAATTTTTATCTTCTTTAGTTTGAAATCTCTTACTGCCTGTACTTTGGAGACAGAGACTGCAGTGCATGAGCACATTGTAAATGAGAGTATAAAAGAATGTAAATGAGTTGTCTTAAGTGTCACAACCAGAAATGAAACTGGAAATAAATCTCATGAGTTCCTATTCCCAGATATGATTGTCTTTGAGTTTTCAGACCCAATGAAAATTTAATATTGAGAAAACATAATTTAATCCTTTCATTATAGAGAGGATGCCTCGAAAGACAGTCAGAAGGCAGTCAAAACTGTGAGAAGGAAATAGAATAAAAGCATTTACCCTTCAAAGCTAACAGTTGTCTAGGAAATAAGAAGAGCTGATACCCTGAAGAAGATAAGTCACAACTCATTACTGAGTGGTTATTACATATCAGCTCAAAGTTCCATTTTAATTCCCCTTACTTTACCTCATTTCTGATTGTTATGTATCTGAAGTTAGAAGTGAATAGCAGATATTTATGGTTTCATAACTGTAAAGTGCTGCCCGCCTGAGATAACTGGATAAAATGATTGGAGGTCATAGAAATAAAGTACAAAGAGATAAATTTTTCCCACTAAATTAATGAATCTTCAGGCTACGTTTGGCATGGTAAGACCAATGTAGCCATGGTAGACCATCTCATGTTGAGCTTGTAAGTGTTCAGAATGAGTCACCCCAAAGTGTGCCTCTGTGGTATGCTGATCATTTTGAATTAAAGGCAACTGAAATCCTGCAGGTTCAAGAGAAACATCTCAACCACCCTCCGCAACCCAACTACCTAGAATAATTTAAATTAAGCCCCTTGCTCATAATAAGAGGTTATCAGAGATGACCATTTTGACCTAGCTGTATGTCAGGCAAACTTCTAATTACTGAATATCTGCTCTTCTTATTGTCCTGCAATGACCTTCCTCTCCTCTGAAGTCCCACGGTGATACTTATTTCAAAATGCCATATTTACCTGATTTTCCCTTTCTGCCCTTGAATCTCTCATTTATGTGGAGTCTCTGACTCATGTATTTGGGGTTCCCATACATATGTACATGATTAAATTTAGTCAGTTTCTCTTGGTAATCTGTATCACATCTATTTGATTATTAGACCAACTGAAAGAACCTTGAGGGTAGAGGAAAGACTTTTTCTCCTACACAAGTTCTAGCAAGCATAGATTGTCACTTGTGGAAGACAAGGTCAATTAAGTTAAGGGCCCTCTTCTTCTTGGCTAGGAAGAGCAGAAACAAATGTTTAGGAGGGACCCTTTTCATCCAGCCTGACAACCATGTTTAATCTCAAAGTCTGGCAAAGGCATATAAGAAGCTGTTCTTTAAAAAATTAGATTCAAACACTAAAATTATTTGAATTGATGAAACTATCTTTTTAACTCTGCTTTCATTTTGCCTTAAAAGCACTCAAAAGCTATACATTTAATATAAAAAGCCATTGGATGTGAACATTGACATCTTAGTTAAATCGTGTGGTACTTTGAAAACCAAATAATGAACAAAAGTGCTATATCACATCAACTTACCTAAATCAGCTTTAGGTTGTTTACAAAAGAAAACTGTAAGGCAGACTGATCATTATTTTTCAGAAATGCACCCCTTTGTATAATGAGTACATGACATATCACACATATTGGTATTTAATAGGATATATCTATAATCCATATAGTTTTAAACAAAAACACCAGTTTTATACAGTTCAGACCATCACAATATCAAGATTTATTGGCTATTGTCAACATTTTAGTTTTGATCTGCTAAGATTAACCAAATTACTCTGCAATTTAAAGTAAACCGATTTAGCATCTGGTCAAATGGTGAAGGTAAACACTGTGCTTACTTCCTCCCATAACCACATCAAAACTACAGAACCATCATTGAGAATCACCTAAAGTTTAGCTGAACAAAGGTCCTATAACTAAGGATACACAGAAGAAGCCATGTCAAGACTAGTAAGAGGGGCAGATACTTGGACTGGAGTGGTCTCACACCCACATGTGGTGGTTAAAAATGGGGAGGGCTATCTTGGCTGTGGAGGTTCTTCCTTGAGAAGCAAGGGGTCTCAGTCTCACACAGGCTTCTCACCCCAGAGTTTCAGCGCCAGACAGAGAAGTCCCCATTACTTCTAGCTGTAAAAACCAGCAGAAATTGTAGCTGAGTGAGATGGAAGGCTGCTGGAGTCCCAAGCATTGCTCTTAGAAGGCCCATGCACATACTTACTCTCTGACATACACTCTCCCTTTGAGCTCCAGTGCTGGGACAGCAGCTTGAAAGGTGTCAGGGACATATGAAGAGGGGATGAATTGTCTGGATTCATGGCAAGGGCTGGAGGAGAAGTTTCTCCCAAACAAAAGTTCTGGCAGAAGCCATGTTCCTTTGTTGAGCTCTCCCCTCACCCAGCATGCACACAAAGGCAGGTGTTATGTCTGGCTTTCCATCAATATAGCCCACACTGTTTGCCCCAGCCTGGTGATTCCCGGAGACCCTGTCCCACCTAACTTGCATGCCCACTCAAGCCACTTCCAGTGGTTTTTCCTTACAAATGACCAGTCTTGACTCATACTGTGGGCATTCTTAAAATCTCTCAAAGATTCAAAACTCCCAAACAAGCAGCAACTGGTCTCTGTGTGCCTTGTACCACTTGCTAAGCAGCCCCAAGCCCAGCACTAATGGCAGCCAGCCTCAAGTTGCAGCTTAGCCCTTCCCAGGAAACTCCAGGCTCAGCACAAGTGGCAACCATCTGAAGATCACTTTGTAATTAATACCAAGTGGCCCTGGGCAAGGCATAAGCAGCAGCTGAATTTAGTCTGCATCACAGCCATTCCCAAGAGGCCCCAGAAGCAACACACTCAGTGGCCAGCTTCACACCACACGAAAGTACAACACAATCACCTGCACAAATGATATGCCCTAAGGGCAGACTCAGTAGGGACCAGAGCCCTGCTAAAGTGAACTCTGCTTCATAGGGTCAACCCCTACACAACAGCCCCTTCACTGTAGTCAAAGGCAGTCCTCACAATCAATCAGCCTGAGGGTCAATTCCTCCCATTAATGTGCCAATAATAATCCACACTCAACTACAACAAGACAGCACACACAAAACACACAGGAGACACACCTGGAGTATCTGGCCCAGGTGATTAGGGAGACTGTATCACTGAACACCACATGACACCTACTACATAAAGCCACTCTACTAAGGCCTGGAGACATAGCAGCCAGAAAGAAACACAGGAAGGCAGTCAAAATGGGGAGACAAAGGAACATGTCCTAAATGAAAGCACAGAACAAAATTCTAGAAAAAGAACTAAATAAAATGAAGACAAGCAATCTATCAGATGCAGAGTTCAAAACACTGGTTATAAGGATTCTCAATGATCTCAAGGAGAACTTCAACAAAGAGAAAGGAAACATAAAAATGGATATAGAAAACATAAAAAAGAACCAGACCAAAGTGAAGAATACAAGAACTGAAATGAAGAAAACATTAGAGACAATAAATGGTATTATAGATTAGATGAAACAGAGGATTGAATCAGTGATTTAGAAGGTAAGGTAGCAGAACACACCCAAACAGAACAGCAAAAAGAAAATAAAGAATCCAAAAAAGTGAAGATAGATTAAGGGGCCTCTGGGACAACATCAATCATACCAACGTTCACACCATATAGGTACCAGGAGAAGAGAGAGCAAGAAATTGAAAACCTATTTGAAGAAATAATGAGAGAAACTTCCCTAACGTTGCAAAGGAAATAGACATATAAGCCCAGGAAGCAAAGTGAGTTCCAAACAAGGTGAACCCAAAGAGGCTCACATAATTAAAAGGACAAAGGGTAAAGACAAAGAAAGAACCTTAAAAGCAGGAAGAGGAAAGCAGTTAAGTAACCTACAAGGGAGCTCCCATAAGATGGTCAGCTAATTTCTCAACAGAAACTTTGCAGAGCAGAAGGGATTGGTATGAAATATTAAAAGTGATGAAAAGTAGGGACCTACAACCAGAATTACTTTACTCAGCAAACTTATCATTTAGAATAGAAGGAGAGATAAAGAGCTTTTCAGACCAGAAAAATTTAAGTAGTCCATCACCACCAAACCAGTATTACAAGAAAATTTAAAGGGACTCCTTTAAGGAGAAGAAAAAAAAGATAAAAAATATGAATAATAAAATGGCAATGACTACATATCTATCAATAATTACTTTAGATGTAAACTGATTAAATGCTCCAACCAAAAGACATAAGGTGGCTAAAAAGATAAGAAAACAAGACCTTTTTATATGCTTCCTACAACAGACTCACTTCAGATGAAAAGACACACAGAGATTATAAGTAAAAGGATGGAAAAAGATATTTCATGCAAATAGAAACAAACAAACAAAAAAAGATGGGGTAGCAATACCTACACCAGATAAAAGATACTTTAAAATAAAAGCTATAACAAGAAACAAAAAAGGACCCACTAATTCTACTTCTGGGTACTTATCCAAGAAAACCCAAAGTACTAATTCTAAAAGACATATGCATCAATATGATTATTGCAGCATTATTTACAGTAGCCAAGATACGAAAGCAACTTAAGTATCCATCAATAGATAAGTGGATAAAAAAGTGTTACATATATACAATGAAATAGTACTCACCCATAATAAAGAATGAAATCTTGCTATCTGCAACAACACGGATGGACCTAGAGGGTATTATGCTAAGTGAAATAAGCCAGAAGAGAAAAACAAATACCACAGACTTTCACTTATATGAGGCCTGACAACTAAGCTCATGAACTCATCCTAGAAAAAGTACTACATACCTCATTGTTCAATATCACTACAGGTACCTTTGAAGCACTCCCCTTAGGAAGCTATGCACCAATGCCAGCACATAGTCTAACTTTCAAAGCAATTTTGGAACTCTTTTTCTGGAATGGCCATCAGAGCTGTCACTGTATTACCCTTGATGTCCTGAATATCATCAAAATGTCTTCCTTTCATTACTTCTTTTATCTTTGGGTAAAGAAAGATGTCATTGGGGGCCAGATCAGGTGAGTAGGGAGGGTGTTCCAATACAGATATTTGTTTACTGGCTAAAAACTCCCTCGCAGACAGTGCTGTGTGAGCTGGTGCATGGTGGTGATGCAAGAGCCGTGAATTGTTAGTGAAAATTTCAGGTCGTTTGTGTCTAACTGTTTCACACAGCATTTTCAGCACTTCCAAATAATAAACTTGGTTAACTGTTTGTCCAGTTGGTATAAATTCACAATGAATCACCCTGATATCAAAAAAGGTTAGCAACATTGTTTTGACTCTTGATTTGGACTGAAGGAATATTTTGGTTGTAGAGAATTGGCTGACTTCCATTGTGCACTTTGACGCTTTGTTTCAGGGTCATATTGGTACACCCATGTTTCATCACCAGTGATAACATGGTCCAAAACACCATCTTGCCTCTCCAAAACGTCATGGCAAACTTCGACCCTCCTTTGCTTTTGTTCATCAGTGAGCTCCCTCAGGGCCATTTTTGCACATGCCTTTCTCATCCCAAGATTTTCAGTTAAGATTTTCCTAACTGTTTCTCTATCAATATTTACTTGGTCTGCTATGCTTCTCACAGTCAGCTGATGATATTGACCCCCAATTTGATGATTTTTGCAATGTTTCTATCAGTTCTGCTCGTTATTGGCTGCCCTGACCTTTCTTCATCAGTGATGCATTCTCTCTCCTCAGAAAAATGTTTAATCCATTTGTACACTGCCGTTTTCCTCATGGCACTATCTCCATAAACTTGGACTAACATGTCCATGATTTCACTTGCACTCTTGTCAAGTTTAACAAGAAATTTGATGTTTGTTTGTTGCTCTAATTCAAGCTCAGACATTCTTGCTACAGCATACAAAAACAGGCAACAACAATAATGAAAACCACTCAGCAAGACACAGCCACATGTCGACACAAACACAGCTGGGAAACACTGATATACCAAGGTTATGAAACCTTACTGAGCTGTGTGTACAGTGCTGCCAATGTGAGCGCATGGTGGCAAGTTCTCGAACCTAATTGTCAGACCCGTATGTAGAATCTAGATAACAAAATAAACAAGCATAATAAAGAGAAACAAACTCATTGATATAGAGAACATTTTAATGATTTCCAGATGGGAGGGTGGTTAGAAGGGTGGGTATAAAAGGGGAGGGGGTTAAAAAGTACTAATTGGTAGTTATAAAATCATAATGTGGATGTAAATTATAGCATAAGGAATACGGTCAATAATATTGTGATAACTATGTATGGTGTCAGATGGGTACTAGATTTATCAAGGTGATCGCTTTGTAAGTTATGTAAATGTATAGTTACTGTGTTGCACACCTGAAACTAATATAATATTGTATGTCAACTGTAATTAAAAAATAAAAAATATTATTTAAAAATTGTAAACAGGGCCAGCCGAGTGGCTCAGTTGGCTAACAGCGCAAGCTGTGAGCAACAGAGTCACCGGTTCGATTCCCACATGGTCCAGTGAGCTGTGCCCCAGCTGAGCTGCTGCTGAGCTGCCAACAGGTGGCAGGATGGCTCAGCTGGTGAGAGCACGTGCTCCTAACAACAAGGTTGCCGGTTCGACTCCTGCTTGGGATGGGGGCCTGCACCCCCCAGTAACTAAGATTGAACATAGTACCTTGAGCTGAGTTGCCGTGAGCTGCCAACGGACACCCGGATGGTGACTGCACTTGTAGCTGAGCTAGCTGCTCCCTCCACAACTAAGATTGAAGGACAACAAGTTAGCTGCTCCTCTCCCCCAATTCCCCAATAAAAATCTTTAAAAGAAATTGTAAACAAATTTAATAGAATTGGGCCATTGATTAAATTAAAACAAACCGAAGGAAAAAATTACGCACCAGTAGATTTTTATGTTACAGCCTGGTACTTACTTACCCCGACCTCAATTTACCATTTATCACATGTACACATGTTTGCTGTATGACTGGGAAAGCCATACAGAAAGATTAACAGAAACTATATTCTACATTTTATAAATAATTATTTAATAATGTTGGAGAAGAGTTTTACTTTTCAAAATTAAGCAAGCTCTAATAATCTTTGATAATAGACCATGATGGGTTAAAAGGGAAAATTAACTATGTTTGCATATTAAGAAAAAATTTGAATGACACTACTTTAAGGCATGATATGAATGGTGCAATGAAGCCACACAAAATTACTTATGGGTAATTTGAAACAAAAGCAGCTCAATAGCTTAATTAAAAAATATGTCCTGTTGGGGAGTCCACTTCATAGTTGATGTAGAGGCCTGACCACCGCATTGTATTTCTGAAGCTGATGTTGAATAATATAGTATGTCAACTATAATTATATATATACATATAGTCTCGGGACATGGAGTAGAGAGCGGGAACGGATTCAATGGAATTGTAATAGATAAGCATGATATCGGGGGTGGGAGGGCAATAGATGGGGGGAGGGGGGTTGTCACTTTGTGAGGGTGAAAATGGTAACTATTGCATTGTTCTGTACACCTGAAACTAACAATAAAAAAATGTGAGGCTTTGTTAACTGAATTTTTTTTTAAATAATATTACTTTTCTCAGAATGAAAGGAAATGTTTCTGACAATGTTATAATGCTTGTATATTTGGCTGAAAATTCCAGAGGGTGTGTGGAAAACTTATTCATCCATTCTGGATAAATGAAAGTCTCTTTTTGTTGTTTACAACTGTCCATTGTTTACAGATACTACTTCTGCTTTGTGCATGTTACTTATTTTACCTTCACCAAGTGGAAAGTAGAACTAACATTTTTGATCAGTTATTAAATGTCAGCCACTTAACCAATTAATTTGATCTAATTTAATTCTAAACTACCCTTTAAAGATAAGCATTATCATCATCATCCCCATTTTGCTGATGAGAAATCAGGATAAGAGAGGTAATGTGGCTACAAGATATCAAATAGCTAGTAAATAGCACAAGCTGGATTTGGACCCAGGAATGATTGTCTATAAGGCATATGGTCTATTTATTTTATAACACTTTTATTGCTTTCCTATGTACTGAGCACATGCCACATTCATGGTATTGTAGTAGGTATTCAGATGTTTGACAACCCACATAATACCTTTGCATATAAAGAAATAACTCGTTCTTTATTTGTACCTTGTTTTTGTTTGTATTTTCTCAGATTTGCCATCATACTTGCAATTGTGCTTTCATGCATTATGTACCTTATATTTGCTGAGCCTGAGCTATTTAGGACCTATGTTGGAACATTTGTATTGAGAGCACATGTCTGGTAGTCAATTAAAAGTCTCAGTTTCTTCATCAGTAAACCAGAGTACCTATTCTGACTACTCATTGATGAGAAAAAACAATTTGGTATGCATTAAAAATCTTTGTGAATCAACTTAGCAATTTAAGGTACCTTTGCATTTGGTTACCAAATAATTTAATAATAATAAAATTTGCCAGAGAAAATTGTTGGCAAGTATGTGAAAATCTCGTATGTAAAATTTCTTTGCTGCATTTTATCACAGTAGGGGATCTCAGCGATGAGAGAAAATAAACAAGTTTAGGTGCCCAGAGAAATTCACATGCATCTAAAGATGATCCCATGAATGGTACAGAAATTACTATCAGATAGGAGGATATTCTATCCATATAAATTTGTCATGTTTCACACCATCTAAAGTGGTGTAGTAAATGAATTTTAATGCAAACTAGTTAATGCAGCTGAGTTTAAGATCAGCAAATCCAAAAACTAGGGTAACACTTCTATACCCTTCCATAACTGTATTCAGTTCTTCCAAGTTAACAGTCCTCAAATTATTTTCAATGTAGGAACAGAACAATTAAAAAGCAAAATGAAGATGACCTGTTTATTAGTTCCACAGTTGTACAGTTTATTATGAACTATGGTAACAATGAATAACATCCAGCACATCCATTTTATGTAAGTGAACAAAAGCTCAAAAGATTTCTGATTTTATCTTGATTGGTTAATCTTTCCTGATTACTATTCATCAAGAACTACTTTGAGAGCTGAGTTTCCTAGACTACTGCTGTTATTTAATATTTGTTGAACCTGTCAAGCATTTGCAAAAGTAAAAGTAGACCTAGCTCATGCACAATGAGTTTATTTCTTATCTTATTTTGAAATAGACTTGAAAATGTGGAGAAACATATTTCTAAAAATATTCAATGAAACTTTTCCAAGTTTAATGAGGTTCTGATTTGGTTAAAGATTTGTAGGTTTCAAACTGCTCATTCCAATTTTATCTGAACAGGTTTGCCCACCTTTGTTATGGATTTACACTGATGTCATAGCTTCCTAACACTCATAATCCATTTGTGATTCTATATGAATTTTCAAAGAACACAAAAGTCAATTCTATGAAATTTTAAAGGATTTCTTTCTTCTAGTTATCTCCCAAGAAGAAGATTGCTTGAAGCTTTGCATAATTCAGAAGGGATCCATAGGTACCATCTGAATATACCAATAACAGAATAATTTTGTTCTGGTGCTTTCCACTCAGCCTTCAATAAGTAATCTGGCATTTGTCTATGTAAACCAAATATTATATGGCTAAATCTTATTAAACATGTCAACATAAATATTTATCCTTTTAGACTGATATTGATAAATGAACGGCTCCTAATAACCAACATTTTATGCCATCATGGGTGTCACAATTCTGCAAAAATTCAAGTCACTACCTTCAGAGAATCATCAAAAAATTAACTTAAACTCATTGATTCCATTGATACCTTTAAAAGTAATTGAGGTCAGAATGCTAGTACAGAGATACATTTCACTGTACAGGCCCGTGGATCTGGGCCAGAGCATACTTGTGATCAAGTCAGCTTGGGGAGAGATCTGGTCAAGAGGGCAGAGTAGGTAAACGATGTGCTTACCTCCTCTCATTACCATATCAAGGTTACAACTAAAGTATAGAACCATCATTGATAATCATCTGAAGCCTAGTTCAACCAAAGCTCTACAACTAAGGACATAGAGAAGAAGCCACCTCCAGACTGGTAGGAGGGATAGAGACGTGGAATGGGCTGGTCCCACACCTGGGTGACCATTAAAAATCAGGAGGGATATCTTGGCTGTGAAGTTCTCCCCAGGATGAGCAAGGGGTCCCAGCCCCATACCAGGATCTCTAGCCCAGGGTACCATTGTCTGGGAGAGATGTCCCCATAACTTCTGGCTGTGAAAACCAGCAGAGATTGTGCCTGAGTGAACCAGAGGGCAGCCAAAGTTCCAGGCACTCCTTTTTAAAGGGCCCACACATGGACTTACTTGCTGAGGGACTCATTCACTTGGAGCTACAGTGCTGGGGCTACAACTTGAAAGCGGCCAGGGAAATAGAGGAAAGGACTGAATTGTCTGGCCTCAGGGTAAGGGCTGAAGGGGCAGCATTCTCCCAGATGGAGGAGTTGGCAGAAGCCATTGTTTCTTTATTGAGTCCTCCCCTTCTCGACATGCAGACACAGGCAGCCTCCATATCTGAGTCTCCATCAATCTGGCTGACACTGTTTGTGTGCCTGATTCCTGAAGACCTTGTCCCACACAACACCCGGGCCCATCCAAGATGCTTCCAGTGTTTTTTCCATATTAACACTTGCTTAGCTCATGCTGCAGACTGTCCTAAAATCTCTCAAAGGTTCACAAAACCCAAAAAAGCAGCATCTGGCTTTGCCATGTCCCGTACCTCTGAATGAAGAGTCATAAGCCTGGCACTAGTGACAACTGGCATCAGTTCACAGCTTGATCTCTTGAGGCACCTCAAAACCTAGAACAAGTGACAGCCATGTGGATTGTTTTATAACTCATGCCAAGTGGTCCTGGGGAGGGCAAAGGCTTCAGCTGAACTTGTCATGTGCTGGGGCCACTCCCAGGAATCCTCTGGGCTGGCACACCCAGTGGCCAGCTTCAATCCTAGCTGGAGCAGCAACCAACAGCATCTGGGGATGACACAGTGAAAAGACATACTGGGTATGCACCAGATCGCTGCTAAAGCAAATCTTCCACCACAGTTCCTCCACTGTAGTCAGAGTTAGTTCTCACAAAAAATTCGGCCCCAGGATGAATGATTTCCATTGATGTGCAAACAGTAACCAAGGCTCAACTACAATAGGAGGGCACACACAATGCACACAAGGAAAACACCTGGAGTAGCTGGTTTAGGTGACCAGGAAGACTGTGCCACTGGGCCCCACAGGACACGTACTACATAAGGCCACTCTACTAAGACCGGTAGACATAGCAGCCTTACCTAATATTTACATAGAAACAAACACAGGGAGGCAGCCAAAATGGGGAGACCAAGAGAAACATCCCAAATGAAAGAACAGAACAAAGCTCTAGAAAAAGAACTAAAGAAAATGGCGACAAGCAATCTACCAGATGCAGAATTCTAAACATTTGTTATAAGGATGCTCAATGATCTCAGGGAAAACTTCAACGAAGAGATAGGAAACATAAAAGTGAACATAGAAAACACAAAAAGAACCAGTCAGAAATGAAGAATACAATAACTGAAATGAAGAATACATTAGAGGGAATCAACAGTAGTTTAGATGAAGCAGAGGATTGAATCAGTGGTTTAGAAGATAGGGTAGCAGAGGAGGACAGATTCAAGATGGTAGTATAGATAAACACTGTGCCTGTATACTTCTGTGAACACATGAAAATTGCAACTAAATTATATACCAATCAACCTGGAAAACCATCTGAAGTCTGGCTGAACAGAAGTTTTATAACTAAGAATATAAAGAAAAAAACACATCAAGACTGGTAAGAAGGGTGGAAATGCAAACTGGGTTGGTCCCAAACCTCTTTGTGGCAGTTGAAAATAGGGAGGGATACCTTGGCCATGGAAATTCCCCATGAAGGAGTGAAGGACCCCAGCTCCACTACAGGCTCCCCAGTCCAGAGTATTGGTGCTGGAAGAAGATCCCTCACAACATCTAGCAGTGAAAAACAGGGGGGTTCCAACCATCTGGATGGGACAGAAGGCTGCGGGAAACCCAGACATCCTCTTAAATGGCCTGCATACAGACCACTCATAGGTACTCAACTTGGGCTCCAGTGGAGGGCCAGTGACTTGGGGGGCATTAGAGGCATACAGGGAGCAGACTGAGGTGTGTAGCTTCAAGGCCAGGACTAGAGGACAGTCGTCATTTTCCCTGTGTGGGGTCCTTCTCCCATGCAGTCAGCAGGTAGGTGTCATCTTTAATGTGCTGAGTCCCTCCCCCCCCTGCCCCATACTTATGGCAAAATCTGAATCTCATTAGTCCAGTGAGTTCCAGGGCTCTGCCATGATATTTCATTGGGACCCTGCCCCACCCAACTCACCAAATGCCAGAGGCACTTTTTCAGGAACAACCAGCCCCTCCCACATTGCCTTGTTTTTTGGAAAATGATCAGTGTCCGTTGGCCACAAGTGGGTGCTGCCTGGCTTTGGTGTGCTCTGAGCCTTTTCCTGAGTAGCTCCATGCTCAGCACTGGCACCAAACCAGAATCTACATTAAACTGGTGAACACAACTCTTCCCACTGTAGTGACTCCCTGAGACCTTGCCTCACCCAACTTGCATATTGCATGAGGATTTACCAGCAGATGAACTATAAGGGAGCTGGCAGGTGACAGCAGGCCTCAGGGTGTCCTGGCTTTTTGCAGAGCTACCCCAGACTCAAAACTGGTGGCAACCATCCTCAGATATCAGTGTGGGCTCTCCCACATGCTTCCATGTTTAGCACAGGCAGCGGAAAACCACAGATCACTTTGTTGTTACAATGGCTGGTAACAGGCAGTGGGTGACCTGGGCTTACACTGGAGCCCCTCTCAAGAGGCCCCAGAACCAACATACTTGGAAGTTGGCTACAGACCATAGCAGAGCACAGCCCAATTAATCCCACAAGCAGCATACTTGAAGAGCTGTCTCAAAAGGCACAAGAATTCACTGAGGCAAATTCCACTCACTAGGGTAGGGCCCCTGCACAAAGCCCATAAGCTGTGGAAATGGCCAAACCCAACAGAAAATCAGCGTAAAGGTCAGTCTCACCCACTGATGTACCAATAGCAATCAAGGCTTAACTATAACAGGAGGGCACACACAACCCACATAAGGGGCACTCCTAGAGCACCCAGAGCAGGTGACCAGGGAGACTGTGCCTGGGCCCCACAGGGCACCTTCTACATAAGACCACCTGGCCAAGAATGGGAGATATAGCAGATCTTCCTCATACACAGAAACAAACACAGGGAGGCAGCCAAAATGAGGAAACAAAGAAATATATTCCCCAAAAAAAGAACAGAAAAAAACTCCAGAAAAAGAACTAAGCAAAATGGAGGCAAGCAACCTACCACAGACAGAGTTCAAAACAATGGTTATAAGGATGCTCAAGGAATTCAGTGAGAACTTCAACAAAGAGATAGCAAGCATGAAAAATGATGTAGAAACCACAAAAATGAATTAGTCAGAAGTGAAGAATACAATAACTGAGATGAAAAATGCACTAGAAAGAATTACCAGCAAACTAAATGAAGCAAGGGATCGAATCAGTGATTTGGAAGACAAAGTAGCAGAAGACACCAGTGGGAACAGCAAAAAAAAGAAAACAGAATCCAAAAAATAAGTATGGTTTGAGAACTCTGGGACAATATCAAGTGTAACAACATTTGCATCATAGGGGTACCAGAAGGACAAGAGAGAGTGCAAGAAATTGAGAGCTTATTTGAAGAAATAATGACTGAAAACTTTCTTAACCTGGAGAAGGAAATAGACATGCAAGCCCAGGAAGTGCAGAAAATCCCAAACAAGATGAACACAAACAGTTCCCTACCAAGACACAGTAGAATTAAAAGGGCAAATGTTAAAGACAAAGAGACAATCCTAAAAACAGCAAGAGAAAGGCAACTACTAATTTATAAAGGAGCTCCCATAAAATTGTCAGCTGATTTCTCAACAGAAACTTTGCATGCAGGCCAAAATGGATTGACAGGAAATATTCAAAGAGATGAAAAGCAAGGATCTACAATGAAGACTACTCTACCAAGCAAGGCTATCATTTAAAATCAGACAGATAAGAGCTTTCCAGACAAGAAAAAGCCGAAGGAGTTCATCACCACCAAACCAGTATTACAGGAAATGTTAAAGAAACATCCTTAAGATGGGAAGGGGGAGAATCAAAATTATAAATAATAAAATAGCAATAGGTACATTTATATTAACAATTGCTTCCAATGAAAATGGATTAAATGTTCCAATCAAAAGACATAAGAGTGCTGAATGGTTAAGAAAACAAAACCCTTACATATGCTGCCTACAAAAGAATCACTTCACATTAAAAGACACATACACTGGGTGGCCAGATAGCTCAGTTGGTAAGAGCACGAGCTCTGAACAATAGGGCTGCTGGTTCGATTCCCACATGGGCCAGTAAGTTGCACCCTCTACAGCTAAGATTGTGAACAATGGCTCAACCTGGAGCTGGGCTGCCGTGAGTGGCCAGTGGCTGGTGTGAGCTGCCATGAGTTGCCCTGAGCTGCCGTGGACTGCTGTGGGCTGCCATGAGCCTCCGTGAGCGGCCCACCGATGGCCAGCGACCAACTGCCTCAGCCAGGTAGAGTGTAATGATCATAATACCAACATGGGCCAGTGAGTGGCATCCTCCACAACTAGACTGAAGAACAACGGCTTGGAGGTGGGGGGGGATGAGGTGGGGAGGAGGATAAAAAAGACACATACACAACAGAATGTAAAGAGATGGAAAAAGATATTTCATGAAAACAGAAACAAGCAAACAAACAAAAAGCTGGAGTAGCCATACTTATATCAGACAAAATAAACTTTAAAACAAAGGCTATAACAAGATACAAAAAAGGAACCAGTAATCACCCTACTGGGTATTTATCCAAAGAAACACAAAATGCTACTTCGAGGGGACATGTGAATCCGTATATTCATTGCAGCATTTTTTACAATGGCCAGGATGTAGAGGCAGCCTGGGTGTCTGTCAATGAAAGAATGGATAAAGAGGCGGTGGTACATATATACAGTGGAATATTGCACAGTCATGGATGGAAATGGGCTTTTGTCATCTGTGGCAGCATGGATGGACCTGGAGAGTATTGCGCTGAGTGGAGTATGTCAGACAGAGAAAGACAGATGCAATGTGATTTTGCTTGTATGTGAAACCTAAACAAACAAACAAACAAATCAGAAACAAATTCATAAATACAGAGAACATTTTGATGGTTGCCAGATGAAAAAGGAGTTGGGGGTGTGAGTGAAAAAAGGGTAAGGGATTAAGAAGTATAAATTGGTTGTTACAAAGTAGTCATGGAGATGTAGGGTATAGCGGAAAGAATATAGTCAATGGTATTGTAATAACTATGTATAGTTTCAGATGGGTAATAGATTTTTTGGTGTGATAGGTGGGAGGGGGTTGTGAAGCAGGGTAAAAATGTAAGGAGATTAAGAAGTACAAATTGGTACTTACAAAATAATCATGGGAATGTAAGGAAAAACATAGGGAATATACTCAATAATATGGTAATAGCTATGTATAGTGCCAGTTGTGTACTAGACTTGTCAGGGGGATTACTTCTTTTGTTTTTTTAGCTGAGTCATCCTGCCACATGTTGGCAGCTCAGTGGCGGCTCAGCTTGGCCCATGAATTGAACAGGCGACCCTGTTGTTCACTTGAGTGAGCTCTTAACCAACTGAGCCATTCAGTCAGCCCCATGAGGATTACTTCTTAAATTATATAAATGTCTAGCCACTATGCTGTACACTTGAAATTAACATAAAATAATATTGAATGTCAACTGTAATTGAAAAATTAAATAGGGGTAAAGGTGAAGGATAATAAATGATCCAAATTTCCAGGTATAAATCAAATAAGACATGGGGATGTAACATAGAGCATGGGGAATATGGTCAATACTATTGTGATTGCATATTATGGTATCAGATGGTTGCTGGACTTATCATGGTGATTGCTTCTTTAGGTCTACAAATGTTGAACAACTATGGTGTACCTCTGAAACTCATGTACTATTGCATGTTAGCTATATTTTTAATAAAAATCTGTTTTTTTAAAAAAGAGAAAGGATTGCAATAAATACCCAATCAGAACAGCAAAAAAAAAAAGAATTAAAAAAATGAGGCTAGTTTAAGGGGCCTCTGGGACAACACCAAGTGTATCATTGTTCTCATCATAGTGGTACCAGAAAAAGAAAAGAGAGAGAGAGAGCAAGGAATTGAAAACCTATTTGAAGAAATAATGATGGAATACTTCCCTAACCTGGGGAAAAAAAATAAATATACAAGCCCAGGAAGCACAGAGATTCCCAAACAAGGTGAACCCGAAGAGGCCCACACCAAGACGAATGTCGAAGTTGAAAGACAAAGACAGAATCCTTTTTTTTTTAAAGATTTTATTGGGGAATTGGGGGAGAGAACAGCACTGGGGAATCAAGGAAGGGGAACAAACACGTTGCTGTCCTTTTGTTCTTCAGTCTAGTTGTGGAGGACGTCGCTTCACTGACCTATGTTGGTATTGTGATCATTGCACTCTTCCCAGCTGAGGCAGATTGGTTGCCGGCCTCTGGACAGCTGCTCACAGCCACTCATGGCAGCTCATGCCAGCTGCCGGACGCGTACACTGGCTGCTGGCCACTCACGGTAGCTTACAGCAGCTCACTGCAGCCTATGCCATCGCCGGCGACTCATGGCAGCCCAGCTCCAGGTCGAGCTGTTGTTCACCATCTTAGATGTAGAGGGCGCAGTGTCACTGGCCCATGTGGGATCAGAACTGGCAGCCCTTCTGCTCAGAGTTTGCTGCTCAACCAACGAGCCACTCGGCCAGCACCAAGAAAGAATCTTAAAAGCAGCAAAAGTACAGTGGTTGCTTACCTATAAGGGAGCTTCCATAAAACCACAGTTGATTTCTCAACAGAAATTTTGCAGGTCAAAAAGGATTGACATAAAATATTCAAAATGATGAAAAAGTAAGGACCTACAACCAAGATTACTCTATCCAGCAAAGCTATCATTTAGAATCAAAGAAGAGACAAACAGCTTCCCAGACAAGAAAAACCTAAAGGAGTACATCACCACCAAATCAGAATTACAAGGAATCTTAGAGGGATTTCTTTAAGAAAAATAGCAACAAAAAAAAGATTAAAACTATGAATAATAAAATGGCAATAACTACATATCTATCAACAATTACCTTAAATGTGAATGAATAAAATGCTCCAGTCAAAAGATAGGGTGGCTGAATGGATAAGAAAACAGGACCCTCACATATGCTGTCTACAACAAGGTCACTTCAGATCAAATGACACACACAGACTGAAAGTAGAGGAATGGAAGATATTTCATGAAAATGGAAGGAAACAAATAGCTGTGCCAGCAAGATTTATACCAGACAAAATAGACTTTAAAACAAAGGCTATAACAAGAGACGAAGAAGGACCCAGTAATCCCACTTCTGGGTATTTATCCAAAGAAACCCAAAACGCTACTTCGAGGAGATGTGTGAATTAATGTGTTCATTGCAGCATTGTTTACAATGGCCAAGATGTGGAAGCAGCCTGGGTGTCCATCCATGGAGTGGATGAGAAGGAGGTGGTACATATATACAATGAAATATTGCTTCGCCATGGAAGGGAATGGGTTCTTGCCACATGCGGCAGCATGAATGAACCTGGAGGGTATTGTGAAGTAGGTAAAACAGAGAAAGACAGATGCAATGTGATTTCACTTATATGCAGAATCTGAAAACAAAATAAATGAACAAGGAAAACAGAAGTGGACTCATAAATGCATAGAACATTTTGATGGTTTCCAGATGGAGAAGAGGTTTGGGGGCGGGTAAGAAAGGGGATGGGATTAAGGAGTACAAATTCATTGTTACACAGTAGTCATGGGGAAGTAAGGTATAGCATAAAGAATATAGTCAATAATATTGTAATAACTATGTATGGTGTCAGATGGGTACTAGATTTGTTCGAGTGATAGGAGGAGGTTGTGGGGCATGGTGAAAAAGGTGAGGAATTAAAAAGTACAGGTTGGTAGTTACAAAATAGTCATTTGGATGTAAAGTAAAGCAATAGAAATTATAGTCAGTCATATGCTAATAACTATGTATAGTGCCAGGTGGGTACTAGACAAGTCAGGGAGATCGCTTCCTAAATTATATAACGGTC
Source organism: Hipposideros armiger (assembly GCF_001890085.2). Taxonomy (NCBI): domain Eukaryota; kingdom Metazoa; phylum Chordata; class Mammalia; order Chiroptera; family Hipposideridae; genus Hipposideros; species Hipposideros armiger. The sequence continues at coordinate 1,802,119 of NW_017731667.1, read as the reverse complement.
TAACCACTATGCTGTACACCTGAAATTGATATAAAATAATACTGAATGTCAATTGTAATTGAAAATTTACAAGGGGAGGGGAAAGGTGAAGGAGAATAAGAGATTCAAATTTCCAAGTAAAAACCAAATAAAACATGGTGATATAATGTGCAGCATGAGGAATATAGTCAATAATATTGTGATAGTGTGATACAGTGTCAGATAATTGCTGGTCTTATCATGATCACTTCTTTAGGTATATAAGTATTAACTATTGTGTATACCTAATATAATATTGTATTTTTGCTATATTTTAATAAAAATCATTTTAATAAAAAGAGTCAGCTTGGGAACTAATGATCTATGAAGCCTGGCTGGGATGTCTGAAGCTGGTGGGGGTCATGGGGTTGGAGAAGCCAACTGAGGCATGTAGGCTGAATATTGTAATAATCAAAAGCGTAGGCTCCAGAGGCAAACTGCCTGGGTTTGTAACCTAGTTTAACTATTTACTATCTATGTGGACAAGGACAAGTTGTTTAATTTCTCTAAACATGTTTTATCATCTATAAAAGGAGGGAAATTAATAGTGTATGCCTCGTAGGATTATCATGGAGAGTTAAAAGTGATAATTTATGAAAAGCTCCAAGAATAGTACATGGAATACAGCGCATAATAAATGTTAACATCCATTACTGTTATTATCATCAACATCATTTAATGGTAATTATAGTGATAAGCATGTGTATATTTTTTAAAATATCTTTATAATAAACTTGGCATCACTTACTTTTATTTTTCATGGCATATCATGCTGTGTTTCCTTAATTAAAGAATATTTCCACTTAAAGAGTTCCAGGTTGTATCAGTTTGGGTCTTACAAAAAATCTAATGCCAAGATAGAATTTGAAAAGCAAGACATTAATTGCAGAAAAAGAGAACTGTGTTGGATAAAAGTAGAGGCAGCCAGAGCAGGCACGAAGAGCCTTCAAAACGCAGTGCAGGTCTAACACCTGTGAAAGAAGAGATGGAATAGAGGAGGACTGGGAAGCAAGAGATTCACTGCAGCACTGTTTTGAGAAAACTTCTAGCACTGTATCCTACAAACTCAGTAGCAAGGCCAACTGGGAATCCCTGACCCATGGTTTCCTGCTAGAAAAACCTCCTGTTGGATAGGAATGAGTATGCACTAGTACTCCTACCATGGTCCACCATCGGCTGAGAGAACCAGGAAGTATGTGTGGTCTTATCCTTCACAAGGGAACACATCTGGAGGCTGTCAGTTAATTAGGCACTTCATGGCAGTTTCTCTTGAAGGACATTTAAGTAGTACATCTCAATGCTTGGTGCTGGATATTTTTGTTTTCTTATAAAATTTTTGAGTATATTCTGGGATGCAGTTAAGTTAATTGGGAATTGTTTGGTCCTTTCTGGTCTTGATTTTAAGATTTCTTAGGTAGGACTAGAGCCATGGTTAATCTAAGGCCAATTATTCTCCACTACTGAGGCAATGTCCATCTGAGTATTCTACCCATGAACTATACGTCTGGCTGTGGGAACAGGCATGACTTCCTGGCCCTGTGACAGTGCTGGATGTTGTTCCCTCTAAGCTTTTTATGTGGTCCTTTTCCTGAGTCTCCACACATGTGTTGGGTAAAAAATTTTTTCCTCCACTCTTCTAGGTTCTTCTAAGTATTAAATTGACATCAGACGTATTAACAGGAAAGAATCTAATTTCATTCCACATGTGTGAACTTAAGAAATTACCAAGGCAGGCTGTTTATATACCTTTTAGACAAAAAACACAATAAATATTACTATATGAAGAACTGACAAGACAAAGAAGTTTAGGCATGGGTACTAATTAGTGAAAAAACTAAGGAGAGTTTGTTTACACAGCGTTCTTGGCCCTGAATTCCCTACCTTTGGTAGTAAGGATGTTTCTCTACCTCCTAATGCAGGGAAGGTAGCTTTTACATGGGAGATTTATTTACTACTTTCAAGGGGATAAACAAGAGGGTCAGAGTGTTCTTCCTGTAAAAGCTGTTTCACAAATAACTTTAATTAAATTAACCAATATGCCAAAGTGGCACATTTTGGGGTGGCTTGCCCTGAGCCCCATCACATTCACTTATTGATCAGCACTAGCACTCTGTTGAACACTTCAGGAGAGATCTTCTTTAAATCTCAGGGGTTCTTTTTCTTTGTAGCTCTCTCCTCTGTAGTACTGTGTCCTACAAACTCAAGCTGCCATGGTCTTTCTAATTTTATCTTCTGAACTCAGGTTGTTTGCCAGACTCAGCCAGGTTGTTCCCTGCCTGTACCATAGCTTAGAAACTCCTTCAAGCCAGCAATCTGAGGCAATCCTAGAACTCCATTTGCCTGTTTTCCATCAATCAGGCACCAATCCCCTTCGTTGTTTGATATCAAGTGTCTTAAAAACTGTTGTTTCATATATAGCTTGTCTAGCTTTCTGATGTTTCTGGCAAGAAGGTAAATCTGGTCCTTACTTCATCTTGGCCAGAGATTAAAATTCTGACTTATACTTGGAACATGGCAAACATTTTATATTCCTGATTCAGCTCACTAAAAAGACAACCAATATTTTTCCAATCTCTAAACCTAGAATATCATGCTTTTCGTCTTGTGTCTTGCACACTATTCTACTTGTACCAATTAAAAGAATTTTAATGGGAAATAAAGCTATTGCTAATGACTTGAACCTGGAAATTTTTTAATTTCTTCCAGATACACTGCAAAATATTTATAATTTTCATGGCAACTCAGTAGCTGGCTATAAGTAGAAAATAAATTTAAGTTAATATTACTTAAAGGTCCCAATATTTTAAAATGCAAAGTAAATTCTTATAAGGACTACAGAAATCAAGACAGACCTGCTAGCTCTATGAAGGTTCCTATATGAATAATTTCATTTTAAATTATTATAGTAACTAACTTGACGTTTCACAGACTGCCTTTTCCATTTGAGACTTGTGAACAAAGTAGCCAAGGCTGACATTTAAGTATAAATAACAATTTGCAATGTTGTAAATGGACGGTAAGAATTCTGCTGTTTTGAAGTTTAAGTTGCAATTTGCATCTTCAATGAAGTTTGACCTCATAGGTTTACCACATGATGGGTGCCTGCTTAGTAATATATAGGTCTGATCATTTGGAGTAATTTTCTAAGAAATATATGTACATCCATACATAGATGTACATATACATATATAGATACATGTATATATACAATTATAAAATGAACATTTCTCTGCTAAGGTTGTTATAGTTGTTGTAAAGCTAGGACTTGCCCATGCTTGTAATACTGAAAAGTTTTATTGCTGCCTTTGCTTAATATTTCCAGTGTCTGAAGTATTGTAGATAGTTCTTGTTTATTTAAGAGCTGATGTGATGTGACATCTGAATCCAAGGACAGCCACAGGAGTTTGTGTTTTATACTGACTTTTCACAAAATCTGCATTTTTCTGATGAGGAGAATGTATTGAGATTCTCAGCTCTTCTACATGAGAGAAATGGTTATTTATTCATTGTATACAAGAAAAAAATTCCAATACTCTACAGTGCTACTTATCTCTAGGTCACAGAGTCAAGTAATAACTACCATCTGTAGAATTTTACCATTTTAATGATTGATGAACAGCACAATATTCTGTGTTTCAAAAATACTGTAAAGCTATGTCTTCAAGGCCAAAACTGTGGTTGAAAAGAGAAAGTAAATTTCTTTTAAAAACATCAAGTTGACTCATTTTCATCGAATTCATGACATATTTTGTCATCATATAGGCACTGGCTCATCCATTTTACTTTTAGGAGAAATAAACCCAAAATGTTCAATGACTTTTCTTGAATTCTAATCACCACTAATATTCTGAAAAAGATGCAGGCCAGCCTCTCTGGCATGGTGACAGTCAATCATTCAAATTATCTTTGCATCAATCTTCCTCATTTTCTAAGCTTTATTTGTGTAATTCCTTCTCAATAAATTATTCCAACCATAGTAGGTAAGGTCTCATTTGAAACAGAAGGTTGCAACAAGCAAAAGTAAACAAAATATTGCTTGTAGGGATTTCCAGAAATTAATAAATGAAACATACTAAATAGATTGATTGCTCAAATCATCTTCAATAGGCCCTTATCTCTACGTTGACAATTAATATGGTTGTTTAAATAACATAATTATAGATCAATTTTACTAATTTTTGCAAAATTGGTATCTGGATATTTTATGTTACGTACATTTCCATAAAGTAAGAACTCAGTGCTTTCAGGTGGCAAATATTCAAACCATTTCCCAAGGAAATAAGTTGAGGTCCAGATATTCAAATTGAATAAAAACTTTGGCAGTTATTTTTACAGATTTTTTTCAAAACCTAAAACAATACAATTTATCATTCCCCACTTCTCTAGACTCAAATTCCCAAGCCTGGTATGTATCTCCCCTGTCTCCCTGCTACCCAAGATCTAGTCCTAACCTATTTTTCCACCACTGTCACTTAGTATTTGGCAACATAAATTCTTTGATCCAGTCTGATACTTTCCCTGTGTTGCTGCCACTGTTCTCTCCCTATTTCTTTCCTTTTGCATATTCTACCCACCCTTCAAATCCAGCTCAAACCTCCCCTTCTCTATAAACATTTTCTTAATCTTCTCCGCTGTTCCTTATTCCAGATGTGATCTTTGAATTAACAAACCAACATCACTAGGGACCTTGTTAGAAATGCAGAATCCTGGGCCCCCACTCAGACATACTGAATCAAAATCTGTATTTTTCCAAAAAATCTCCAGGTTTTGCATGTAAATTAACATTTAAGACCTCTTCTCCACTCCATAGTGATCTCTCCTTTATTACAGATTTTCACAGTAGTTATTGCCTATATAGCTACTTGACACTTTTACCAAACTAAACTAGTTTTTCATGAGCATGTTTTGTCTCCTCACTTAGAATTGAAACTTCTTAAAGGCAGTGATTAGGTCTTATCACCCTTAACCCTGATGGAATCGAATGCCTCATTTCCCATGCCGTATTTTGATTCTGTGTTTCTACTTGCATGAATTTCTAGTGTGTCATGTTGTTTTCCTTTCAGATGAGAAGAACTCAATTTTTACTGCTTAATTCAGTACCTAGCCCATAGTGAATAGCCAAATAAATATTTGTTGAATGTATAAGTTATTTAAATTAGTCTTTGACAAGATGAACCTTGTCTTCAATTTTGATTCAGTGGTGCCTCTTCCCAGTCATGCTGTTGGGAGAACCATGCATAATGAGAATATTAACACGGTCTTCAGCCTATAGGGCTTCTGGGGACATTTACTTGAATTCTAATTGGGCTATTAAAACATTACTAATTATGTTCTTAGAATAGATTTTTAATCTTCGGTGTCATTGAGCCTAACAGCAGTCTTTTACCCTTCTCTGCAGGTCAAGAGACTGAGATTTGTTCAGTAGGTAACTCTGTGTCTCACTATAGTATGGTGGTCAAGAATAGGGACTTTGGAGCCGGCCAAGTGGCGTTTGCTTAAGAGCTGGCTTGGGACACTAGAATGCCCCAGTTCAGATCCCACATATGAGGGCCAGTGACACTGCTCTCTACACCTAAGATGTTGAACAACAGCTCAACCTGGAGCTGGGCTGCTGTGAGTCACCAGCAACAGCGTAGGCTGCAGCCCCTGCTGCAGTGGGTTGCCATGGGCTACCATGTATAGCCAGCAGCCAGCGTGAGCGGCTAGCAGCCGCAGTGAGTGGCTGTCCAGAAGCCAGCGACTGATCTGCCTCTCCCAGGAAGAGCGCAATGATGGTGCCAACTTGGGCCAGTGAAGCAACGTCCTCCACAACTAGACTGAAGAACAAAACGACAGCAATTTGTCTGTTCCCCTTCCCCCAATTCCCCAGCGCTGTTCCCATCCCCCAAGTCCCCAGTAAAAATCTTAAAAAAAAAAAGAATAGGGACTTTGGCATCAGACTGCCAGAGTTTTCCTTCTAGACCCACCACTTTCTACCTTTGGGACCTTAAGTGTATTGTTTGTTCTTCTATTTCTGTGCCTAAATGGTGGAGAGAATAATACTCTTTACTTCATAGAGTTGACATAAAGATTAAATTAGCTAATACATGTAAAGTGTCCAGCAGAGTGCCTAATGCATATTAAATCCTAAAGAAAACATATAGCTACAAAAGTTGCATTCCTGAAATGCTATTCTAGAGTTTCAATCATTTATATGTAGGTAGTGTAGGAAAACTTTATTTATTTATTTATTTATTTATTTATTTATTAGCTGAGCCATCCTGTCACCTGTTGGCAGCTCAGTGGCAGCTCAACTCGGGCTGGGAATCGAACTGGCAACCCTGTTGCTCAGAGCTCATACTCTTGAGTGAGCTCTTAACCAACTGAGCCACCCAGCCAGCCCAGGAAATCTTTAGATAGGTTTCTATTCTGTCATCTTTTTCTGACTCAGTATTTAATTTATGTTTGCTGGTATGGATGGCCTCCAACACTATAAAACTCTGATACATGCTATAAGGATGTGTTTCTATTTTCCAATTCCTAGATTCAGGTACAATATTAAAACTGAGTGCTGACTCACCCCAGAAAAGACAGAAGACTCTTTCCCAGTTCAGATGCAACTGACTCAGTCAATTCAGATGGCCTTTCAATAAAAGATTAAGTAAATGGGAACTGGGTTATGTCCAGAATGCTTAAGACCTTGATATTTGCCATACCATTAGATGCAACAAACACCAAAGCTGAGATTCTTTTTAAATAATCTAAATGATACCTAGATAGCATAATAATAGTAAATAATGAAGTTTTATAATTAGGCATAATATAAATAATGCATTGCGGGTCAATGAGTATATGCATTACAATTTGGCAAGTTAAATATTTTGTAAAATCCTGTTGGAGATTTATAAAATCTATGCCTTTTTATCTACAACAGAGCAATTTTTAGAATGCACTGATTGTATAACAATATTGCTGTCTAATAATGTAAAATGGTTGCATATTCAGTTAGTCAAACAGTACAATTGATTCTTTATCACACTGTATTCAAAGCTCGAAACATTGGAGTTTCTTACCCTTAAGCATCAGCCTTGGGGTTTTGCAAGCTTAGGGTGAGTTTAATTAAAGTCAAGGGAGAAAACCAATTAAGCACTGAGAAGCGAAGGCATCCCTCATGTACTTTAAAGACAAAAATACCATTTAGAATAAGATGATGCTGTAATCTCAGTATAAATGCCACTGTCTACTTCAGCAATTCTGGTGGCCCAGGTGTTCTGAGCAGTTTGAAGAGAAACTAGCTTATGAGCTTTCAATTCATAACCACATTGAATAATTTCCATCTGCTTTAAATCTCTGATAGGAAGTACTTAGAAAGAATATTGCATAAAGAGTGATTGTACTTGAAGTACTAGAATACACCTATATTAAAGTGTGTGTCTCCCAAGAGCATTTAGATTCAAATCTTATTTGAGAAGGTTTGGAAAGCAGAGGGTTAACATTTTCCATCACTGCTACATACAAAGTGATACAAATAAATGAATATAGAGATCCAGCTTCATACAATGGAGAAGTTCATGTCATATTTATATTTTACTGACTTTTGATGCAGTGTCATTACAGCTCCCCATCACTATTGTTCAGCACTGCCCACTGGGAAAATGGTAGGGCAGAACAATATGCTGCTATACCACTTGTCAATCAATCACAAAATCATACAAAGAAGCAACCACAAGCATTATTTCAAATACAGTTCTGGAAAGCCATGAGGAATGGGTGAGACAAAGCAGTCAACGGCCACCAAAAATTGGAAGCTGATTAAATGTGATTAACTGGGATTTATTTTCTCATCTCCAACTCAGTTTCTTGCAAGTATTAATTGCAACAAAGAACAAAAATATGGAGAGTGCATTACAGAAAGTCAGGACTATTACTCTAATTGATTACAAACAAATCAGCTCTCTGGGTAATGTAGTAAGTACAACAGTGTGGAACCCTTTGCACTTTGGTGTGACCCCTGATGGAGCCTTCAAGCTAGCGAGGTCAGTTGATTTCACCCATGAGAACATCCTGTAGATGTTCCTTTAGCAGCATCTAGCAGATCTTTAAGTAGACTGTTTAAGAAAAATATATCCAAATGCCTTACAATCAAGCACCATTATTTCAATAGGCATTTTTAACTCTTAGATTAATATATGATAAATCTCTATGGTTACGGTTTAGTACAAATAAAAATTGCCCCATGTTTAGAAAATGTTAACATATCCCACTCATGATTTTAATTAATCCTACAACATTGTGGTGATATTTAAAAATGATTTTGCAAGTGACTGTATATCACAACTCAAATGAACTTGCAAGGCTAAATGATAAAACATTTTCAGTTTCTGAAAAAGAGGCTTTAAAATTAATTCCTAGGTCGAGTGGTGTGGTATAGAGAAAAACACAGATGTGGGTCAGGCCCTCTAAATTCTACTCTGTCTCCAATTTGATGTATAGATTGGACAAGTCTCAGGGCCTCAGTTTTCTATCTCCATAAATCAGAGAGATGGGCAAAATAATTTCTGAATTCCATTTTAGTTCTAAGTATTCAGAAATTCTCTCAATCAAAGCTAGCTTCTCATAAAGCTGCAACTGGGATGTTAACAAAATGCCTGAGAAATGACCAGCAAATATCCAGAAAGAGAACAGGAATGGAACAATTAAAATGAGTTATATCTTGTTTATATTGTAGTGGAAAAATTAATTACAAGTTTGCCATTATCCTACTATTTGTTTGTAAACATGACATATCTTGATAGTTAGCCCAATGACTCAGGAAGCACTTTCTGTCTGGCTTTCTACAAGTGACTACCACCCACTTCCAATGTGTCACCAAACCCCACTGTTCCTCCAGTTCCTTTGACTATTTTGCTGTTGCCTTTCCCACCCACGTACCTCAGGGACTGAAAGCTGAGCAAAATTCTTAATTACTACCAGCAAAAGACACATGTATATGAATTATCTGATTTTTGACTGCCAATTCTAAACCTGAGTACTCTGTATTCAGGTTGGAGAGCAGAGAGGGAGTATTAATTCTCAGTGGTCAAGAGAACCACTCAGTACCAGCTAACATACTAGACAAGAGTAGTGACTACAATAAACAGACACTGGCCCAGGTTTGGTCAGTTATAGATCTTAGACAGGACATTGCCAGTACATAATGCTTTCATATGGCTTCCATTCATATCAAGCCAAGTAAGAAATTTAGAACACTAACTTTACACTGTTTTCTGCCAATACATAGACACTTTACATCACATCATAAATCACAAAAATTGAGAGTTTAACAAAATACAAAACCTATTTCACCTGAATGCATTTGATTTTAATAAGTTTCCTACACAAAGAAAGGCAGATGTAAATAGAAACATAAGCAAACAGTCAGGAAAGAGACTTACAGTTTCAAAGCACAGGATGGCAGAAAGTACAAATGTTCTTTGCATATAAGTTTAAGAGTTCTGGGGTGCCGTTCCAAGCCTTGTGATTTAGGAAAGTTGCTCCATGTGTGGCTCTATTATAGGCTCCATATAAGACCTCAATAAGTCATTCAGCTTTTCAATTCTTAGGTTTATAAACTTAGTTGGCTTATCTATTGTGAAAAAATGATTATGTGTCTTTATTTAAAATTTGCTATGTGCCATTGAGTTTTTATTTAAATCTTTAGAAAAGCCAAAAAGTAGGGAAGGGAGTTGACACCCATAGAACTATTTGGGGAGTCAGGTAAAAAATAAAATGCTAGAAATTTGCTAGGTAAAAATGAATTAGCTTTAGTATTTGGTGCAAAATAAGCATTAATAAGAAAGGTGGGGGCCAGCCGAGTGGCACATTGGTTAAGAGCTGGCTTGGGACGCCAGAGGGTCCTGGTTCAGATCCCACATGTGAGGGCCAGTGACGCTGCCCTCCACAGCTAAGATGCTGAACAACAGCTCAACCTGGAGCTGGGCTGCCGTGAGTTGCTGGCGATGGCGTAGGCTGCAGCCCCTGCTCCAGTGGGTTGCCATGGGCTACCATGTGTAGCCAGCAGCCAATGTGAGCAGCCCTCAAGCCACCATAAGCGGCCATCCAGAAGCCAGCGACTGATCTGCCTCACCCGGGAAGAGTGTAATGATGGTGCCAACTTGGGCCAGTGAAGCAACGTCCTAGACTGAAGAACAAAACGACAGCAACTTGTCTGTTCCCCTTCCCCCAATTCCCCAGCACTGTTCCCATCCCCCAATTCCCCAGTAAAAATCTTTAAGAAAAAAAAAAGAAAGGTGGGATTCAGAGAAGTTAATGGGTTCAGTTGCCCTCTCCCAAGATCCAAGTGAAACCAACCACAGGAGTTGCTCAGTGCTTAGAGTCATGGAATGTGCTATCCAAGATTTTCATTGGTTCTTAATGTAAGAGAACAAGCAAAGGTTTTTCTATATTCTGATTAAGAATGTAAAAGAGCAAATTACCAGGGGCACTGTCAGCACCAGGTCAACCAGCCCAACCAATGCACCTAAGGAGGCTTTTTCACTGGCTGAGCATTACAGGCAGCAGGCAGGTGGCAATGGGCCTAGAGGGACCCTTGACTTTTGCTAAGTTGCCCCAGGCCTGATATTGGTCGTAGCTGGCCTCATTTCACAGTGAGGCGATCACATGCCTCCAGGTCCAGCACAGGCAGCTACCAACTACATGTAACTTTGTAGCTCCTACCAGGTGACCCTGGGCCAGTGACAGGCAAGGCTGCATGAGAGCTCTTCTCAAGAGGCACCAGAAATAACACACCCAGAGGCAGGCTTCAGACCACACCAGAGTACTACCCAATTAGCCTCATAAGAGACACCCCAAAGTGTCCTCTCAAAAAGCACAAGAGCTGACTGGGGTGAATCTCCCTCTGAGAAGTCAGTCCCCACCTAGCAGCTCATATGCTGTGTGCATAGCCAGTCCTCATAGCCAATCAGCACGAGAGTCAATCCCACCCCTGACCCAGCAAAAGCAATCAAGGGTCAACTACAACAGGAAAATACACACAACACACATAAAAGACACTCTTGCAACACACACATTGGAGATTAGGGAAACTGCACCATTGGACAAAATAGAACATCTATTATATAAGGCCACCTGACAAAGATTGAGAGACATGGGAGGACTACCTAGCACAAAGGCAAACACAGAGAGGCAGCCAGAATGAAGAAACAAATAAACATGTTCCAAATAAAAGAATAGGAGAAAATTCCAGAAAAATAACTAAGTGAAATGGAGACAACCAACCTACCAGAGACAGAGATCAAAGCACGGGTTATAAGAATGCTTAAGGGGCTGGCCGAGTGGCACAGTGGTTAAGAGCTGGCTTGGGATGCCAGAGGTCCCCGGTTCGGATCCCACATATGAGGGCCAGTGACACTGTCCTCCACAGCTAAGATGCTGAACAACAGCTCAACCTAGAGCTGGGCTGCCATGAGTCGCTGGCGACGGCATAGGCTGCAGCCCCTGTGGCAGTGGGTTGCCATGGACTACCGTGTGTAGCCAGCAGCCAGCGTGAGCGGCTAGCAGCCGCAGTGAGTGGCTGTCCAGAAACCAGCGACTGATCTGCCTCGCCCGGGAAGAGCGCAATGATGGTGCAACTTGGGCCAGTGAAGCAACGTCCTCCACAACTAGACTGAAGAACAAAAGGACAGCAACTTATCTGTTCCCCTTACCCCAATTCCCCAGCACTGGTCCCATCCCCCCAATTCCCCAATAAAAAATCTTTTAAAAAAAAAGAATGTATAAGGTTTAATGAGAACTTCAACAAAGAGATAGTCTGCATAAAGAAGGATATAGAAACCATTGGGGAGGGGGAGTCAGAAATGAGGAATACAATAACTGAAATGAAGAACACACTAGAAGGAGTCAACAGCAGATTAGATGAAGCAGAGAACCAAATCAGTGATTTAGAAGACAAGGTAGCAGAAAACACCCAATCAAAACAAACAAACAAAAAAAGAATTTTTAAAAAATGAAGATAGTTTAAGGGACATCTAGGACAAATTCAAGTTTACCAACATTCACATCATAGGAGTACCACATGGAGAAGAGAGGGAGTAAAGGATTGAGAACCTATTTGAAGAAATGATGACTGAAAACTTTTAAGACCTGGTGAAGAAAATAGACATACAAAGCGGGAAGTGCAGAATCCCAAACAAGATGAACCCAAACAGGCCCACACCAAAGACACTTCATAACTAAAATGGCAAAGTTTAAAGACAGAGAATATCCTAAAAGCAGCAAAAAAAAGACACCTAGGTACTTACAAGGGAGCTCCCATAAAACCATAAGATGATTTGTCAACAAAAACTTCGCAGGCCAGAAGGGAGTGGCATGAAATATTCAAAGTGATGAAAAGCAAGATCCTACAATGAAGAGTGCTCTACCTAGAAAGGCTACATTTAAAACTGAAGGAGAAATAAACAGCTTCCCTGACCAAAAAAAGGTAAAGAAATTCATTTCCTCCAATCCAGTATTACAAGAAATGGTAAAGGGACTTTTTTAAGAAGAAGAAGAAGAAGGGGGAAAACCAACAACAACATCAAAAAGATTTTAAAAAATGAACAATAAAATAGCAATAACTATGTACCAATCAATAAACACTTTAAATGTCAATGGATTAAATGCTCCAATCAAAATACATAGGGTAGCTGAATGGAGAAGAGAACAAGACCCATGCCTACGCTGTCTACAAGAGACTCACCTCACATCTAAAGACACATATAGACTGGAAGTAAAGGGATGGAAAAAGATATTTCATGCAAATAGAAATGGAAAAAAAGTTGGGGTAGGAATAATTATGTTTCACAAAATAAACATTAAATGAAAACTATAATAAGCGACAAAAAGGACAATACATAATGATAATGGGATCAATCCAACAACAGGACATAACTCTAATAAACATCTATGCATCCAACATAGGAGCACTAAGTATATAAAACAAATATTGACTGATAAGTAGGAAGAGGTAGACAGTAATACAATTATAGTAGGGGACTTTAATTCCACATTGAAATCAATAGACAGATCTTGCAGACAGCAAATCAATAAGGAAACAGCGGTCTTAAGTGACACACTAGATCAGATGGATTTAGTTGATATTTTTAGAGCATTCCACCCCAATGTAGTAGACTATGCATTTTTTTCAAGTGCATATGGAAGATTTTCCAAGATAACCACATATTAGGCTACAAAACAAGTCTCAATAAATTCAAGGAGATTGAAATCATATAAAGTGTCCTCTCTGACCATAATGATATGAAACTAGAAATCAGTTACAAAAAGAACCCCAAAAACCCAAAACCTAAAAAACACACAAACAAATGAAAGCTAAATAACATGCTGCTAAACAGTGAATGATTTAACAATGAGATCAGGGAAGAAATCAAAGACACCTTGAGACAAACGAAAATGAAAACACAATGACCCAGGTGGCCGGTTGGCTCAGTTGGTTAGAGTGCAGTGCTCATAACACCAGGGTTGTTGCCAGTTCGATTCCAGTGAGCTGTGCCCTCCACAACTAGATTAAAACAACGACTTGACTTGGAGCTGAGCTGCACCCTCCACAACTAGATTGAAGATAACGACTTGACTTGGAGCTGATGGGTCTGGGAAAAACAAGAACTAACAAACTAAAAAACACAATGACCCAAAATCTATGGGACACAGCAAAAGCAATCCCAAGAGGAAAATTCATAGCAATGCAGGCTTATCTCAAGAAACAAGAAAATTCAAATAAACAATCTGACAATATTTAAGGAAACTGAAAAAAAAAACAGCAAACAAAGTCCAAAGTGAATAGAAGGGAGGAAATAATAAAGATCAGAGTGAAAATAAAGGGAATAGAAGCTAAAAACAATATAAAAGAGAAATAAAACCAAGAGCTGTTTTTTTAAAAAGATAAAAAATTGATACACCTTTAATCGAACTCATCAAGACAAAAAGAGAGAGGACCCAAATAAATAAAATTAAAAATGAAAGAGAAGTGACAATGGACACCACAGAAATAAAAAAAAATAAGAAAATACTATAGGCAATTACACACCAAAAAGTAGACAACCTGGAAGAAACGGATGAATTCTTAGAAGTGTACAATCTTCTCAGTCTGAATCAAGAAAAAACAGAAAGTCTGAACAGACTGATTAGTGCTAATGAAATTGAATCAGCAATCAAAAAACTCCCAACAAACAAAATTCCTTGACCAGATGACTTCACAGGTGAATTTTACCAAACATTAAAATTAAAACAATAATAATAAGTCCTATTCTTCTCTAACTATTTCAAAAAATCCAAGAGGATAGAAGGCTTCCAAATTTATTCTATGGGTCCACCATTACCCTGATTTCAAAGCCAGACAAAGACATTACAAAAATAGAAAGCTACAGGTCGATATCCCTGATGAACCTAGATATAAAAATCCTCAACAAAATACAGTAAAACCTTGGATTACGAGTAACTTGGTTTGGAGTGTTCCACAAAACGAGCAAACATTTCTAATGCATTTTAACTGGGTAAACGAGCAATGTCTTGCAATATGAGCAGTTTGTTTCCGGAATGAATTATGCTCGCAAACCAAGGTATTACTGTATTAGCAAAGCAAATTCAGCAATACATAAAAAAGATCATGCACCATGATCAAGTGGGATTTATTTCTGTTATGCAAGGTTGGTTAAATATCCTCAAATCAATTAATGTGATGCACTGCATTGACAAAATAAAAATCATATGATCATATCAATAAATGCAGAAAAAGTGTTTGACAAAATCCAGCATTGATTTATGATAAAAACTCTCAGCAAACTGGGAATACGAGGAACATATCTCAACATAATAAAAGCCATATATGACAAACCACGACTAACATCATATTCAAAGGGGAAAATCTAAAATCATTGTCTTTAAGAACAGGAACAAGACAAGGATGTCCAGTTTCAACACTTATTCAACATAGTACTGGAAGTCCTAGCCACAGCAACCAGACAAGAAAAAGAAATAAAAGGCATCCAAAATGGCAAGGAAGAAGTAAAATTGTCATTATTTGCAGATGTCATGATACTATATGTACAGGATCCCAAAGATTTCACCAAAAAACTATTAGAACTGATAAATGAATTAATTTACTAAAGCAGCTGGACACAAAATTAATATTCAGAAATTGGTTGCATTTTTATACACTAATAACAAACTATCAGACAGAGAATTAAGGAAACAACTCCATTTAAAATTGCTTAAAAAATACCTAGGAATAAATTTAACCAAGGAAGTAAAAGACCTGTACTTAGAAAATTATAAGACATTGAATAAATTAAAGGATGTACAAATAAATGGAAATATATACTGTGCTCATGGATAGGAAGAATTAATATACTTAAAATGTCCATACTATCAAAAGTAATCTATAGATTCCATGAAATACCTATCAAAATACTAATGACATTTATCACAGAACTAGAAAAAAATATCTTTAAATTTACATGGAAATACAAAAGAACCTTGAGAAAGAACAAAGTTGGAAATATCACACTATCTGTTATCAAACTATACTACAAGGACATAGTAATAAAAACAGCATGGTATTGTCAAAAAACAGACACATAGAGACTTCCAGTAAGATGGCGGAATAGACAGACACTATGCTGACTACCTCCCAGGATCACAACAAAATTACAAATAATTTATAAGATATTCAACCTTGGAAGTTCCCTGGACCCTAGATGAGCAGAACCTCTAAACGAAGGACTTAAAGAGGAGGCCACGTCGAGTCTGGTAGGAGGGGCAGACACGAGAGAGGGCGAACCCCGTGAGGGTCACCTCAGCGGTGGGGAGGCTTCTCCGGTTGGGGGCGAGACCCTCCGACCCCACACCGCGCTCACCAGCCCAGAGTTACGTTGCCGGGAAGAGGAGTTCTACGATAGCTGGAAGGAGAAAATAGTGAGGACTCTCTTTGCTCAGCTCGGTGAGGCTGGGGGCGGCTGGAGAAACAGTGGAGCTGGAAAACTGACCTGCTCGCTGGTGAGCACTCACCCGGTTCCTGGTGGAGGGAGTAGCTTTGTGAGCGGGGCCCAGGAGCCTCCGGGAAGGACTGAACTGAGTGCCTTTGGTGCGGGAGCTGGAGGTTTTTGGGACCATTGTTCCCCTGGTGTGGAGCTTCCACATGAGTAGTGCACAGGAGGGAGCCCCACATGAGTAGTGCACAGGAGGGAGCCATTTTTTCAGGGCTGGGCCCTCCCACAGAGGCTCAGGTCTGGGACTGCATTGGTCTGCTGGAATTGGCGCAGGAGTGCGTGTGTGCGTGCGTGCGTGCGCATGTGCGCATGCGGCCTTGGATCCCCACCCTCCATACTGTTTGTGCTGCGTAGCCAGGGAAACGCTGGGCAAGCGCACTCTGACTACAACAGACTGCTTATTGGGACCCGGAAGTGCGCGACTTGCCTTAGGTCCCTGATTTCCGCACTGCGCGTGCAGAGTTGTCTTGGTGGCAATTGGCTGCCGGACTGCTTGGCCTGATCTTTGAGCAGCTGATTGGGACGGGCTGAGACAGGGAGTTTTCCTGGGAGTGTAAGGCGGTGAGCTGTGCGCCTGCATGATTCAGCTGGGGCTTTCCAGGCGAGTTTGTGTGGGTTGGCTGCTGATGCAGGAGTGCATGCTGCTATGACTTGGTGGGGGCCACTGACCACACCCTGTGCTGCCTTGGGGGCCTGCCCCACCCACCTACAGCTGTGTTGCCAGGGGCACCCTGAGCCCCTGGTCCCTGGCTCCAACCTCTGCAGGCCACAGAGGGTTTTTTGTAGCAGCAGACAGCCCACAACAACCTGTGAGGATTTTTGGTGGTGAGCACAGTTCCAAAGCACACAGCAAATAATTGTGGGAAGCTTACTTCAAGTCTAGAGGGAGGTCGGCGCATGACGCACTGAGCCCTTCCCCCCAGCAGCTGGCGCTGAGTCACCCAGAATCTCTCTATTGCTGAGCAAGTGGTCTGCAGTGCAGACTACAGTGGGCAGAGAGCCCCTCCTTTTTTTTTCTTTTTCCTTTTTGTTCCCTTTTTCTGTTTTTTCTTTCTTTCTTTTTTTTTTAAATTGGGGAATTGGGGGGATGGGAACAGTGCTGGGGAATTGGGGGAAGGGGAACAGACACGTTGCTGTCGTTTTGTTCTTCAGTCTAGTTGTGGAGGACGTCGCTTCACTGGCCCAAGTTGGCACCATCATTGCGCTCTTCCTGGGTGAGGCAGATCACTCGCCGGCTTCTGGATGGCCTCTCACTGTGGCTGCTGGCTACACATGGTAGCCCATGGCAACCCACTGCCACAGGGTTTGCAGCCTGCGCTGTATCTGAAAACTCAAGGCAGCCCAGCTCCAGGTTGAGCTGTTGTTCAGCATCTTAGCTGTGGAGGGCAGTGTCACTGGCCCTCATATGTGGGATCCGAACCGG
>NW_017731667.1:1767186-1782569 GCF_001890085.2 Hipposideros armiger | reverse complement strand
CGGGGTCCTCTGGCGACCCAAGCCAGTTCTTAACCATCGCGCCACTTGGCCGGCCCTCAAACTAAAATTTTTTGCACAGCAACAGAAACCATCAACAAGACATCCTACTGAATGGGGGAATATATTTGCCAATGATACATCTGATAAGAGGTTAATATCCAAAATGTATTTAAAAAGTCATGCAGCTCAACACCAAAAATTTAAAAAAGTATCCAGTTAACAAATGAGCAGAAAACCTGAGTAGCTCTGTAGACATTTCTCCAAAGAGGAAATACACATGGCCAATACACATATGAAAGGATGCCAAATGTCAGTAATCATCAGGGAAATGCAAACAAAAATCACCATGAGATATCGCCTCATAACTGTCCAAACTGCCATCATCAAAAATGAAGAAACAAGGGAACAAAAAGGGCACCCTTGTGCACTGTTGGTGGGATTGCAAATTGGTGCAGTCATTATGGAAAACAATATGGGGGTTCCTCAAAAAATTAAAATAAAGCTATGCTATGACCCAGCAATCCTACTCCTGGGTATTCATCCAAAGAAATCCAAAACACTAATTTGAGAAGATATATGCACCCCTATGTTCACTGAAGTGTATTTACAATAGCCAAGATATGGAAACAACTGAAATGCTAAGTGAAATAAATCAAACAGAGAAAGACAAATACCATATGATCTCACTTATATGTGGAATCTCAAGAACAAAATAAATGAACAAAGGAAACAGAAATAGACTCATGGATACAGAAAACAAACTGATGGCTACTAGATGGGAGGGCTGTTTGGGGGCTGGGTGAGAAAGGTGAAAGTGTTAAGAAGTACAAATTGGTAGTCACAAAAGGGTCACAGGATGTAAAGTTCAGTATGGGGAATATAGTCAATAATATTGTAAAAATTATGTGAAGTGTTAGATGAGCACTAGGCTTATTGGGGGGATCACTTCATAAATTATATAAATATCTAACCACTGTGCTGTACACCTGAAACTAATATAAAATAATAGTGAGTGTCAACTATAATTAAAAAAAATAGTCACATTGATGTAAGCTATGGCAAAGGAAATATAGTCAGTAATATTGTAATAACTATTTACAGTGTCAGATGGATAATAGATTACTTTGGGTTATTACTTTGTGAGGTATATAAATGTCTAATTACTATTTTGTTTTGAACACCTGAAATTAATATATTATCATATGCCAAGAATAATTAAAAAACAAATTTAAAAAAAATTATTGAAAGGAGGAACAAATAGATGGAGCATTATTTTGTGGAAAGATAGAGGCTAAAGTGTTTTTGTTTTGTTTTGTTTTGTTTTAAGATGGAAGAAATAATAGTATGCTTATGAGCTGATGGACTGATCCAGGAGAGAGTGAAAAAATGAATGATGTGGAAGAAAGCTGTTGAAAAGATTCCTTTGAGTAGTGGAAAGGGCATAAAACCTGGTACATATGAGAAGGGAGAGGCTTTAGATGATAACATGAATATTTCATCTGTGGAAATAATGGAAAGGTAAGGAATACAGTTGCAGATACCGGTAGGAGGATTGGTCTAGTTTTTATGGGATCTGTGGAAATACTTTTCTGATTGCTTCAATTTTCTCAATGATGAAGAAGCAAAGTCAGCAGCTGTCATGAGAATGGGGAGCTCTCATTAGTTGAGAGTTTAAGGAATAAGAAAAAGTATGAAATATTCATCTAAGAGAGCAGGACAATTAAATAAAGGTGGGAAGTTTATTATGATTGACTGGCATCATAAAGTGTGTACTTGAGATTCATGGTCATAAATTTCAAGTGAGCTAATTAGTGTGATTGGGTGTTTTACTTTAGTCAAGTTCAGCTGCAAAGGTGCTGGTGCAGAGTAAGCAGAGAGTTGGTGTATTAGTCTGCTTAGGCTACCATAACAAAATACCACAGATTGGGTGGCTTAAACAACAGAGATTTATTTTCTCACAATTCTGAAGGCTATAAGTCATTTTTTGGTAACAAGGCTCTTTCTGATTACAGATATCTACTTTGTCCTTAGATGGCCTTTCTTCTCAGTTAATATGGAGAGTGAGAGAGAGGGAACTCTTTCTCCCTCTTCTTATAAGGCCACTAGTACTTTTGAATTAGGGCCTCATCCTCAGGACCTCATAACCTTAATTATCTCCTCAGTACGTTATCTCTAAATACAGTCACTTTGGTGATGAGGGTTTCAGTATATGAATTGGGTGAGTGAGGGGAGACACAGTTCAGTCCACGGCAGCTGTATTTAAGATTAGTTATACTTTTTCTAAAAGAAAAAGGGGTGTGAGAGATGTCAGGGAGAATTACCTATACGCAGGTCAATGATTGTATTAGTTGATCATGAATTTAAGATAGTTAAGGGGGGGAGAGGAATTCAAGGGAGTGAGGAACAAAAAATCGAGAGTAGGATCAATTAAATGGAAGTCTCATTTCAGTAGCAGTTATAATTAAGGAATTTTAGGGGGTAAAATGGGGGGAAAAAGAGATGGT
This sequence comes from Hipposideros armiger, assembly GCF_001890085.2. Classification (NCBI taxonomy): domain Eukaryota; kingdom Metazoa; phylum Chordata; class Mammalia; order Chiroptera; family Hipposideridae; genus Hipposideros; species Hipposideros armiger. Next base: position 1,780,065 of record NW_017731667.1, on the reverse strand, counting down.
GGTTGGAGAATAAGTTGAAACTGAGATTTTGGGGGAAATGGCAGTTATTGGCAATGTCAAGTTCTGAATTATGATCTTGTAGCAAATACTATAATGTATTACCCCAAACTTCTTTTCAGAACAAGGGCAGTCATTTTTTTTCAGCTTCTGTGAGTATTGCCTGCTGAGAGCTCATACAGTTGAGTCCCTTTGTAGGCACTGCCCTCCACTGAAGACAGCTGCTTTGGCCAAGGTTATTCCCTTACCTGGGGGCAGCCCACATTTAATTATTCGTCCATTTAAAACTGTGAGGGGCCATCTTAGCTCTGTTACTGGAACCCCAGTGTTTTTTCCTTGCATCTGCCTGCCAGTGCACACTGGCCCAAAGAAGAAATGTACAAGCAGGAGTTTTCAGCATAGAAAGAAAGAATAGTTTAATGTTGAATTGGCCAATATGAAGGCAGGAAGCTAATGCTCAAAACTTGATAACCCATGGTGTATAGGTTACAGATTATATAGGACAAAATCACAAGACACTGTGACTTAGGGGTCCAGGATCATGTTAGGAGGTGATTGGTTGGAGGTGAAGTAATAAATCATTTCTTTGGGTCTTTAGGACAGTTCTGAGGTCTATTCTCATGTACCTCTACCTGGTTTCATGGGAAAGTAGCCTGGGGGTTGTTCCACCTTAGGGCTCAGGAACTCAAACATAACTTAGGTCAAAATGTTCTTTAGCCTGCCAGAGGTCTGGACCATGTGACCATGAATCAGATCTGGGCTACTATCTTCTGCTGCCTCTGGGGCTGTTGATTATTAGGGGGAAAAGCTCAATCTCTGGGAGATTTATATATATATATATATATATATATATATATATATATATATATATATATATATATATGTATGTATGTATACATTCACGAATTCATCCTAGAAAAAGGGCTACATACCTCATTGCCGAATATGACTATTGTCACCTTCGAAGTAGTCCCCTTGGGAAGCTATGCACTGATGTCAGTGCCTAGTCCACCTTCAAAGCAATTTTGGAACTCTTTTTCTGGAATGGACATCAGAGCTGTTGTCATATTACCCTTGATGTCCTGAATGTCATCAAAATGTCTTCCTTTCAATATTTCCTTTCTCTTTGGGTAAAGAAAGAGTTCATTGGGGACTAGATCAAGTGAGTAGGGGGAGTGTTCTAACAAAGTTATTTGTTTACTGGCTAAAAACTCCCTCACAGACAGGACCATATGAGCTGGTGCATTGTCATGATGCAAGAGCCATGAATTGTTGGTGAAAAGTTCAGGTCATCCAACTTTTTCACGCAGCCTTTTCAGCACTTCCAAATAGTCAACTTGGTTAATTGTTTGTCTAGTTGGTACAAATTCATAATGAATAATCCCTCTGATATCAAAAAAGGTTAGCAACATTGTTGCAACAAGTTTACGAACTTAACTATCAGATCTCATAAAGAGAGGGATATGATTTCTAGAGCTAGGATTTAAAACTAAATTTAATCAAAGTCATAGGGACACTTGGTTTCAGCTCCAGAGCTCCCTACGGGATCAGGTGAGGCCTTTGTTACCCTCAGAAGGGCAGAGCCTTCTTTCTCTGCTCAATCCTGCTTCTTTCATTGCCTCATGGGTTTTGTTTCAGAGAACGCTCCTCAATAAACTTTCTGAGTGCAAATATCCATCCCAGAATCTGATTCATGGAGAACCTGACATGGGATAGTTGGTACTAAACATGCTCTGACAAAGCAGAATATAAAATGGGATATTAGAGCTGGATCACTCATCATGTGGCTGCAAACCAGAATGCTATCACTGGTTGTAGTGGCATATGGATAACCTTTGGCATGGTATAGCACTGCAGTTGTTAAAATTCTCAAAGTGGAGGGAAATGCACTGGCAGTGGCACTATCTCAGGAGTTAGGGAGGTTCAGGACAATTAATGATAACTAATGATAAGGACAATGAACAACGGATGGCTGTTGCTGAGTGTGAAAGATGATTTGGAGAAACAATGAAAGTCTGAGGGTGATTAATCACTAATTTAAGGTGAAGTGTGAAAGTTAGAGGGCCTTGGATGCATTTATAGACTTTCACTTTCTGCAACCAGAGGATCAATCCCAGAACTTAATCATAAGGAAGTGCTGGTCCAGGATAGGGTTATGTCCCACCTCTGATACGTGTTTTTATACCAAGGTAGAGTCACTGGTTGAGAGGAGAGGAGGCCTGAGAAGAGGGATGGAGACATATGGTTGATACCCTTGACTTTTACAACGAGGGAACCTTGAAAGCATTATGCTAAGTGAAAGAAGCCAGTTACAAAAGACCATACATTGTATGGTCCCTATTCATAAAGATGGGGGTGGGGTATAGCTAAAGGGTACAGGGTTTCTTTTAAATTAATGAAAAATATTATAAAAAAAGACTCTGGTGATGGTGGCACATACCTGTAAGAACCATTAAGTTGTACACTTTAAAAGGGTAAATTGTATGGTATGTGAATTACATCTCAATAAAGCTGTTCTTAAAATCTTGAATTTTCTGATTCCCCTGAATCTTCTGGCCTTACAGAAGTGAGCTGCTCCTTTCTCTTCAAGGCCAGTGCTTCCATCTTGCTTGGTAATGATGCAGAAGCCTCTCTTGCAAAACCAAAGAAAAAAAACAACTGTGACCTCTCATGTTCTAGAATCAGCTCCACTCCTGGCCACCAAACCAGTTACTTGGAGTCATGTCACACATTACCTGGATATGGGAGGGAGAAAAATTACTAAGGTAAAGATCCAAAGTGCTTAGCCAATATGTCCCAGTATCTGATACATATGTATGGGACTGTATCCTGAGGGTGCTGGATCAAGAGAGAGTATGGACAAACATCTTAGTTCTTAGTAAGATAAGTGCGTATTTATCAATATTGATGTACTCTATCATAACACAATTTAAACACTCTGGCCAGGACCCCGGATGATGGTGCTAATATGGTGCTAGGATGGCACTTGGAAATTTGGACAAAGTGATTGCCCAAAGGAAGTGGAAGATGGGACCAAACTGCTTAGTGAAGTGGGCGTGCCAAAGAGGATATACTCTGTATGACCAGAAAATGCACCAGCTGTCTGTGTTCCTTCAGTAATGTCTGGAGGATACCCCACTTAGTAAAGTGATAAGGAACGTGTTGGTGAGACCAGCAGTATCATCACTGAGAAGTACAATGGTGGTCACCCTCTGAAGGCAAGGGCCGATGGTAAGAGATACTGATACAGAACTGAGTCCCCTAAAGATAATAGTGAATTGGAGGATACTAAAATGATAGAGTTGTGCTTAACCATCATAAACAAGGTGGTCACAATTTTCATGACAGGAGGTGAGGCTGGAGTGGTAGCCAGTAGGCCTGACTCATAGAGCCCCGAGGAGATGGTTAATGGAGTATAGTATTTCACAGCAGTTCATTCTCCTCATAATTGTCTTAGGTTGGGTTCCCTAGAAGCAGAGCCCGAGGCCAGAAATCTTGTCCAAGTGCTTTATTGAGGGAAGACTCTGGAAGTGTCTGTAGGGAAGTGAGGTTATCAGGCTAGGGTAGGGAAAGTTGTTGAGAAAAAATGTAGCTTCCAACAGGTATTTATTGAGTCCTTACACTGTGCTTCCCACAGGAAGCTCTGGAGCATAAATTGAGCAGTGTGCTAGGGCAGGCTTGTAAGAGCAGATTGTGCACATCTTATGCCAACTCTGTTTTTAGTGATGTCAGGTTGGTAGATTGACATCAGTCATAGTGGGAGAATTTGCACCACATAAATCAGCAAACATTTAAAAATCAGGGCCTTTTTTTTTCCTAAGCCAGTTTACTGGAACACCACTGCATGAATCTCACCATAGAATAAGTCTTGCCTTTTGGAGACTCCTGAATCAATTGGCCAGTCAGTCATTGACTTCAGGCTGCAACTTGGATTAGTGGAGCATAACCTCTCAAGTGAGAAGACTCCTGCCCTGGGATGACTTTTCAGAAAAGGGTGCCACTGTGAGCAGTTAGCAGCCAATGCTCGCAGCAACTGGAGGGTGGCAAAGGGAATTCAGGTGGGCCATTAACACCATCTACTATCATCATCTTCCATTGAGGAGAGACGCAAGTTGACCAAGCTCACAAAAGTTTTTCAAAAGAAGATAAACATCATATATAGCTGTTACAGTTCCATTGACTCTATTTCTTATGCTGTACTACACATCCTGTGACTATATGACCATATATATATATATATATATGTAATTATAGTTAACATTCAGTATTATTCAACTTCCACTTCAGGTGTACAGTGCAGTGGCCAGGCATCTACACGTCCATGAAGTGGACTCCCTAATAAGACAAGTGCCCATCTGACACCCTACAAAATCTTTACAACATTATTGATTATATTCCTCAAACTGTCTTTCATATCCCCATGGCAATCTTGTGGTTACAAATTTGTGCTTTCTAATCTCCTTACCTTCTCCCTCATCCCCACCCCAGCTCCCTCCCATCTAGCAACCATCAGTTTTTTCTCTATATCTCTGAGACTGTTTCTGATTATACTGGGGGAGGGGTCTTATCACTTTGTGAGGAGTATAAATATCTAACTATTACATTGTTTGGTACACCTAAAACTAAAAAAAAATAGCATGTCAAAACAATGGTGAAAAGGTGAACAACTTCTTAAGTGTTATTGGAAAACCAAAAAAAAATTAATTTTAAAAATAAAATTTTTAAATAGTTTAATTTTTAAAAATTAAAAAAATAGACCTCACTGAAACTTACTTCAGTATGAAAATATAAAATAAATCATACTTATGCAACAATGAAAAAAAAAGAAGATAGAAAAAGTGATCTACACAGTAGTGGAAGAAATTTATGAAGGTCACATGCTTCTTCCCAAGACGAAAAAGTGAGAACACCACCCTACAAGTTGTACACAGGCAGGCACCTCTTTGACATCACTTCAAATCCTGTCAGCCTCACCTCTCATTGCAACCCTGACCAGAGTGGCCAGTTCACATGGGAATAGATGCTTCAGTTAGTTGCATTGTAGGGTGATGAAAGCACCTTGCCTAGGGCCAGAACTTTGTGTCTGGGGCTTCTTACCCCAGAACTTCTCTGAGGCTGAAGCCTGAGACACTGGTTGAAAATTTTTCACACCCAAGCTCTAACCACCCATTTGTGTGGGGGAATTAAAGCCCTATAGGCCAATTCTTGACTCATGAGGGATAAATGTTTATCTCTTTTTTTCCCTAGATAGACGATTGTGAGATGCACTTTTAGAAGGCTCCTCAGAAATCCTTTCAAGATCAAGTACTCACCCTGTAATGAGAAACACAATATTGCATTTTCCAAAAATTTTCCAACATGCAAATGTCAAGGTTGTTGGTACTTTATTCAAGCAGTTGCAATGGGAAAACAAAGGAAATATCTCCCTGAACGTGGAGGATGATAAGGGTTTTACAGGGAGAAGAGACAAGCAACAGAGTGTAGTTTCATGATTGGTGGCCTGATTTGGTCAGGCAGGTATTGCAGTCTTGATGAAAGAAGTTGAATTTCTTTGTGATGTGTTACATTTCAGGCCATTAAGTCCTGGTCTCAGAATTGTTGACTAAAAGAAGGGATTTAGAGGGAGTGAATGAGTCTCTTGGTCCCAGAGAGCAAAGGAGTCCATGAATGTTCAGAGCAGAGAATTTTACAGTTCTCCACATCACCTTACATGAGCTCTCCCTCCTTCCTGTTTCCTTCTTTCTGTCTTTCTCTCCTTCCGTCTGAGATTCAACTATTATACTTCCATCAACTTTGTCTCTGTCTCAGCCTCTGCTTTTAGGGAAAGCCCATGCTAAGACAAGGGATGATAGTAATGTATTCTTTCTCTATATTTAAAGGGACAATGTACATCAGTGTTATACCTTACATCAGACATCCTGCATGATCAACCAAGGCAATTACATTTTAACTCTCCTATTTATTGACTAGACAATTCTAATTAATTTGCTATCAGGGTTAAAATACAGCATAATTTGATAAACTACATTAGAATAGAAAGTGTCATTCATGAAACTACTTTTTCTCTATAGCATGAGTTATTTTAATATAATAGATGTAGTTTTTCATTTCTTCCTGATTTTATAGAGGTTATATGGAAGAATTTAATTTTGTAAATCCTTTGAGCTTCTCAGCAGAAAAGAGCAAGATGTAAAATATTTTTATTACTATTGTCATGGAGTCAAGAAAATAAAACTAAACTAAACAAATTCAACAAACCCTCTCAAATACCACCAGCTAAGATTATGTAACTGCAAGAAGATATCTATTGCCTCTTGCTGCTGAAACCTATATTTCACTTTTTTCTTCTTTATTTCTTATTTAGTTGGTTAGTTGATGTGGGGGACAGGATGTAGAAGATATTGAAAGAAATTCTACGTAATTAATTAAAATAATGTTCTTTAAAATATTTTGATGATAAAGCTGAGTTTACTTTTTTCACTTTATAAATTGGGAGTTGTTATCACTTCAATGAAATCATGTCAGAATCACATCTCACTTGGCAGTCCTGAGCATGGGGCAAGTGCTCAATAAATATTTATTGGAAGTATGAGGAGGAGATGGATTAGGGAAATGGGCTTAGGGCTTCACTTAAGTGTAGAAAAGAATATGGTTTCCAGCTTTGCTTACTGTTCCTGATCCTAAGTATGAATAAAAGCTGTTGATGGCAATGGTCAAAACAGAAGCGCAATTAGCAAGTATCCTCAGACCAAATCTACAGCTGTTGAAAGCTCTTTCAATGAAAAAGTGTCATTTGTGTCATTTTCAATTTTCACTTGATTTTCTTTTTCTTTTAAAAACCATTTTGACCACTGCTAATTATTTAAGAAATGAAACAGTGCTTACGATGTTTTGTGTAACATTGGCAATATTAATTTTCCTGCCAAAAAAACTGTCTAAATATCTTTTCTGTAATTAATGGTGCTTACTTATTAATCTAAGTGGAATTTTTTTCTTTTATTGGTTCATTTGATGTTTTGTTTCTATTAGAATGGTGATATTTGCCAGCGGAAGTGCAGGTTTCTGAGTCAGGTCAATAGACACTGGTTTTTAGTTCCTGTCACCGCTAGTGCAACTTATACTCTCCAGGGTCAGACAGACCAGGGCGCTAAATATGACTCACTACTTCCCTGTGAATGATTTTGACCAAATGAACTTTCAATGCCTCAGTTTTCTTATCATTAAAGTGGCAATCATATTGACACCCTCCTCACCAAATTGCTCCAAGGGTGAAGCACTAAATAATAGTGTCCAACATGTACTAAGAGCTTAAAAAAGTAGTAGCTATTTTGATTAACGCACAACACAGCCTCATGCTTTTCCAATGGAAATACACTTCTACAACCATTTCTTTACATTTTTAAAAAACTGAACAGTATGATAAGTTATGCTGTTATTATTATTTTTTGTCATATAAGACTTTATTTTTTAGTTGCATTTTCTCTTTATTAAAATAGTGCATATTACCAAAAAGCTGGCTTTAAAGGGAGGACAAAAATTGTTACATTATTTTATCACAGTAGCAATTTTTTCTGGTTTTATTGAGGTATAATTGATGTAAAGCACTGTATAAGTTTAAAGTGTACAGCATAATGATTTGACTTACATATCATGAAACGATTACCAAGTGTTTAATTAACATATATCATTATAGTATACATATATATAACTACAAACATCATGTACAACTTCATGATAATGTAATGAATTATTACTCAATAAAATATCTATTTTTATCTATAAAATGTTCATTTGTAATTACTGAATGTGGATCTACATTATCTGTTCATATTTATCTTGAAAATTCATGAAATCCAGAAAAGAGTGAAGATGAAAATTAAAATTACCCCTAGTCCATCTATTCATGTATACACACAGACAATATATGTATATCACTCTCTGAATCTGTGTATATGTATGTGTAGTATGTTTACATAGTGTATATATGTAGTACATATATAGTATATATGTACTATATACATATATATGTATATATAGTACACATATATATAATTATATATATACACATATATGTAGTATATACAAGTTTGTATATATAAAAAAAATATATATATACACACACACACACACACACACACACACACATATATACACGAGGTCTGCCAATTAAGTTTGCAAACTTGTTGCAGTGAAGTTGCTAACCATTTTTGATATCAGAGGGATTATTCATCATGAATTTGTACCAACTGGCCAAATAGTTAACCAAGTTTATTATTTGGAAGTGCTGAAAAGGCTACATAAAAAAGTTAGATGACCTGAACTTTTCGCCAACAATTCATGGCTTTTGCGTCACAACAATGTACCAGCTCACATAGCACTGTCTGTGAGAGAGTTTTTAGCCAGTAAACAAATAACTGTATTGAAACACCCTCCTTACTCACCTGAACTGGCCCACAATGACTTCTTTCTTTACCTGAAGATAAAGAAAATATTGAAAGAAAGACATTTTGATGACATTCAAGAAATCAAGAGTAGTACGACAACACCTCTGATGGCCATTCCAGAAAAAAAGTTCCAAAATTGCTTTGAAGGGTGGACTAGGTGCTGGCGCCAGTGCATAGCTTCCCAAAGGGAGTAATTCGAAGTTGACCATAGTGATATTCAGCGGTGAGGTATGTAGCAGTTTTTCTAGGATGAATTCGCAAACTTAATTGTCAGTCCGCACTCATATATATATATATATATATATATATATATATATATATGTGTGTGTGTGTGTGTGTGTGTGTGTGTGTGTGTAGTATTTTGGTGTGTATCTTCCTATTCTTTTTAACTTTGAATATATTCAGTATTTATTTTTGTTATTTGGGAGTATATCATGCATATTCTTTGGTAAGATATTATTTTTATATGAAACATGTAGTAAATAGTTCTCTTCTATAACATGTTTTTTTCTTTTTTCTTTTTTATGACACCTTATTGAGGTAAAATTGATATACAATCAACTGCACATATTTAAAGTGCACAGTTTGATAAGTCTTTTTTTAGACTTCTATTAAAAACATAGCTAACATACAATATTATATTAGTTTCTGGGGCACACCATAATTATTCAATATTTACCATATTTCCCCATGTATAAGATGCTCCCATGTATAAGGTGCACCTTAATTTTGGGCCCAAACTTTGAAAAAAAATGTATTACATAAAGTTATTGAACTAAAGTTTTATTCATCATAAAATTCATATAACCCCTCCTCACTGTCAAAACTCCCAACCATTAGCCTGTCCTCATCTGTGTCTGATGACAATCACTGTCTTCATATATTGCCTCGTCCTCAGTTCCATCTATGGCATTTGAAATGCCACACTTCTTAAATGACTTGATAAAGATCTACAACCATTGTATAAGACGCACCCAGTTTTTAGACCCCAAATTTTTCGAAAAGGGTGTGTCTTATACATGGGAAAATATGGTATGTACCTAAAGAAGTGATCACCATAAGTCCAACAAGTATCTGACACTATACTGTGCTATCACAATATTATTAACTATATTCCCTATGCTATACATTACATCTCCATGACTTATTTGTTTTATACCTAGAAATTTGGACCTCTTATTCCTCTTCACTTTCCCCCCCTTTTAAAATTTATCAATTATAGTTGATATTCAATATTATTTTATATTAATTTCAAATGTACAGCATAGTGGTTAGACATTTATATAATTTAAGAAGTGATCCCTGGACAAGTCTAGTAACCACTTAGCACTATACATAATTATTACGATATCATTAACTATATTCCTTATGCTTTACTTTACATCCCCATGACTATATTGTAACTACAAATTTCTACTTTTTAATCCCTTCACCTTTTTCATCTGTCCCCCAAAACCCTCCCATCTATTACCCCAAACAAATCTAGTACTATCTGACACCATACATAGTTATTACAATGTTATTTACTCTATCCTTTATGCTATACCCTACATCTCCATCACTACTTTGTAATAACCAATTTGTACTTCTTAATCCTTTCCCTTTCTTTCACTGACACCTCCAACTCCCTTCCCACCTGGCAACCATCAAAAAATTATCTGTATCTATATGTTTGTTTCTGTTTTGTTTGTTAATTTTGTTCTCAGTTTCCACATATAAGCAAAATCAGATTACATCTGTCTTTCTCTATGTGACATACTCTACTCAGCACAATACCATCCAGGTCCATCCATGCCACTGCAGGTGGAAAGAACTCATTCTCTTCCATAGCGGAGCAATATTCCATTGTACATATATACCATCTACTCTTTATCCTTCAACAGACACCCAGGCTGCCGCCACATCTTGGTCATTGTACACAATGCTGCAATGAACATATTGGATGTACATGTCCCCTGGAAGTAGTGTTTTGATTTTCTTCAGATAAATACCGAGAAGTGAGATTACTGAGTCATTTATTTATATAAAGAACAAAAATCAATCAATAATATATTGCCCATTTTGTTCTATAAACTTTTGCCATCTTTCAGTGTGCTTCATAATTCCCCACTCATAGAAGAACATGTCTTTATTTGCAAAAAAACTTAGCAAGGTGCTGATTTACAGCCTCATTTGAATTGATCATTATACCACTCAAAGAGTTTTGAAGAGAGCGAAACAAGTGGAAGTCTGAGAGTGCAAGGTCAGGCGAGTATGGTGGGTGTGGCAACACATCCCATCCAAGCTCCAATAATTTTTGATGGGTGATCAAACTTGTGTGTGGTCTCACATTGTCACCATGGAACACAACTCCTTTACAATTAACAAGCTCTGGATATTTCTGGATGATGCATTCATTCAAACTGTCCAACTGCCAACAGTACACATTCAAACTGATTGTTTGGTTCCTTGGTAGGAGCTTGAAAAACATATCTTTAAAATCCCACCACACTGAGAACATAACCTTCCTCTGATGAATGTCTGCTTTCGATGTCGTTTGAGGCGAATCATCACCTTGGGACCAAGACCGACTGCAGACCACATTGTTGTAAACAATTCGCTTCTCATCACCAGTTATCAGTCACTTCAAAAAAGGATCATTTTCCTCACGTTTAATGAGCATATTGCAGATGTTTATATGCGCTGTCAAATGAACTTCGTTGAGTTCATGTGGAACCCAAATATCAAGCTTGTTTACGTATCCCAGCTTCTTCAGGTGGTTGTGAATGCTTGAATGATGGATGGTCAACGTTTCTGCAATCTCTCGTGTCATGTAACATGGGTTTGACTCTATCAATGCCTTTATTTGACGTCATCAACGTCAGTGGGCCTCCCTGACCGAGGAGCATCATTGAGATCAAAATCACCAGCACGGAATTTGGTGAACCATTGTTGGACTGACATTTTTGTAGAGTATTGTCACCGTAAACTTTATGCAACTTTTCACTAGCTTAACGTGTGTCCTTCCCTTTATGGAAGTAAAACAGTAAAATATGACAAAAATGCACAGTTTGGCCTTCGATCTTCAACTTGTAAAATCTCCAAAACTCAATCAAATCGCTCAATTTTTTTAGAATGAAGCTAGAACTGTCAGCTGTCAAATGACATAGCAATAACATAGATGCAAATGACTCTTGTACTTCCAAAAATGAACTAGTGCCATCTGTTGCAAACATGCATCATGACTTTTCCGACAGCCCAATATATTCATATAGGTAATTAAATGCTTTGTGATCTTGCATAAGATATATGTCTTTTGGGAAATTAATTTCTTCATCTGAAAAAAATAAGGTCATTGAAATGGATGATCTCTTATGTTTCACATGAAACATGATTATATGAAATCACAAGTATTCTGATACTCCTCAAAAACATAACTACAAAAAACCAGCAACACTGAGTATTTCATAAGAGTTTCACAGAGTATTTTGGTGGGAAGTAGCAGGGGTTTGATTATTCTGATAAGCTAAGAATGCTCTATTTAAAATATCTCCTAGTAGTCTAACTTGACAGCATACAGAATGGCAAAATAAGCTTTGTCAGGTAATACTGTAAGTCAAATTTCTGCATCGTAAACCACAGATGCTGAAAGGCAACTTGAATGAAGAGAATATAGGAGGACACACATTTAGCAGTCACAGAACTAAATAATGCAAAGATAGCTAAATTGCAGAATGATGAATGATGTCAAAGTGGCAAAAATCAGGAGACCAGGTATTGCTATCCAGCTGGCTTCTCTTTAAAAATGACTGGCTGCTTCCAGAAGCTGTTGAGGCATAGGGAGTATAAAACTTCCCTCTCTGAGGCTATGTGTCAGCTGCCCAAACCTCCTCCTCATCAGTCAAGCTTGTTGGCCTTTGACTCCACACAATCTTTGTGACACTATTATCAATGATACTTCAGAAACATCTGCTCTAGAACTGTCTGTTACTGCCATGGCAGACAGCAAATCTAATGGCACCAAAAGGGAGTGACAGGAGACCTGTTAATGTCTACTGGTGGTAAGAAACCATACAATAACCATAATCAGGGCCCACCAAATTCATCAGCATTTCAATGCCTAGCTAACTTACTAGCACACAGTCGTAAAGATTTTTTGGTGTTCATGATGTCATCGACAAGCAAGAAGTCAATGAATGATTTAAATTATTGCCCTACACAAAGCATACAATGTTGCCTATAAATCAAAGTAAGATTAAGTTGAAGATGATGGTGAGTCGTTTGTGGTACAATTTGATCATTTTTGTTTGTATAGGATACTTAGGGTGGAAGTTTATATCTAGTGCACTTTCAGCCCAGTATTCATTTACTCATTCACTCATTCACTGTTTCATTAGTCAGCAAATATTTGAGTTCCTAGTCTTCTAGCTGCTGAGGATACACTAATGAATAAAGCAGG
>NW_017731667.1:1759716-1767031 GCF_001890085.2 Hipposideros armiger | reverse complement strand
CTCAACCTGGAGCTGGGCTGCCGTGAGTCACTGGCGACGGCGTAGGCTGCAGTCCCTGTGGCAGTGGGTTGCCATGGGCTACCGTATGTAGCCAGCTGCCAGCGTGAGCGGCCAGCAGCTGCCATGAGCAGCCGTCCAGAAGCTGGCGACTGATCTGCCTCACCTGAGAAGAGTGCAATGATGGTGCCAACTTGGGCCAGTGAAGCAAAATCCTCCACAACTAGACTGAAGAACAAAAAGACAGCAACTTGTCTGTTCCCCTTTCCCTAATTCCCCAGCACTGTTCCCATCCCCCAACTCCCCAATAAAAATCTTAAAAAAACCCAAAACAATCCTTGCCTCCATCTGGCTTATATTCTAGTGATACAAGAAAAATAAAAACAAACAAATAAGACAGATAATGGTAAGCATTATGAAGAAAGTTAAAGCAGGGATGGGGAGTTGGGACTGGGTAGAGCTGTCTGCAGGCTTACATAGGGAGGCAGAGAAGGTTTTCTTAATAAACTGACACTTGAGTAGAGAAGAGGTGAGATAAGGAAGAGAGGCTTGTGGGGGCAGAGGGAATAGTAATGCAAAGGCCCTGAGTCAGGAGTGTGCCTTCAGGTTACAGGTAAAGCAGGGAGGCCAGTGTAACTGAGTCAGAGTGAGAGAAGGAAAATGAAACAGGATTCCATCCCAACTGTCATAAAACTATGTAGTTCACCTACTTTGAAGTCTTTCTAGCTGATAGCCGAGAATGGTGTGTAAAAAGTAATAGTACCCAAGATAACATTCTGTCTTCCAGATAGTTGTGGGCAAAGGCAAGTGGGTCCCAGGACCCTGTTAGGGATGAACTCTACTGAAGAGAATACTGCATGCACTTGCAAGTTAAGTTCTCCTCTTAAGAGAGACCATGTGTGGGCAAATTTCTTAAATTTATAGAAATACCATTAGCAATGTTGAGTTGTCCTAGCTTCTTCTCTCTTTTTCCCTATTTCTGATGAAGACATTTGAAAGGATTAATCTGAGAACTGTGGGGAGTTCAAATCGGCAGTAGACTGGTGCACTAGGCCTGTCATAAAAAGAATCCTTTAGGATGACACTTTTTTTTTGAGATAAGGTGCTGTGTGTTGGTTCCCTAGAGTCCAGAGATCTCTGGAGCAGACCCTATGTGTAGGGAAAAGGGGGGTGTCAATGGGGACAAAGGAAGGGTGTGGAGAAACACGTTGGCAGTAGATGGGGGAGGGAAATATGAAAGGAGGATGAGGGTAAGCATTTGTACCTTCTTTTTCTCAAATTTATTTATGATTGTGGGAACCCAAAAGTTAGTGTTAGTTTCTGTGTTTGTTTCTTTTTCTCCATTTCTTTGGATTTTCACATACAGTAAAAACCATTTGGCTAATTTTCATACTAATATTTACCTATTCCTGTTTTATCTAGCAAAATTTATGCCTAATGAACCTTCTAACAGAGTATATAAAAGAATGATCATGAAGCACAACAACTAAAAATGTCAGACATTTAAAATTATATGGACAAAATTTATATTCCATTCAAGCATTTTATGGTTAAGATTTTTTTATTCAATGTTCACTTTTCATTATGAAAATGCTCTTAGAAAGAGGAACCATTTGGGAATCTAAAGTTGATTCTACCTCATACTAAATGATATCCCAAGCCCTCCAGAACCTCTGCAACCCTCTGCCCCCACCTTTTTTGGCCTTTCTTAGCACTACTTCTTGGAAATGGAAAAGCATAACACCAAGTTTCATTTTTTTGAAAATATATCTTCCTCATTTTAACTGCAAATCGTTTTTTGAAGGCCTGGAAGATGCTGCATCAGCAATCAAAGAATCAAGAGTGTTAGGAAAACATTTTGTGAAGTACAGTACCAAGCAAAGTGAACACTCAGCAAGCACATTCCTGCCTTTGTGTGTCACAATTTGCCAGCTTGTGTTGCACAAATGTGATTCATGTGACTCTCCCAAAGTCTGTGTGTGTTTGCAGCAGTACCACTAGCATTCTAATATAGGTTGTGCTATCTATTTTAGGCATTGAAAAGAACTAACACATTTACCTTTGAAAACACATGGAAAAGCTATATATTCTAGTCAACATCTATAAATTTTGTTTTGTTCAACAGTGGCTTTTATTTCTACTTGATGATAACGACACCAGCTCTTCATTAGTTTCTAAAATATGCATTCCCACATGGGATATTTCTATTTCCTCTTAATTTATTTTCTTCATAGGATATGAATGCTAAAGTGATTTGACTGTAGGAAAAGGTATTTTTAGAATTTGTGGTCATATCAACATTTTCATTCAAACAGCTGGTAAAGATACAAACCAGAAATGAAAAAAGTATAAGTAAGTCAGCAGTAGGTAAGGAGATATGGATACATTTACTCTCCAGCTCTTTAATTTTTAGCCTGTTAATTTTTAGGTGATCGTTTCTTATGTATGACATTAGTTTAAAATTTGGGGGATTATCAGGCATGTTGTGAGTATATTCTTTTGAGAAGTTACTGATAAAAAATATGAAAAACAATTGACTGTAGACATATAGTGACTTGTAAAATGGAGATAAAATTACTTGCTTGCACAATTAAGTTGAAAATTAAATTTATTTAAACACAGGCCACTATGAAAAGTCATATGTACAACTCTCCTAAGCATTTTCACCTCTATATTTCATAAACCACTCAAATTCAGTATCAATAAAACTGATCAGATCACCTTTCTCAAATTCTGTTCTCTTTCAATGGTTTATATATACAATTATGCAAGCGAGGAACCTGAGAGCCACCCTTGATTCGTCTCTTTTCTCTCACACCTCACAACTAATTAATCATAAAAGTCCTATCAACTTTACCTCTAAAATATCTCTCAAATCTTTCAAATATGTCTGCTTCTCTCATTCTCACTGCCACACCCATAGTCCTAACTACTGTTTCCTTACCTAAACTGCAGAAGTACTCCTCTAACTAGTTACTTCTTTCCAATCAGATGATGTTTTAAAAATGCCTTTAGATCCTACTATCTTCTCGCTTAGAAAACTGCAATTGTTTCCCATTGTTCTTAGGGTGAAAACTAAAACCTTTAATATGGTCCTTATGAACCTGTTTCGCAGCACTTTCCATGCTGAATTGCACCCACACAGACTTTATTTCAGTCCTTGCAATGCATTCTGTTCCTCTCTATCTCAGGGCCTTCCCACATGCTCTTCACTCTGCTTGGAATTCTCTTTCTGTCTTCCCCTTTTTTAGATCCCAGTCTAGGGCAGGTATGCCTGTTGTGCACCCTCTAAACACCTCCAGAATATTGGCCAAAATTGTAATTAAAGAGTTAATTTTGGAAGTGGTTTTAACTGTCTTTCCTGCAAGAATATTAATAGTTGCAGGAAGGCCAGTGCCACTTATCTCTTTTTGCACTGTCATATCCCCAAGTGCTGATCAAACACCATGTACATAATAAACTGCTTAATATATATATATATATTATTATTGAATAAACGTTGAGTGCTTTACAGTGAGGTAGTATTATTTAAGTTACCTTAGATATTGTATTTTTACAATTCCCACATATTTTGTTTAATTGCAGTGTCTCAATAGTCAATCAGACATAACTGAACAAAAGAGTATGACCCAAGTGTATGGATTTGAAAAACACAAGTTATATCTATTTTCTAGATAATTTTTAAAGCTTTGCCTTCATGTCGTTTGTAGACATGACAGTTATGGCAACTAAATCGGTGCAATTCCTTTATTTTCCCTTCACTTCAAGATACAGGATATGCACATAGGAAAGAGCCCCCCCCCCAAAAAAAAAGGTTTGAAAGACAGTTATTTTTATGGCCACCCATGAAGAATATGTTTTTTGTCCTTAGATCACGATCATATTTAAGATATATTGAATCATATCCATTGGTACTGTTATGTGAATTTCCTCGGATTTCCACTAAAAATTTCATGTAGCATCCACATATCATTGTAAGGCCATATTTTTAATGCATTTTTAAGTAGTATGATTTAGGCCTTGGACACAAATATGAAATTTGCCTTGGGTGATTTTTTCACCTCTTATGTCAGAGCCCTATTTTTTTTTGCCATTCCAATATCCAATTTCCATCAATGTAGCACTTCCATGCTATAGTTCTATCTGTATATTAACATGCTAACTGATTTTTAAGGAGTGACCTCCGATAGAATTTGCCTTTCAAATACAATTCCTTTGGATGGAATGGCTTCAAAATACAAAGAAAAATAAAATTATGACAATGAGTGGCTCCTGTAATGTTGATATTTGTGAGCTAGGGACCTAGTCCGATAAAACTTACTTAAAAAAATCATCTAAAAATAGCAAAAAGTGAAGTAGAAAGTAATACACCAGAAATATTTGATGCTGGAGCCTCAAAGAAGACTCATTTGAAGGCAATATTCTATCTGGCTTTTTTATATGTTGCGAAAATCCATTTCCTGAGACTTATTTTTATGCCTTCCAAAAAAATTTAAAATGTAATATTCATTTTAATACCAATCGATATTTATATTATATCAAAATCTATATTTGTTTAGACAAATCTGCATAATTTTTTTCAATGTTCATTATCAGTCCTGAGTTATCTTGATAACTCTTGTTATCAAGATTTATTGTTTCTTTTCTTCATAAATAATAGAATAGTCTAAGTTACTTTTCAAGAAGAATACTTAGAGAATGTATATCACAAGTCCTTGCATATCTGAAAGTATTTTGTGGCTGTCATAAAGAGTCAATAATCAGAAGTGTAGAAATAATAATGTATATTCATCAATTTGTGAAGTTCAATAGATGGAATAGCTTTAGCTTTTTTAGAGCTAAGGAGATAAAAAAATAAATTTCAAATCTTCAAGGGAAAGTTTTCAGTCTTTCACCATTAAGTATGATGCTAGCTGTAGTGTGTTGGTTTTTTTTGTTTGTTTGTTTGTTTGTTTTGAGTCTGTTTATCAAATTAAGAAACTTCCCCTTTGCTCTTAGTTTTCTGGAAGTTCTTAGGGTTGGATTTTGTCGAATGCTTTTTATATGTCAGTTGATATGATCACATGATTTTCCATCTTCAGCCTATTGATATGTTGAATTATATTGATTTTTCAAATGCTAAATCGACCTTGCATATATGGAATAAGCCCCAATTGGTCATGGTGTATAATTCTTTTTATATATTGTTGGATTCAATCTTTAATATTTTATTGAAAATTTTTCATCTCTGCTCATGAGAGATATTGGTTTCTAGTATTTGTGTGTGTGTGTGTGTGTGTGTGTGTGTGTGTGTGTGTGTGTGTACTGTGTTTGGTTTTAGATTCTGAGTAATTGTAGCCTCATAAAAATGAATTGGAGAGGGGTCTTGCTTCTTCAGTTTATGGAAGTGATTATGCAAAATTGGTGTTACTTCCTCTTTAAATTTTAGGTAAAATTCTCTAGTAAAACCAACGGTGCCTGGAGATTTCTTTTTTCTTGAGATTTTTTTTCCCAATAAGTTATTAACAAAAAATATACTTTTCTTATTCACTCATTCTAAACAATGTTACTTTTGACCTCTTTGACTTTCTAGCCTACCTCGCAGGAATTTATATTGTTGATTATAAAGGGAAATGTTAACACAAGGAGCTGTTTGAGAGTAAAACGTCTCCATTAAGTTGAAGAAATATAATTTAATAAAATGTTTAATTCATGAATGGTAGAAAAATGCCAGAGATATGAAAACCTTTCTGGAGATTTTTAATTGCACATTGAAATTATGTAATAATTATATGACTATTTGGATTGTCCATTTGATCTTAGTTGAGTTTTGGTAGTTTTCAAAGAATTGCATTTCTTCTAAGTTGTCAAATTTATGAGCTTAAAGTTATTCATAGTGTTGCTTTATTATCCTTTTAAGTAATGTATGATCTGTAGTTATATCTTGTTTTATTTATATTGGTGAATTGTTCCTTCTCTCTTTTTATCTTAATCAGTCTTGCTAAAGGTTTATCAATTAAGCAACAAAAATTTTAAGAATTAGCTTTTGGTTCCATTAATTATCTCTGTTATTTTCTGCCCCACCCCCACCCCCCAGTGTTATCGATTTCTGTTTTTAATTTTCTTCCTTTGGCTTGCTTGGGTTCTATTTTGCATTCTTTTTCTAGGTTCTTGATGTAGGAATTTAGATTATAGATTTGAGATATTTCTTCTTTTGTAACATCAGCATTTAGTGCTATAAATATCCCTCTTAATACTGCTTTTGTGTCATTTCACATATTTTGATATATTGCATTTTCATTTCCATTCTGCTCTATGGTTTTTTCAATTTTCTTTGAAATTTCCTTCTTGACCTATGGAATATTTAGAAATGTGTTGTTTAATTCCCAAATTTTTGAAGATTTTCCTGTTGTGTTTCTGTTATTTGTTTCTAGTTTGATTCCATTTGGTCAGAGAACACAATCTGTATGATTTCAGTTCTTTTATATTTTTTGAGGTTCGTCTTATGTCCCAAGATATTGTTTATCTTCAGGAATGTTACATGGGTGCTTGTGAAATTGTCTGTTTTGTTGTTGCTGGGTGAAGTGTTCTACATATTTCAATTAGAGCCTGTTCATTGGTTATATTGTTCAATTCTTCTATATGCTTGCTAATTTTCTGTCTGATAGTTTTATCAATGAGGGTGTTGAAGTACCCACCTGTAATTGTAGATGTGTCTTTTTCTCCTTTCAGTGTAATCGGTTTTTGTTTTATGTCTTTTGAGGCTCTGTTGTTTGGTGTATACACATTTAGTATGTCATGTTTCCTAATGAATTGATAGTTTTTTCTCTAGTGATTTTTTTGTTTTGAAGCCTACTTCATCCTTCTTTTCTTTAGTAATTTTTTTGAAGTCTACTTCATCAGATATAATATAGACATCCCTGATTTCTTTTGATTAATTTTACATGGTATATCTTTTTTGATCCTTTTACTTTCAACCTAACGATATCATATTTGAAGTCAGTTTCATATTGTCATCATATTGTTGTATTGTGTTTTTTAATCCACTTTTCCAACCTCTATCTTTCACTTGATATATTTAGGCCATTTATATTTAAGGCAGTTATTGATACAATAAGGCCTAGCTGACATCTTATTGTTTGTGTCATGTTTGGCTTCTCTGTTTCTTTTTTCTTACCTTCTTTTGGGTTATTTCAACATTTGTCTTAGGGTTCCACCTTGAGTTATTTATAGTTTCCTTGACTATATCACTTTGTATCATTTTATTAGTTATTACAATATACTTATTATATATCATATATACTGCTTCCAAGTGGATATACAAGATTGATTCCCTGCT
>NW_017731667.1:1739716-1754716 GCF_001890085.2 Hipposideros armiger | reverse complement strand
TAATATTTTTATGCAGTAGATCATGTCTTCCTTTTCACCAGCTTTTGAAAACTGTATACAATGAGAATGTTTTAATGAATAATAAAATGAAAATCACAAGTTCTAGAATGTTTAGCTGTATAATTTGTGAAACGGTATAATAACATCACTGAAAGGCAATCACATCTTCTCCAACAGTGCACATACCAGTTCATAGTTCATAAATGAGGAGGCTTAATTTAAAAGGTAATAAAATATAGTGAAGTACAGAATTTTGCACCCTTCTCCAATACTAGGATACAGATTATGTGAAATTAAGAGTTCTTCTCTATCTTAAATTCAGTCAGCAAGCAATTTACACAAACTTATTTTAATTTAGAAACCCCAAAAACATAACATAGTTGAATAACCTATTAAACAATTTAAAGCATTTGTTATCATAAATAATATCAAAACAATGAAGAGGTAAAAAAAATCCTGTAGTAGTTGTTTCTTTAAGGTCAAATCCACATACCACAAAGCTGATCAGTAAAGCAACAACCAAGAGAATGTCTGTGCTTTTTAGATGTTCTTAGTCATAATGTTCTCTTTTAGATTTAATCTCATTGGCAAACCAAAATACAGGAGCTGCTTTGGTTACATTGAATTTTGGTTATGTCACTTTGAATCACCCTCTAATTCTCACAAAAAATGAAAACAATAAAACAAAAACCCTGTATTCATTTCAAATGTATACATGAGCCATAGATGCAGTGCATTGTTTTCCTGAACATATCCCAAAAGATGTCAGGCCTTTTCAAATCCAGCCACCTCTTTTGTCAATAAGCCTATTTAAGAGATGAGATGATTTTGATTCAAATTTAGTATCAAAATATTGAGCCCAACACAATAATCTCAAACATTACCTCTGCATTACTTCAAACTCAATATGCAGAAAACACTTACCCTCTGACATTTGAAAGTAATAAATCAACACCATCTGTCCCTGGGCTCTGCTTTTCTTCTCTCCTCCTTACACTCTGCTCAAGGGCATTCATCATGCTCCTTCCATTAGTGCACACCATAAAGATGTGTTTTTCTGACACCTGTATATCAGCCAAAGTCACACTCCAGGGATGTCAAAATACCTTATCATATTGTCATGCACACCAGCCCCTTTTTTTCCATTAGAAAGTTCTTTGGCTTTCTGGAGAAAAATGGCTCTACATAAATTTATCATTATTGGTTGCATTTTGTTTGAGAACAACCCAGTGTCAGTTATATTATATCTTGATCTTAGAGTGATTTCCAACATCAGGTAGTGAGAGTAGAGAGATAGAAGCCTGTCTTCACATATGACAATTCTTGAAATTGTAATTAATTTGAGATCTTCTGGATATAAGGTATATATAAATTGCAAATTAGTGTTGTTTCCCACAGGGGAAAAAAAAGGTGTATTATGGTACACAGATTTAACAGTTGTGATTCCACTAATCACAAATGACCTTGAAAATCCATGCTATGTAGTGATTTATATTTTATAATCACATTCAATCGCTCTGCTTTAGAGGAGGGAGTTAACTTAGCATGGAACCTTACATCCCTTTAGTCATTATTTGGTCTGCTATGACACTGCAGAGGTGAGACAAACCTTATTCCTTTGAGAAAATGGTTCCTCCCAAAATGCGATGCAGTTGAAGAGTAAGTAAATGGGGCTAAAAGTGATTGTTAATATAGATGCCTTTCACAATCCCTGGATGTAGGCTAAAAGCCTACAATACTTCCAGATAGGAAGATTCTAGATGGTTTTATGAAAGGAGCAAGTACAAATAGTGTGGGACCTTCACTAGTTATCCTGTATTTAGTCCTCCAAAAAGTTCTGTTTTATGAGAAGAAGCAGTGTTGGAGAAGATGAGCATTGAATAACTTTTCTGAGCCTCATGTTCCCCATCTGGAAAACATAATGGTTAGATACTGTAAAACACCTAATTCTTATGGCAGTGTTTGATTTTTACTTATTTCCACCTCACTCCCTTTCAGGAGCTGCCACACCTCAGATTCCAGACTACTACAGAAGTTGTGTGTGTGTATGTGTGTGTGTCTGTGTGTGTCTGTGTGTGTCTGTGTGTGCGCGCGCGCGCGCGCGCGCACGTAGGGGTGGTGGTTGGGTTAGGAAAGAAAAGAATATAATGAGACCCATGAATTCTGCTTTTTGTCTTCTTCTAAGTTTGATGCTTTAGTTTGTGCCTTGTACCTCAATATTCACAGTCACTGGGTTTATTGCCTGGAATACGAGTTCCCAGTGCCTCTCTCCTGCCAAAGAGCTTGTTGCCTTATAAGTGCTTCCAAAACACCTAAACAAGATTTTTTTCAATGCCATTGTCTGCCAAAATTTCCTTTACTTAGTTATCCTATGATTTCCATACTGCCTGATTTCCAGATTTCATATCTTCCTTTACATTCATAACCCCGTGTGCTCACCATTGAAGTAACTAAACTCTAAAATTATTTTGTTCACTGGATTTTTTTCCCATCAGTCTTTCAGTTTTACCTCAACTTTTCCTAGTTTTAAAACTAGTCTGATTTCCAACTTTGATAGTTAGTGGTCAAAGTGCACATTTTTCTGATCTTAATATCGATTAGTACTTGTATGAGTATGTTGTTAAAAGAAAAAAGAAAAGCACCCTTCTTAATGTCTGCCCTTCTTTATCTTCAGTACATTATCCCAAAAGATTTGGGTTTTAGGAATTATTTTGTTTGAGTTGTTGGAACTGTAGAGACCTTTCAACCATTCTGCAATGCTTGGTAGATATTAGAATTAGAAATACAAAAGAACAAGCAAGGAAAAAGAGAAGAAAATGTACTATGTTAATATTTTTAAAAACCACAAACAGAAAAACAAGAATTTCCCTTTTTCTGAGTATATTTGTAAGACATTCTCAAGGTAAATCACAGTTATCATTATGTTAGGTTTTTTGTTTTTTTTTTAATTAGACTACAAGTGGAACAGCATAGAAGGATGAATGAACACCTAACAAATCATTTTACTCTTACCAGTTAAATGTAAAATATAGAGTCTGCATTAAATTGTAAAATTAAAAATTTGTCAGGCACCTTAGAGACATATATGGCACTTATATTGTAAGTTACTTAATGTGAAACCATTTTGGTTTATATGACCATCTGTAATGCATATTCAGTGAGGGTAAGTTTTAATTGAGGTATGATAAAAATCTTCTAGAAGAAAATGAATTACATAGACAATATATATATATTAATCAAAATAACATCTTTAGGATCCACCTAGGAACATAATCTTTACTTGTGATTACATTCTTCTGGAAAATAAATGATAACACTTTTTTATGAGAATTGTGGGCAAAATTACAAAACACAAGATGTTTTAAATAATACATGCATTTTTTTTCTTTAGGGGCTTACACAACCATTTTTGTCTCATTATGCCTTATTGGTGGAAACCCCTGAAGCAAAACTACATGTATTATTAGAAATGTCCACCAGAAATCCCTGGAAGAACAAGGTTCCCCTTGCAATTTCTACATCACCCTTATTTAACTAACAGTGATAGTGGCACTTATCTTTTCCTAGTCTGTAGAAATACAAGCACTGTTATCCACAATGTTTTTATTTAAACTTTTATAAAAAAAACTTATCTTTGTCATATTCAATATCTTTTGTGCTACCAACAAGGAAGGAAATTTTTTTCCAATCAAAGATTACTTATAATAATATTCTATTAAAACAAAAAAGCAAAAACAATTCTGTAATGTGAGAACATTTTTTGTTACATTCCAACAATAAAAATTGATCAATATTATAGCAAAGAAATAATTTTTTCAAGTTTAAGCAAATATTTTACACACACGCACACACACACACACATACATCTTCTGACTTATTTTTAAAAATGAGGTTGAGTCTTCCAATATATGCTGTGTGTGTTTAGGCAATTGCCCATATCAAATTTGTGAAATGTACTGCTTTTTAATGAACATACAAAGGTGGAGGCACCATAACATTTCCACTATCTTTTCTATAACTAAATAAAGTGAAGTGTGTTTATTTTTTTAAATACTCTTAGCTTATCAGTGCTGTTGTAAAAAAGAAGGCATATTCTCAGGAAGAATGCGGGTATTGACATTTTTGGATTCCATTTTCTCTAAATAGGCTTCTTTTTGAATAAGACTGCATTCAAAGGCTGTCTTTCAAAAGAATTCTATTTCACTTTGAAGTGAGAGTTTTTTGTTCCTATGTTTGCATTTTGGAAAGTATTCTGGAAGGAAAAGATGTCACCTTAAATCAGTGACGCAACACTAACTAACTTGGAAATTTAAGGGCAACCATAGTACCCTATAATTTATATACTTTCAAACTTTCCTTCAAGTACTATTCAAAGTGGCATTCTGATAAACAACTCCTTTAAATACTTCAGTTGAGCCTAAGAGTAGAATAATTCTTTGAATATTGTGAACAAAATTAGAGAAAAGATAAAACACTTTTTCTAAAAATAACTCATCAAATAAGCCTGACTTTTTCTTTATAATGACAAAAAGCAGGGCATCTCTGTTGTCCATTCAATTTTACAGCTATGACATCATTATGTTTAAGTTTCTTTGCTTAAATGTTTTCAAAATGACAGTCACAAATATTCTGCTTTTGTTTTGGTTTTCTGGTTTTTTGGTGAATCTTCCTGAAAAAATTCTGTTTTTTACATATGTGCATTTCAAGAGAAAATTAAGGATGCTTTAAAGGCTTTGCAGGGAAATAGAGAAAAAGTTAGTAGAAACTACAAGTTTACTAATATTACCAAAATCCTTTTGATGTTTCCTTATACATATTGTTTTTATTTAATTAAAAGCACTGCAGAAACAGCAGACACAAGAAGGGCATTCTGACCATCCTTTTGACACCTGAAAACAGGAGATGAAATTCCTATATGAAAACTGTCTTTCCTATACTAGAAAGAAAAGAAAATTCTTATCAAGGGTGAGAAGTTGAGATCAAGAGAATTCTATACAAACAGATCTTGTATAGACCTTGCATCTTACCTTCTTTTAGCCTCCCCACGTAGTTCAGTTACTTTTCACAAGTGCCTCTCTTTCTTCAACCTACTATAAAAGCATGTACGTTTTGTCATTTCTTTGGGTCTTCATTCCTTATGACAGCTTCTGTGTCACACAAAACATAATATACATTTCAATGCCTTTTTCCTGTTGATCAGTCTTGGGTCAGTTCAATTCTCAGGCCCAGCCAAATAACCCTGTAGGGTAGGTAGGTAAAACTTTTCCTCTTCCACACCTATATAAAAATGTAAACAAAAGAAAAACTAATTATTATTAAATATTGTCAAAGCATGTTAGGGGAAAGTATCTGTACAAAAATAAGCTCTTTTTCACCTTTTCAGTTTCCCGTATGGTGGTACTATTACATCCCTGGCAGTAATGCAAACTAGAGCTCTTGAAAAGAGGCTGTCTCAGGGCCTGGAAAGGAATTGTATGTAACTACTCATCTTGTTGGGAGCCGGCTGCGCCTCAGTGTCTGACATGGCCAAGCGCACTGCTATTGTGACAAATTCTGAAGCTCTGACTGAGAAACAGATACTGCTTTATATCTTAGAAGATTTAAATTCCCCTTTGGATGCCCCCCAGTAGGACAAAGATCTTATACCCCTTCTGATAAGATATACCACAATAATTCTATTTTATACACTAAAGGTAATTTTAGTCACACTACTAGTCTATTAGTAAAGGTCAAAGTACACACCCTGTAAATCTTAAGATCCTGCTTAGCTAATAGTGTTTAGGATAATTGTTAAGTAGTCACAGAGTCACTATAGGTAAAAGGATTAGCCTTAGTCACATAGTCACTGTAGGAAAAAGGGTTAAAACACAGTTAAGATAAGTTGATCTTTTAGCATAAGAAAAAGTCAAGCTGTCCCTGGAGCATAAGAATTACCCTGATCTAAACTATGTAAAAGAACTTTTTACTGATGAGATAATGGTCAACTATAAAAAGGGGCATGCTGTAGAATAAAGTGAGACAATTCTTGAAAAAGCACTCCTGTGTCTCCGCGAGTTTTTTCCTTTTTCCTAGCTGACTCTGCCTTCACCTGAGGGAACCCCTGGACCCTGTGGGATCTGGTCTCCCACACATCTGTCCTAGCAAAAGTGCTACTTAGGAAGCTCAGTCTAATCTTGAATGGATGGTGTTTACTATTTTGCCTTTTCTCCTAACTATGTGGTTCTATGGCCATTTCCTTTCTCTTTGTGTGAGTTGATACATTTATAACACCTGGTAACTTCCTCTCAGATGTTTTAACAAGTTTGTAATGCTTATGAAATACTTGGAAAGTTGTAAAAGCTACTTTCTATCCAGAATACAATAAAGAAAATAGTCAGCATCTTTCTGCTTTAAGAAAATGAAATACTTAGTCAATATTGTAGTAAGAAAAATCCTCTTAGGCTGTAATATTATAACCTGAAGTAGGGGGTCAGCAAACCATGGCCCACAGGCCAAATCCACCTGGCCACCAGTTCTTATAAATAAAGTTTTATTAGAACACAGTCACATTCACTTGTTTACATATTGTCTTTTGCTGCTTCCACACTACAACAACAGAGTTGAATAGTTACAACAGACTGCATGATCTGCAAAGTCTAAAATATTTACTAATTGGCCCTTTACAGAAAAGTAAATTGCTGACCTCTGACCTAATATAATAAACTGTCATCAACTTGAGTTCCATTGGGATTATTCTTGTGTCCAGATTTGAATGAAAAAATATTCATTTTATAATAAATAGGGCCCTATATACTGCTTACTATAAATAAATTTATATTAATTCCCTCAACCCCAAATCTTAAGATCTGGGCCATTATGAAAATCTATCATCTCTATTCCTACCCTTGTGCTGAAAAAAATCTCAGTTTTATTAACTCACTCTTTCACTCATTCATTTGATGTTAATTTAGTAATTATTATATTTTAGCCACTGTGTAAGATGCTGGTGCAATAGTGGTGAAAACCTCAGATAAAGGCTTTGCTTTTACAGAACTTACCTCTAAGTTCTACGCTTTCCCTAATGGTCATCTTTCCTGCAGAATTTCCCAATATTTTTTTACCCACCCATTGTGGGTCAGACTGGACTATTCACTAACCTCCAAAGACAACATAAAACTATTGTTTCCACCTGGCATACCTCTCTATTCCATTGCCAGCTGTTAACATCATACCAGTGGCTTTTATTTGAAGATGAAAGCCTAAGATTATTTTATAGTTTTTCTTTTCAACACCCAAATTTCAAGAGTGATATATAATAGATATAAACAAGTAGTGAAGCTATGATTATCTTTAAAAAATAATAAGGATGGACTAGACGCTGTGAGAAAACCTTGAAAGAGTGAAAAGCCCAATAGCTAATTAGCCTGAAGAAAGAAAAGCATAGCCCAAAACGCATGACGCCTTATTTTAGTATAAAATATTGGAGTAAGCACCAAGAATTGTCCATGTTTACAGAACGGAAATACCAGGAATAAGAGGAAACTCAAGGGTCACCAAGAGCAAAGATAATTTGAGTATCAGAGAATGGGAAGCTGGTCAGTTTGACCACTGCAATTTATATTCCACCTGAAATTTGGAGCAGAGAGTAGTGGTATCAGTGTCTGCTTTTAAGCAAGAAATTGGGTTTCAGAGGTGGGTAATTTCCCTGGATGGCTGTGACTCTCAAGAAGAAATCAGAAGCATTAATGTTGAGACTAGAAGCTAAGGTAACATATGTTGTCGCAGACCTTGTGATTCCCCAACTTTCACCCCAAACAGGTTGAAACTTAAAACTAAGCAGTACGTCTTGGTCTTTTTAGATACATAAGAATTCATAAAATTTCTTGATCACGGGACTTTTCTAAAAGAATTATTAGAAATGTATTTTCCAAATGTGGTGTTTTTACTACATGATACAGGAAATAATTTATTTGGTAGTAAACTGATATTTTTAAATTAATAGTTATACATATCTGGCATATTAACCTGTGATTTCATAGATATCATTATTTAGGGTGATTTTAAATTGAGTTAAAAGTAAATTAATTTAAGGCTGGCCAAGTGACTCAGTTGGGTAGAGCTTGAGCTCTGAGAAACAGGGTCGCTAGTTCCATTCCCACATGAGCCAGTGAGCTGCGCCTCAGCTCAGATGCTCCTGAGCTGGTGGTGAGAATGTGTGCTCTTAACAACAAGGTTGCTGGTTTGACTCTCATATGGGATGGTGGGCTGCACCCCCCACAACTAAGATTGAACACAGCACCTTGAGCTGAGCAGCTGTGAGCTGCCAACAGGCGACCAGATGGCTCAGTGTGCAACAAGGTTGCCAGTTGGACTCCTTCATGGGATGATGGACTGTGCTTCCCCCAAGCTCCCACAACTAGATTGAAAATGGCAATTAGACTTGGAGCTGAGCGGCACCCTCCAAAACTAAGATTCAAGGACAACAACTTGACTTGGAGCTGATGAGTCCTGGAAAAACAGTGTTCCCCTTTCTCAATTCCCCAACACTGTTTCCCTCCCCAATTCCCCAATAAAATCTTTTTAAAAAAAGGAAATTAATGTAAATGAATTATTAATGAAATAAAGTTTTAGTGGTATTTAAATATAGAAGTTGTGAAGATAAAAAACATGGCTGAAGTTTGGGAAATATTTTAGTACAATATGTAAATATAACAGCAAGAAGAAAAATGAATTTGAGATAAAAATCAAATATAAGAAGCAATGATGAATAAAGAACTGAAGGGTAGCAGATCATGCCACCCCAAAATATATTACTTTGGCACAATGATTATTTTGAGCTGAAGGCAATTAAGAAGAGCCAGATACAAAAAAAAAGAACCCCAAAAAACCTTTCTTCCTCTATTTACCTAAAAACAGGAGATACATTTACAAAGATATCCATCATCCCCTGTCTACCAAGAAGGACAAAAAATAATTACTTGAGAAAACTTTAGACCCTTAACAGCTTGGAGAACAACAAACTTGACTAACTGGCCTTTATCTCTGACCTTGGCAGTCTAAAACCGCTTTTCTTTGTCTTGTCATTTCTTCACAAATTGCTTTTTCTTTTTCGGAAATGCTACATACATTGCAATTCTAAGCCATTTTGAGTACCCATTACTCCCTGGGTATCTCCCATGTATACATGAAGTATACATGTTAATAAACTTCTTTTTGTTTTTATCTTGTTAATCTGTTTGGTTTTTTTTTACAGCAGTCTCAGCCAAGAACACAGAAAGGCAGAGGAAAAATTATTCTTCCTCCCCAACAGAAACTAATAAAAATTGTTAAAACTGAATACTATTAATGGTACAATAAAAAATAATAAATTCAAAACTGGAAATGAAGTTTCACATTTTATAAAAGGAAGAGGGAGAGAGGAGGCAGGAAGATAAAAATCATGTAAATATGTGCTACATTTCTTGTTTTGGGTTGAGGGACAGAAAATAAATATCATTGAATACTTTTAAAAAATAGCTTTAATGTTTGTATTAAAATTAAGGATAACCATTAGTAGAATACACATGCAAAGAGTGAGGCATAAACATCAATACAAACATATATTCACATGTATATATCAAAATATTTATGGAGAAACATAAATTAAGAAAACTAAATGCATGGATAGTAGAAAAGACAAATTATACAATGGGAATAAAACCAAATATATGAATGTTTGCAGTAAATAGAAGGATATTAAACTCTTGCAGATTGGCTTAAAAATTCTGTAAGTGCTATTTACATGAGACACAAGAAATTTGAGACTAAGAGATGAAAAATATAATATAAAATACTAATAAAAAATATGCAGGTGTGGCATTATTAATATCAGAAAAACAGAATTCAAAGCAAAAAGTATCAAAAGGTCTGAGAGAGAATATTTCATATTGAAAGCATAATCCATCAAAATATATGTCATGTACTTTTATTACTTAATTATGCAGTTTCAAAATATATCAATAAAAACTGATAGAATTTGAAGGAAAAATCTGTAATCATAGTGAGAATTTAACATACTGCACTAAGTTTCTAGATCAAGTACATTAAAAAAGTAAGAAAGAATATAGAGGATTTGAATTTTGCAATTTAAAAGTTAACCAAGAAAATAGACAAACTGTTGTTGCATATAATTTTAAAAAAAGAAGAAAAATTCAAATATACAGCATAAGGGAACATAGATAAAGAGGAAATTAAAACCATTCATTAACTCAGGCTATGGAAATGCTATATTATAAAATTGATATGGTACATTGCTTAGATATTTGTTGAATAAAATAAGTAAATTGCAATGCCCGTGCAAAGTATGATCCCCTTGGGGATAAAACACAAACAAAGCAACACTGTGTATGTAAGTGTTAAAAAACATTTGGAAAGACATATACCTAACTGATAACAGTAGTTACCACTGGAACACAGGACAGGGCTTTTGGAATATTGTTCAAATTGCATTTAGTCTTTTTTTGTAATATTTTAATTATTTTACTAAGGGAACATATTTTTATTACTTTAATTAAAAAGAGCGTACAGGTAATAATCACAACAAAATAAAAATGTTGACCAATTAATTTATTATGAATGGATTACAGAGATAATAGAGCGAGTTTAAGGAAACAATGAGGCTGGAGGGGCAGGCAGCAGTCGGATAAAGGGTCTTGCAAAATACTATTGATTTTTGCCATAAAAGTGAAATAGGAGTATTTGAAGTGTATTAAGAAAGATTTGTGTTTGAGGAAGTTAATCAGATGCTTGTACAAGAATGCATTTTTAGTAAAGAAGTTATTTGTGAGCACATTTTGTTTTCCTATTTAAATAGTACCAGTATGTTTTTCAGGGCAGGGAATGTGTTTCATTCACATTGGAATACCAATAGCACCCACCCAAATGTTTGCAAGTAAGCATTTAAGAAAGTTTGTTAAACCCAATTGGAATTGTGTTGCTCTGCCTGATTCCAGGCAAAAGTATTCACAAAGAGTATAACTCTCTTTAATTCCTAACATTATTATAAGAGTCATTCCAAGGATTCTGTGACTCTTGGAGAAAAATATTTAAAGTGAAAAAATTATGTTATGAATTACCACCACTGTTGAATATTATGGTAAGTTTCCCTGGCATTAAACATTGTAATTCAGTAATGTAATAGTTATTAGAAAATGAAGATATGCCTCACTATGAAATCTAAATACTTCTCTTCAAACTATGTGAGAAAAACTTGAAAATATTTTAATATAGTTAAAAAACGCTAATTGTTCTCTATGCCATTTGACTCAAGCATGGGGAACTTCATGTATTAACTATTTACAGTAATGGGGGCACAGGTTGAAATCATGCCTATCTATGCTGCAGTTGCCCATGGCTAATTTGTAGTTCAAGCAGATCTAAGAGACCAATGAATTCTTTTTTTTAATTCTTTTTAAAATTATTATTAGTTGCAGGTGTACAAAACAATGCAATAGTTATCCTTTTCACCCCTCACAGAGGGACAACTCCCCTCCAGCATCCACTGCCCCTCCCACCCCCGATATCGTACTTATCTATTACAATTCCATTGACTCCATTCCCACACTGTACTCCACATCCCATGACTATATATGTATTAAATTATAATTGACATATAATATTATTCAACGGAAGCTTCAGAAATACAGTGCAGTGGTCAGGCCTCTACACCGTCCATGAAGTGGTCTCCCTGACAAGACATGAGACCATCTGGCCCCCTAAAACATATTTACAACATTATTGATTATATTCACCAAACGGTCTTTTCTATCCCTGAGGTAATATTGTAGTTACCAATTTATGTTGTATCATCCCTTCCCCTTCTCCCTCATCCCCACCCTCCTCCCATCTAGCAACCCTCAGTTTTCCCCCTATGTCTCTGAGAGTATTTCTGTTTATATTGCTCATTTATTCAGTTCTTTAGATTCCAAATATAAGTGAGATCATATGGTATTTGTCTTTCTCTGACTGACTTATTTCACTTAGCATAATGTTCTCTAGGTCCATCCATATTGTTGCAAATGGTACGATTTCCTTCTTCTTTATAGCTGAGTAATACTCCATTGTGTAAATGTACCACAGTTTCTTAATCCAGGCGTCTACCAATGGGCATTTCAATTGTTTCCAAGTCTTGGCTATTGTAAATAGCGCTGCAATAAACATAGGGGTGTATATATTTTTTTGAATTAGTGTTTTGGGTTTCTCTGGATAAATACCTGAGTGAGATTGCTGGGTCATAAGGTAGTTCCACTTCCAATTTTTTGAGATACCTCCATACTGATTTCCATAATGGCTGCACCAATCTGCAATCCCACCAACAATGCACCAGGGTTCCCTTTTACCCACAACCTCGCCAGCATTTGTTGTTTGTTGATTTATTGATGATAGCCATTCTGACTGGGGTAAGGTGGTATCTCATTATGGTTTTTTATTTGCATTTCCCTAATGATTAGTGAGGTTGAACATTTTTTCATATGCCTGTTGGCCACCTGTATGTCCTCTTTAGAGAAATGTCTCCTCATATCCTCTGCCCATTTTTTAATTGGGTTGTTTTTTTTGGTGTTCAGTTGCCTGACTGATTTATAAATTTTGAATATTAACCCCTTATCAGATATATCATTGACAAATATCTTCTCCTATTCAAGAGGCTTCCTTTTTGTTTTATTGATGGTTTCCTTTGTTGTGAAAAAAAATTTAAGTTTGATATAATCCCATAAGTTCATTTTTTTCTTTTACTTCCCTGGCCTGCGGGGATGTATCAGTAAACATATTGCTCAGGATAATATCTGCAAATTTACTCCCTATATTTTCTTCTAGGAGTTTTATGGTTTCAGGTCTTACATTTAAGCCTTTAATCCATTTTGAATTTGTTCTTGTATATGGGGTAAGGAGGTGGTCTAATTTTATTTTTTTACACGTGTCAGTCCAATTTTCCCAGCACTATTTATTAAATAGACTATCTTTACCCCAGTGTAAATTCTTGCTTCCCTTGTCATAGACTAACTGCCCGTATATGCCTGGATTTATTTCTGGGCTCTTTATTCTGTTCCATTGATCTATGTGCCTGTTTTTATGGAGACCAATGAATTCTTAATACATAACTGCAGTGGATTTTGTCTCTTAGAACATTCTGAATCAAAGAAGAGATTGCCTATCTGAATAAATTCCTATGAGCAAAGTTTCTCAGTGGCAAATTATTAATGTTCCTCAGGAATAATTTGAGAAGGAGCATCCTTCTGTTAGGCTGTCACCTACAAGTCTCTCACATCAAGCATTTTTGGACTGTAGTAATGATAATAAAAAATGAGACATTTTACTAATTATCATATAAACTTGATATTTTTGTGTTAAGTTCATAGTCATGGTTGTTGCTCAAGACTTAATACAATTCATACAAGTCAGCCGGCGCTGCAGAGGAACCCATACTCTGAGTCTCTGGCATCTTCCTTTGGGATGTTCTGAGTTTTTGACCAAAAAAAGAGGGCTCTGTAACAAATTTGACAATTCCAGTAATCTGACAGGGTGATCCCATCATAAACCCTTAACTGGGCAGGGCATGGTGGGTAGTCACACCCCAGGTATATAACTCTTTAGTAAACTGTTTATCTTTGCCCTAAACCAGGCCTGCCCATTGTTCTTGTGCTTCTAGGTTAACACACCTTTGAAATGCCAGAGTAATCCTTTTTTAGACCTCTGAGAAGTGTAAGCACCCTTAAGGTAGCACTAATCTTGTTAACTATCCTGTAATACAATCAGATTTCTGAGCCTTGCTTTCTGCCACCTTCATTTAATCTTCCTTATGTTTCCTCCTTAATTCCAAATGTATAAAAGAAACTGCAAAACTCATTCTCCTGACCATTTGAGGCTTTGCTTCCTGGCATGTCATAAGCTTGGCTGAAATAAACTCAAGCAAATTCTTATAATAACTTTTATAAAAATTTTCTACAGGTTTGGGTATTTCATACATCAACAAAACATGTTCTAGATAGTTCCAGTATTTACTTCATCCTACTAAAAAGTAGGAACTCATTGCTTTCAATCCTTTTTTCCCCAGCTTTATGGAAATTTAATTTACATGTAATATTGTATAAGTTTAAGGTTGTTGGGGAGGAAAAAATTTCCTTTGTCTCTCTAGGTTCTTCTGATTGATCTAAGAATTAAATTGATATGAGTTAGATTAGCAGGTAGAAATGAAGTTAATACATATGCATGGGAAATTTACATAATCATGAAAATTCCAAAGACAGTAAGGCAAAATGAGGTGCATATGTCATTGTGGACTAAGAGGGAGGGTAGGGGTCTGGGACTTCAAAAGGAAATAAGGCAATTCACAGGGAGATGAAAAGAGTTACTGTTTAGTAAACAAGTATTTGTAGTGTTGCGGAAGCAACTTTTACTAATGTCGGCATTGGCTCAGCGGATTCACATCCAGAGGCTGAGCCCCGACTCAGGGCTATATACCCTGAGGTTTCTGGGTTAGCAGCTAAGTTCCTTATTAGGACATGCAGCCTTGTGCCAGTTCCTGACTGGCTCCCAGGTGAGGTAGGAATTCGGAAATGTTAAACGCGGTAGTCTTGCTGACTACACAGTCCAGGAATGTCTTTGTCTGAAGCCCCGCGCAAAATCCTCAGTGACCACATGGTCGGGGAAAGCCTTTGTCCAGGGCCCACTGCCACAGTAGGACCATATGGAGAGGATGGGTTACAGAAAGGATTTTGATTAAATGGGACCTGCTAGGTTCCTCTTGGCCTGCCACAACTAGTTGAGATTGAACCATGGTTATCTCTGGTGATAATTTTCCCCAGAACAGGCTTTCTACCTTAAATTCTTTAGGCAGTTTGGGGGAAGGCCAAAAGTTCTTACTGAGTCATTTGTTTCTTAAAAATTGAATAATCTTGGGCCGGCCGAGTGGCGCGATGGTTAAGAACTCGCTTGGGATGCCAGAGGGCCCCGGTTCAGATCCCACATATGAGGGCCAGTGACACT